>NC_060125.1:275650504-275975896 GCF_021461395.2 Schistocerca americana | reverse complement strand
AAGATCAAACAGTTAACAAATGGAGGTTGTGTTTGCTGGAATTACATGACTTGCGATTTTGTCTTCTGGTAGGTTATTTTGAACATGCAGGTCATGAAGAATACTAGTGTCTTTGTGGAGCCTGTAAGATTCCTGTATTAGCAAAAGTTTCTCTCCAACTGATTTGTTCCACTACTGATTCTTGAAGAAATGTCCTTAGCAGTTCTTTGGTCATTTTGCCAGAGGAGTGAGAGTGGACAATTAAATTTGATGTTGGGAACATGGATTGGCGTGTATGAGTACTCAAAAAACAAGGCTTCTGAAGGACAATGAACAGCTTTGGAACAAGTTTACCCATATGTGAAAGCAATGCAATACTTGTATATGTATGGATTGTCATGTGAACAGACTGTAAAACCCTTACAATATCTTTAGAACCTCTAATCGCGAGAGTGTGGCCCACAGTCATCTCCTTGTTGAATCCACCTTTGTTAGTGTTGTAGATATTTGTGTCTGTGTAGGCTGTCATGAGTGCATGAGTTGCTTGTTGCCAGTCTTCTACCATTTTCTGGATGTTGTTTCTCTTGAGGAACATTTTCACTATAACAAAAGATTTGTCTTTATGGCTTACACAACTGTTTTTACACTTCCAGTGCAGAACCAATTGTCACTAGTGTCAAATCTTGGGAAATTTAACTCACTTTCTTTCATTCTTGCCTACAATTTGATGTCTACACAGTGACCACATCGACCTCACTGATGATGGTGTTTGAAGGTCTCCATCAAGGGCATTGCAACGTGTTTGTACGTCTCCTTCACAGAAATTAACTCTTTACTTTCCCACTGCCATTTCCATTCATACAACATACACTGGCAGGACATCTAGAGTGAAATCTGTTTTTCAATGAAGACATCATGTGATGTGCTAATGTTTGGGTTGAGCTTGGCTGCTTTTTGATGTTAAGCCAATATTTGAGCATTTTGATTTTATCTTTTCTAGAGTAAAACTCTACATTTTTCTCCTTCTGTGGTATTTCATCATTTCCATCACTTGAGGACCCTTCTGGTGACAATACTGAAGATGTCAACTCTAGTCCATTCACTTCATTACAAATGAGTGATGCACTCGTCAATATCTAGTGTTTCCTCTTGTGTGACGTTCGACTCATTCCACTGATCAATTATGTCCAATAGGAATGCTCCACACTTTCTCTCATCAGTTATTTCCATTGTTGTATGTACACAACAGTCATCATGCAACAGTTCGACGAGAATGTCAATAATGTTCCATGGACTCATATCGCACAACAGCATTACCTGTAATGTGTAGACTGGATGGCAACTATAGACCCATTTGTCTGTGTGTTTACAAACATGAGACTCTAGCCAGAACATGCACATCTGATGTATGGTGACGCTGCCATCTGCAGTCAATAATAATAATAATAATAATAATAATAATAATAATAATGATAACAATAATGGCAGATGTTTATTCTGTAAAACTACAAATGCACTAGCTGCTTCATCAGAAGTGGTGTCTTTTGTGTCACACATGTTCAACAGAACATCACACCTATCTATACAAATGTATTGTGTAGGTTTGCTACTTTCAACTAATGAACTGAAAGCTGACTATCAAAAGAACATTGCTACAAACTCCTGAAAGGCCTTATACATGTCAGGAAAATGTTCTCCCATACAACAGTTTCACACATAAACAGTTAAAAGAAATTGTCATCATGGGGTACCTTTGGTACGACAACCTCATGCCCTACCAACTCACCCATGCAAGAACTATACAAAACAATAATTCACAGGTAAGCTTTTCCTGTGCTCTGTAGTTCTGGCTCTACTTTTAAATACCATTTATGCATGTTCTACTGGATGACAGCACAAAGCACATTCTACTCGATGTTTTGGTTGATTGCCCATTCATTCTGCTGGACAGCTAGTTGGTGTTGCAGAAATTGAAGCAGAGTTGATTGAACTACATTCCATTATCCTTTATCCTTGCTTTGCTTTTGTTGATGTTCATCTTATATCACCCCTTCACCACACTGTCCATTCCATTCAACTGCTCTGGTGGTGCAGAATAAGCCTGTGGCAGAACTTGAGTAGGATGTGCTGGTTGGGAGAATCGGGCAGGGCTTGCACACAAGTCTTCCACAGGGATGTGACCCCTTTGGCATGGGGTTTGGGCGGGGGGTATAGGGATGGACCACAATGTTGTGTAGGTTGGGTAGCCAATGGAATTCTACTTTAGGAGGGGTGGGAAGTATTGTGGGTTGGGAGTTCCTCATTTTTGGTCATGGTGGTAGCCATTCAAAGCCTTGGGGAAGGATGTAGTTCAGTTCCTCCACTCTAGGATGATATTGGAGGCATTCCTTTGCAGCAATTCTTTGTTGTTATTGGAGGATTAAGGGTCTATGACACTGATGATGTTTTCTTGTGGCCTTCAGTTTGAAGACTGGTTTGATGTGGCTCTTCATGCTACTCTATCCTGTGCGAGCCTCTTCATCTCTGGATAACTACTGCAAACTACATCCTTCTCAATCTGCTTACTGTATTCCTCTCTTTGTCTCCTTCTATAATATTTACTCCCTACACTTCCCTCCAGCGCTACACTGGTGATCCTTGATGTCTCAGAATGTGTCCTATAAACTAGTCCTTCCTTTTGGCCAAGTTGTGCCACAAATTTCTTGTCTCCCCAATTATCTTCAGTATGTCCTCATTGGTTACATGACCTACCAATCTAATCTTCAACATTCTTCAGCAGCACTGCATTTCGAAAGCTCCTATTCTCTTTTTGTGTAAACTGTTTAACATTCATGTTTCACTTCCATACATGACTACACTCCAGACAAATACCTTCAGAAAAGACTTCCTATCACTTAAAGCTACATTCGATGCCGACAAATTTCTCTTCTTCGGAAATGTTTCCCAGTGCCAATCTACATTATTCTCTCAACTTTGGCAATCATAAGTTATTTTGTTGGCCAAACGACAAAAGACACCTACTACTTAAAGTACCCCATTCTCTAATCTAATCCCTTAGCATCACCTGATTTAATTTGACTACATTACATTATCCTTGTTTTGGTTTTGTTGATGTCCATCCACTTCAACACACTGTCCATTCTGTTCAACTGATCTTCCAAGTCCTTTATCTGTCTCTGACAGAACTGCAATGTCATCGGCAAACCTCAAAGTTTTCATTTCTTCTCCATGAATTTTAATTTCTACTCCAAATTGTTCTTTGGTTTCCTTTACTGCTTGTTCAACATACAGATTGAATAACACTGGGGATAAGCTACATCACTGTCTCACTCCCTGTTCAACCACTGCTTCCCTTTCATGCCTCTTCACTCTTATAACCGCTGCCTGGTTTCTGTACAAGTTGCAAATAGCCTTTCGGTCCCTGTATTTTAACCCTGCTCTCTTCAGAATTTCCAAGAGAGTATTCCAGTCAATATCGTCAGAAGATTTCTCTATGTCTACGTGTACATTTGCCTCTCTTTGATCTTTCTCCTAAGGTAAGTCGTAGGGTCAGGCTTGTCTCGTGTGTTCCTACATTTCTCCGGAATCCAAACTGATCTTCCACACCTCTGTAACGAACAAGTGTTAGTATTTTGCAAGCATGACTTATTAAACTGATAGTTTGGTAATTTTCACACCTGTCAACAATTGCTTTCCTTGAAATTGAAATTTGGCACGTTTAGGCTGTGAAGGACCAGTTGAAGCAGATGAGAGAGAATGTGTAGAGGAGCAAACAAATGTGTACAGGGTGCCCTGGCCCTGGATCCAGATCATGAAGATGTGTCAAATAAAACTGAACCAGATAGAGTGTTTGTGGTTTTGAGAGACAAGGTGTGTATTCACTAAATGGGTATTTGACAGATAGGCAAAGAAGTGTGGTATGTGGCTGCATATGGGCATTACACATAATTGTTTATATACCTGCCAATCAAAGGAGAAGTAGAAGTGTGTGAGAATTTAATTGGTTTGATGTATAATGAGTAATGTAGTGGGTTTGGAGTCTGAGGACATTGGAAGAGGTAGTATTTGAGAGTGAAAAAGCCACGGCTATGGAGGATGTTGGTGTACAGGGAGGTAGCAATAACAGTGATGAGTAACGGTTCATAAGGTAATGGGGAAGGAAGTGAGAGGCATGCCCATGAGGAATTGATTGGAGGCATTGGTCAACAATAAGAGTATACACTGCTTCGGAGGAAGCACAGTAACCAGCGACAGGAGCATCCCAGATTGTCGGGATTATAAATTTTGGGAAAGATTCTGCGGTGAACCTAATGATTTGAGTATAGATTGGAGGTTATGTTGGACTTCTGGGATGGGATCACTATGGCAGAGCTTTTATGTAGAGGAGTCAAGAGTCAGGTTGGTGGAAGCCTTCTGTCAGGTAGTCACTGTGATTCATCACGTCAGTGGAGTCTTTGTCTGCAAGGTTGATGATTACATCATGGTCTGCCTTGAGATTGCAGATGACTGCTATTTCTTCTGTTAAGTGATTTGTATTCTTGGAAAGGAATCTGGGGAAGTATGGTCAGGCAGAGTTTGGGGTGAGAAATTCTTGGAAGTGGACCATGAGGTAGTGGTTGGGGGAGGGTTGTGTCACAATTGGATGGTGGCGTCAACTGGGAGACGCAAGATTCAGAGTTGGCATGAAGTTGGAAGAACTGGTAGTAAAGAAGTGTTTACACTGTTTGGATTGGGGAGAATTGAAATTTTAAATGGATAGGTTGAAAACAGTGTTTTGGCTTGGTTTAGGGTTTCATGGAATGTTGGGTGGGAGTCTTTGAGGCTGTGTGAAATGAAAAAGGTCAGCAAGGCATGGTCTGGTTACTATGGGGAGCTGATGATGGTATTCACTGGGTATAAGACAGGTGTTGATAGGTACTGATGCTCCGAGATGGGAGTAAGATGTCAATGCATTTGATAATTTTTGGAGGTGGTCTCTGAAGTGCTCTTCCAGGTGTTGGAGGGCAAGGATTTCTTTCATAGGTAGCAGAAGAGGTTCTGGGCTCCCTGCACCATGGAGATTTGTTTCGGAATACGTCTGTGAGTGATATGGGTTGGCATAATTTGAAAATCTGAAGGTTACCATAGAGGGATGGGTAGGATCCTGAGAAGGGAGCTTTTATGATTAGGCTGTTTGGGAGGAGGCAGGGGGGAGATTCTATGGCATAGCCAGTATTTACAGAACAGGATGTGGGAATGGGTTTTACTACAGCTAGGTATACTTTATGAACTGACAGACAGATGGAACAAAGGTTGTTTGGGACAGGGCGTTGCTACAGAACAACACCTTCAAGAACCAGGTGCAAATGAATGCACCCTCAGCACCCAGTGTCATCCTGGACTGGAGCGACTGAACCACGTTCTTTGCCAGAGCTTCAATTGTCTATCACTGCGCCCGAGAAGGAGTGACATCCTACCTACAACCCTTCTTACATAGTGATAGTTTGCCACCAATCTAATCTACACATTATCCTGAATCATCCCTAAGCTACTCTCACCCCAGCCTCTTGCTACGTGGGTCAGGGGAGACACAGGTGCAAGACCTGCCCAATTAACTCACACAGCACATCTTACTCAAGTCCCATCACAGATTTATCCTATCCCATCAGAGGAAGGGCCACCCATGAAAGCAATCATGTCATATGCTAGCTCTGCTGCAATTTCTGCACGTTTTATGTGAATATGATCACAACCAGCTGTCCACTAGAATGGATGGCCACTTTGAAACTGTGGCCAGGAGCAGAGTTGATCGTCCAGTAGCAGAACACACCGCTGAGAGCAACATGCTCGAGTTCAATGGCTGCTTAGTAACCTCTGCCATCTGGAGCCTCCCCCAGCAACAGCTTTTTTGAACTGTGCTGATGGGACTTATGCTTGCAATACATCCTTCATTCCTGCAATTCTCTTGGCCTCAGTCTCTGCTAACCCACTGCACCGACACTCTCTACCAAACAGTTTCCCCTTGGTTTGTCCTATCATCCCACCCTACCCACACGAAAACGCCACTGTCATTGCCCATTGTGCAACCCCACTGGCCCCAGTGTTCAAGTTCTGCTGCCTCTCCCTTCCTTCCACACTTGTGTGTGTGTGTGGGGCCGCCCATGCGCGCACGGTGCAGGCACACACATGCGTGCTTATGTAGGTGTACTCTACCTTATTTAAGGGTTCGTCTGAAAGCCAGCAAAGTTTTCATTCATTTTTCTGTACCTGTTAATGACTAAATGCTTCTACTATTTCGTAAGTGTTCTTTATTGGCTTCAATATTTTATCTGTGTCCTTCAGTGTCAACACCAGACTGATCCATGAGAAATGAGATGGAAGATTTTGGTCTGTCCATTTATGTTACATGCAAACACATCTTCCTTGCATTTTCTTATTAATCTTTTGCTACAAGTGATTGTGGAAAATTCTGTAGGCTTAACACACAACCCTTCTTATGGGTGAAAAGCCATGAAAAATTTCCCCTATGTATTTCCTGCTGTTTTCTTTTGTACTGAGAATTTTTTTTTCTACAACATTCTGAATGGTAGCATTATATGAAAGAGACTCTTTGTCGTCTTTTACTACTTTATTTATCTAGATCAGATTTTTTTGTTCTTTTCTTGTTCTCAGTTCCTGTTTTAAGTAGGTTGTCCACGACTATCAGTTCAACTCATCACAAATATTCTCACTGTTTCCTTGATGACATTTTTGCCTTTGATCGCCATCATCCCTGTAATAGCATCACATTCACTAATTTCTCTATTTCTATCACATCATTGACAAAATTGGAGTCAATCTGTAGCCAAGTAATCTAAAATATTTCTTTCAAATCCAGAATTTTCCCAGTTCATATTGGACCAATTGAATTCTACTATTACTATGTGTCTTGTCTTTCTGCTTTCACTGCTGAGGGAGTTTAATTTTTCTTTCTGATGAATGCCAAACATGTTATCTCTACCTTCGGTTCCAATCAAATCTCTGTTTCTAATATGACGCAGGTGAGACTGCCTTCTAGGAGATACAGGTTTTCTGAAACTTTGCTATGAATAGTTCAGCAGTTAACAACCAATATTTTAAGATTATCTCTGCATTAGCTATCAGGTTTGTTTTTATTGGTTTGTATGATACTGGCTTTTTATCAAAGGATCTTGGAATTTTGTGTAACCTAAAAAAATCCCCTGTACTCTCCATTCATACTCAGCCACCCAAGTGACTTATTCTGATACACATCTTCCCTATGCAGGGTAACTTTATGAGTCTCCAGCTCGTAGTGCAGGTTGAGAGGAAACTACAGTTGAACTCGTCACTGAGTTTACCAAGTCTCTCGTTAGCTGTTACACTTGATTCTCCACCAGCAAACCCCTAATCAGACCTGAGAATGATGCTACAAATCAACAGCTTTGTTAAGACTTTATAAATGGAACTAAATGTCTTCACCACTTCCACCCATCTCCAAAAACAACTCAAAATGTTCTTACATCCCATGTAACAGATGTTGTTCGTGTAACAATTTGCAGCTGACTGCAACATGTGCTCTCAATTTCTCCTGTGATGGCCACTTCAACCTGCCAGACAATTCCTTCTGAAATACACAATTAGTGTACACTGGATTAATTCTGTTTCCATGATACTATCTTCCCTACGAGGGAGGAATGGAACTAACTGCAGCTAACATCCTCTTCTTTTCCCTCTGTAGTTGCTCAAACTATGACAGAGGAGAGAATTCTGTTAGAGCAGGAGAGGCAAGGACCACCTGCTGTCTCCGTATCAGTGGAAGGCAATGCCTCAGTCCCATAGGTTAGATGTAATGGATAGCTTTTCAGTCATTTTCCACACACAACACCATAAAAAAAAAATAGTTCCTTGTGCAATCTTGATTTTATTACAAAACAATAAAATATATTTTTGGCATATATTCTACCACAAATATTAGTATCATTTAACTATGTCAGTAGTGCAACAATAACAACACTTATTGATTAACATGAGGACTATAGTAATATTAAAACATTAACTGAAAAAAATACTGTGGATGCTAACAAACCATCCTTTAACAATACCAAAGAAAAAATTTGATTGATAATAGATAAGTATCACCTACCTGATTATGAAAAAAGAAGGGTTGTACTTATTGGTATGATCATGGATTCCAATTTTCATTTTATGTAACAGACACTAAAGAAAAGATCAACACTAACAACTACATTTCTCCAAGTAGAAATATTTAAAAATGGTTTTCTAGTCAATGGAGTCTATGGGGGTGACCATTTAACTACAACTACACTCAAAAATAAATATCAAGGAACTACTGTAAGGAACAACAGCAAAGTAATTATAGCCAAAATAATTTCAAAGTATATGCAGAAAAAGCAATGGACATTCTAAGGCTTTTGCACTGTTTTATATGAGGGATGGCTTCCATGTTGCACTATAGAGTGTTGTCCACAAAAGGAATAACAATTTATCCCCAGCTGTTAGGAAGTCACACTAACAAAAACTGAAGCAAAAGTGAAACATGGAGGGTCAGATAATTAGCCCCCCCCCCCTCCCCATTTGTGTCTGTGGTTTTTTAAGCTCTTTCAATTCACAGATTCAGAGATATGCAGAGTCTCTTAAATAACTACAACTGTTTCTTTAAATACTTAGTAAACAGTATGAAGGTAAAAAAATTACATAAAATGCTTCATTTAATTCATATATTCTTCCATTTCATGAGCATTTACAACTTTAATGAAAGTACAACAGATAATAAACACAAACTACAGAAAAACAAAAAAAACTGTAATTAACAAGTGTTTAGAATTTAACTGCAGTAGTCAACACATTTCACTTACTACTGACAAATCTCTCCTCAACAGAACAAAGTACAAATAATTTATATCAAGGAAGAAAGCCCTGCCAATATCTGGCAAAATAAATGCCATCTGCAATTTAGAAAAGCAATTTAAAACTGAAGTAGCATACTTTAACATTTTACAGACCTCTTAAATGAAACATTTCAATAATTCCAGGTCAGACCTTAGAAAAGATTTAAGCGGTTAATGAATAGTGCAAAGAGAGGGTGGAAGGAGTAATATTTTCAGAAACAACTATGCCCACGAACAAGCAATTGAAATACGGTAACTCAAACAATAACATGACCACATTATTTACCTAATGGATTGCTTGAAGGAAGCTGAGCTTTTGAAAGCAATGATGATATCAATCCAAAACCTTGATTTCCCAGAGCTGAAAAAAATTACAAACCAAAAATAAAAAGGTAGTTAGCATTCAGTTAGTGTAAATGCCAATTTAAGGATAATATTTATATAAAGGTTTTGTACCACTTAATCACACACAGATGTAAAGACATGTTCTATCATTTCATGGTTTCTCTACTCTTTAAATTAGTTAAGAAAATGTTGCTAACAAGATAGATCCTGTTAAATGTTGAAAGAATCATTCAGTATTATTTCCTAATCTAAACTATATAAAATAGCACTTGTGTAATGGCCAACTGGATATATTCATTATAAGTAAGTGTTGGGTAAAATGTTTAAGTGCAAACTTGATTAATGGTATGCTTCTGAGTGTTCCACCAAGTTACAATGTCCATTTATGCACACTATTTTGATGTCCAACCCAGGCATCTTCTTCATATAACAGCAAAATTCATAGCACCCGAAGAAAACATCTGGCTCATACACTGAAATATTGTGCATAAAATGGAAACAACAGCTCAGTAAAACACACAGAAGCACATCATTAATCACACTGACAAAACCTGAAGCTGAATAAAATGCCACCAATATGAACTATGGACATTTCCTATGGACATATACAGATAGTGTCCACTTCAAGCAATACTGACATAGAAAAATCCATTGCTCACAAAAATCTCACACAACGTTTTCCGTTTACTTGCATCCACTGTTCTATATGTGTATTGACAACTTCATTGTGAAGTATTTCTTGTGAATGGCACAAAAGCCACAAAAGTGGTGATCATATATACATACATTTAGTATGATTCCTGGAGGAAGTCACGTATTATTCCCTTGAAATCTATTCCGAGTTAACAACACCTTCTAATAATGATGGGACAGGAGACTGAATGAAAGTCTTTGTATTTACAACTTAACTGCGGAAGCTTCAAAAATTCTTATTTGCGATTGGTAATTTGAAACTATGAAGATAAATATTTTTCTGACTGTAGTTTACAGTGTAAATCTTACATTTTCCACACAAAATTTGCACTATAACACAGTGTGTGAAGTACTAATGAATTTTTGAAATGCAGCTATTAGGAAATATGGATAAAGATGTAGACTTAAAACCTAAAATCCAACTGATGTGGCATTGTTCTTTAAACTGTGGAAACTTACGACTGATAGGTTTCCCCAAAAGATGTGAATCTTTTCAGTGTTTTGATATTACTTGGTTGATATCTCTGTTGATGTAATTAGTACATGTATCTCAGTGTCAGCCACAGAATATTACTGTGCAGATTTTATTTATTTCTTTTTCCCCCCTTCAAGATTTCGAACTCAATAAATCCAATCTTAAATTAAAACCATTTTGCTGTTAATTAATATTTTTTGTTGTTTGCCTGTTTGTGTGTATGGTATATGTTTAAAAAGTATTGGGAATTTTGTAATTTCGTGTGTTGTATTAGCCCGATTCACGCGATTTTGTTGTTGTTGTGTTGGTAAACATGCTGAAATTTATCTGTACACTGAAAGCCATACTGGATGTTAAGTCTGTCATCAGTTGTCAAGATGGTTACATGTGTTTGCATACGAGTGACAATTACTGATTTGTTTCAAAAATGTATCAGAGAACGCACATTATATTTTCCACAAAAAGGGAATACAACATAACACAGTTTTAGGAATGTCGCATATTGCTTTTGATGAGCCTGATATGAGTAAAACAAGGGTTTACGAATGGTGTAAGCATTTCCAAAATGACTGCGAAGAAGTTAAAAATGACAAATGTTCAGGACCGCCCAGTACAACAACAACAACAACAACAACAACAACAACAACCGATGAAAATATGGAAAAAGTTAAAGAAATGATCATGAACTATCACTAAATCACAATCAGAGAAGTTGATGATGATGTTGGCATATCAACTTGATCTTGCCGTTAAATCTTTTCAGATGTTTTGGGTATGAAACATGCGACAGCAAAATTTGTGCCAAAGGTGTCGAATTTCGAGCACAAACAGTGGCAAATGGAAGTTGCTCAGGTGCTCATAAATGAAGTCAACAATGTGGTACTACAGAAATGTGTGATAACAGGTGATGAAACATGAGTTATGGGCATGACATCGAAACCATGGCTTATTCATTCTATGGGAGGCATTCTGGATTGCCACAACTAAAAAAAAGCTCAACAAGTGTGGTCGAATGTGAAGGTTCTGCTAACTGTTTTCTTTGATTTAATGGCATAGTGCATCATGAGTTCTTGTCAGAAGGTCATACGACCAACAAGGTGTAGTACCTACAAGGTCAATGCTGTTTGCAGGAAGCATTCATTCAGAAAAAATGACCAGATTTTTGGCGAAACAATTCATGCCTTTGTACCATGGTAATGCATCTGCTCAACTTCATTGCTTGTTCATGAATTTTTGGTGAAAAACAACACGGTAATTGTGCCCCAACCTCCTGTGTGACTTTTCTTTTTCCAAAAATAAAGAGAACCTTAAAGCACCTTCATTTTCCAAGCTAAGACAAGATTAAAAGTGCATTGTTGAAAAAGCTAAGTGCTATTCCAAAGACTGAGTTACAAAAGTGTTTCAGTGATTGGAAGAAGTGCTAGCATAAGTACATAATATCTAATGGGGACGACTCTGAAGGCGATAACATTAATGTAGATGAATAAATAAAATTATTTGCAAAAAATGAAAATTCCTGACACTTTCTGAACACACCTCGTATATAACCATGCAGTAGACGCGTTAAAGTTCAAAAACTTCTGAACTAACACTGCATTCCAATGACCCACCAATTATCTTTTGCATTTCCCATCATCATCGTTATTTTCAATTCCAATAAGAAAAATCCATTTAAGTTGCACTTAATTTTAATTAGCTCTGTTATTACAATGATACGGCCTAGTCTCAGATACATATTGCCAACATAAGTCTAGAACATTAGAAAATATCCAGCCAGCAGATAAATCCTTTGCTCTAAACATTAAAGAACAAGGAGTTTTGAGTGTTCACTAAACTTACCAGAGAAAGCTGTAGGGCCTGTTGATATTGTTGGAGATTTTGTTTTTGTTGTGACTGATGATTTTTTATTGTCTTCTTCAAATACATTTGTTGTATCTTTCAAAAAATATTTTAGTAAATTTAAATACTGTTCCTTTTGATTCTCCACCATGTTATGAACTTCATGCAAACGTCCTGCTACAGCAACAAAGCAATCCAGGAGCCTTTTTAACGCCAAGCAGAACTCTGGAAAGACACAATGTAAGATAACAGCACTTGTATAATACACAGCAAATATAAAAAGAATGAAGTTTGAAAAATTCTCTCATTCATTTCAAATTTCAGATTCCAAACCTGTAGGTACAAAACAAAAGAGTGAGTAATGGGCTACATATTTTTTTTTTTTTTTTTTTTTTTTTTTTTTTTTTTTTTTTTTTTTTTTACGACAGAAGTTGTCTGCATAATTTTTATAGTCTGCATCATGTAGTAAGGCAACAATCAATGAGATTCATTCTATTTCCAAGTACTTATCCACAAGTTACTATTAGATGGTGACAAGAGATCTCAGCTTTAAAGACTTGTGGTTAAAGAACAGGCTATGTTTGTCAGAATATCGACTGTGTTGTGAACTTTAAGTTTTTCCACTATGTACTATTCTAATAACTCGCAAAAATGCTGCCAGTTAAATTCATCATAAACTCTGATACATGTATTTCCAAAGCAGAAAGTGGAAAAGCTTTACAACAAGATGGGAGGACTACTTGTTGAGATATAATGTTTTCAATGAAGTTGCTGTGCAACATTCCCTGAAGTTATTTGAAGAAGATGGTTAGTGGTTTGCTTGTTCCAAGAATCATACATGCGGTCTCTCACCATGAGGTTAGTTTATTAACATTCTCTTAGTCAATGAAAAAAATGACAAAGTGTGACCATTTACAAGACTGTGTTTTGCATTAATCTTTGATACCTGTAATTCTTTTTCATGCAAAGTGAAACATGCGTGCGTGCGCGTGCCCACACACACACACACACACACACACACACACACACACACACACACACAAAATCATTCTGAAAGCTAGCAAGTTTCCTCTATCTTTGTGTGAGCCTGTTGACAACTTAATGCTTCTACTATCTGTGGAGTGGTCTTCTTTCTATTACTGTAATGATGTGTGGTGTTGTTTTCAAACTGCAACTGATAACTGAAAACAAACTCCATACAATAATGTGCTGCAAGTCTGTAGCCAGTATGTATAATTGTAAAAATCAAGATATTCTACAGTGGTCATCACATATGATCCTTATTACACAGTTCAGTGTGACAATTTTTTTTACAAAGAAGAATTACTAAAGAATGTGATACCATAACTAATTACTGAATGAAAGTAGAAACAGTAAGTCAGCTTACTGTCATTTTCATCACCAATGTCTGCTATTATATACAATGGAAAAAGTTGCAGGGATTGGACACTTAACATGTGAACACGTGAACTCAATTTCAATTCAGTTTCTTATCAATAGGTGCTTACGTACTATACTACAGTCCAAATCACACAAAAATGACAAGTACTGTAACCAATTTTGATGACCTTGTCATTACACAATCGACTTCTTGAAAAAAACTGTACTTGTTATCTCCACAAAGCTGCCTCAGCTGTTTTTACCTTCCGACCTGACATGGGCTATAGTTATAGAGCAGCTAACGCAGCTTCATCAAGATGAAATAAGATTGCTCCCATGTATGCAAATTATCAAAATCCGTTAGAACATTGTGTATTCTCCACACAGATCTGAATTATAATGTGATGTACTGCAGCCAAATGAATCTGATTGTTGACTGTGCAGAAACACAGTTTAACAACATGAACTTTGTTTCCCACCTCACCGCAGCTATGCTTATACACGCCTCATCCCATCCACACTTCCCTTCGGCTCCACCTCTCTGTGCAGAGCCACCATCCAAGTCATGCGAATTATAGCAGAAACTAATCTCCTCAGCAGAGTGAACAGATTGAAAGTGGAAAAAATTTGAAGATTTTTATGGCTGTTCTCATATACTAAAACCTTTGTATGTTGCATTATATTGGTATTTGGTTGTACTGAAACATTTTTGAAGGCCATAGAACTGGAATTGAAATGCAAAAATATGGTATTTGAACACGAATGATCCAATATAATAACCCAGTACTATTTGTATCTGTACAGTTTCTTGGTAGGGAGAAATCTCTTGCAATCTCTTCCCAAATGTCTGAAATGTTAACTGTGCTTTATCAGTTTTTTAATATAGTAAAAACAAACATTCTTAAAGCACAATCAATCGTACATTAAGACTGGAACTAACAAAATTGTGGATCATAGATTAATGACTACATGTGTAACTTAAAACTAAATAAGTAACAGCTCCTTAATTTCCTTCCACAATTACAGGAGGGGGAGGGGAGGGGAGGAGAACTCAACAAATTGTTTTTGCTAGTTAAATAAACATGAAGAGTTGCAATAGACTGAATGAGTCTCTATACTTTTCCTTGCATATCTTTTGCCAAAGTTTTCTCATCAGGATTAACTTCCTATGCTGCCTTACATTTATGGAAGTTTGTACAACATGATCCTCCACCAACACTGCTGTGAATTTCAGGAACATGAAGTGTGAGGATGCAATTGGCATCTTATTTAGTCAGAGTAATTATGATACATCCTGACAGTACCATACATCTGTATGCAACCCTAAAACAACTTAACCATGCGTGCATACTGATGACTACTACACATCCTCATGGTCTTGCTTCCCAGAAAGTATAGATTTATTTTATAGTTAGCACCACAATCGACACCCACATCCGCCACTGTGCCCTATGTTGGTGTCTAAGCATGCACAGAATTTTCAGCATTTGGGAACTGGTGGCACTAACATGCTTCAAGAATAATACAAAGTACAGGTTAGTACTTTGCATACTGCCATCTTTATATCTGTCCTCTCCCAGTCCTTTGGCTTAAATGTATTTTTTAACTCTATGGCTGCTACAGAAGCAGCGGCTACACACTGTTTTTAACATGAGAGGTTATTGCCTCATCTAGCTACTTCTTTTAAGTGCCTTGTGTCCGAGCTGCTACCAGGTACTGAATTAAATGAACCATCTGTCTTCATCAGTGATTACTATTTAGTAATCTGTTATTCCTTCCTCCCTGTTACGCGTGCATTCCTCAGTACAGTAATTTGAGAAATGACTATACCTGTCAATATTTACAATGTAGGAAAAAACAGATTGCTACTTACCACAAAGAAGACACATTAAGTTGCAGACAGTCACAACTAAAAAGACACTTACATAAAGCTCTCAGCCACAGCCTTTGTCAGTAAAACACACACACACACACACACACACACACACACACACCATTCACAAACACACAAGTAAACACAACTCACGCACACATGACCCTCAACTCCGGCATCTCATCTCAGGCTAGCCCGAGATGCTGGAGTTGGCGGTTGCGTGTGTGTGAGGTATGCTTGCTTTTCTGTGTGTGTGTGTGTGTGTGTGTGTGTGTGTGTGTGTGTGTGTGTGTGTGTGACAGACAAAGGCTGTGGCTGAAAGCTTTATGTAAGTGTCTTTTTAATTGTGACTGTCTGCAACTTGACGTGTCATCTTTACAGTCAGTAGCAATCTGTCTTTTTCCTTTGCTGGTATTCCTTGCTGCAGTTTCCAAGGATTGATTTCTGTCAATATTTATGTAGATGGTTCTTGGATCATTAATCACAGACCACTGTTTTTACAGATCGAAAATTATGCTGTTCCTTATGATGTCTGTGCAATGTGTGGATTATGCTTATCACAGCTAAGTACAGTGTATCTATTCTGCAAAGCATCCTGGTAAGTCACATGGTAAACGTGATATGCACCCCAACTGTTATACAGGGTGAGTCATCTAACGCTACCGCTGGATATATTTCGTAAACCACATCAAAAACTGATGAATCGATTCAACAGACCGAACTTGAGGAGAGGGGCTAGTGTAATTGGTTAATACAAACCATAAAAAAATTCACGGAAGTATGTTTTTTAACACAAACCTACGTTTTTTTAAATGGAACCCCGTTAGTTTTGTTAGCACATCTGAACATATAAACAAATACGTAATCAGTGTCATTTGTTGCATTGTAAAATGTTAATTACATCTGGAGATATTGTAACCTAAAGTTGACGCTTGAGTACCACTCCTCCGCTGTTCGATCGTGTGTGTCGGAGAGCACCGAATTACGTAGGGATCCAAAGGGAACGGTGATGGACCTTAGGTACAGAAGAGACTGGAACAGCACATTACGTCCACATGCTAACACCTTTTTATTGGTCTTTTTCACTGACGCACATGTACATTACCATGAGGGGTGAGGTTCACGTACACACGTGGTTTCCGTTTTCTATTACGGAGTGGAATAGGGTGTGTCCCAACATGTCAATAGATGTTCAATGTAGTGGCCATCATTTGCTGCACACAATTGCAATCTCTGGCGTAATGAATGTCGTACACGCCGCAGTACATCTGGTGTAATGTCGCCGCAGGCTGCCACAATATGTCGTTTCACATCCTCTGGGGTTGTAGGCACATCACAGTACACATTCTCCTTTAACGTACCCCACAGAAAGAAGTCCAGAGGTGTAAGATCAGGAGAACGGGCTGGCCAATTTATGCGTCCTCCACGTCCTGTGAAACACCCGTCGAACGTGTACCTCACCCCTCATGGTAATGTACATGTGCATCAGTGAAAAAGAGCAATAAAAAGGTGTTAGCATGTGGACGTAATGTGCTGTTCCAGTCTCTTCTGTACCTAAGGTCCATCACCGTTCCCTTTGGATCCCTACGTAATTCGGTGCTCTCCGATACACACGATCGAACAGCGTAGGAGTGGTACTCAAGTGTCAACTTTAGGTTACAATATCTCTGGATGTAAGTAACATTTTACAATGCAACAAACGGCACTGATTACGTATTTGTTTACATGTTCAGATGTGCTAACAAAACTAACGGGGTTCCATTTAAAAAAAACGTAGGTTTGTGTTAAAAAACATACTTCCGTGCATTTTTTTATGGTTTGTAATAACCAATTACACTAGCCCCTCTCCTCAAGTTCGGTCTGTTGAATCGATTCATCAGTATTTGATGTGGTTTATGAAATATATCCAGCGGTAATGTTAGGTGGCTCACCCTGTATAGCTCTAGCACATTAATGAAACCCACTTGATAACTCTATGTACGACATTTTTCTAGAGTGTAGTAGACTGAATGCGTAATATACACATTGTGTAGAAAGTGTAACAATGATGCACTTATTGTTGCCCTCTTCAGTAGCTTGTCAAAGAGTTTTATAAGTTTCCAATAATTTATTATGCATCAAAGACAGACAGCTATGTGCAGCTGAGTTACTATATTTAACCCATGTATAAGACAACCCTGATTATATGAGTAAATCCTTTCCTTCAAGAGGCTTCTGACTAATAAAAATTACAGACTTTTATTGAGATAAAGTATCTGCCTAAAAAGTTAACATTACGCCCATTTTAAATTTATGCCATTTATTTCATTACCTATGTTTCGATAATACATGGAGAAACAAAGCAAATGAAGAGAAAGGTCTGTGGATCATTTTATTTTCTACATTTTTCGCTTACTAAACCCCCCCCCCCCCCCATGAACCATGGACCTTGCCGTTGGTGGGGAGGCTTGCGTGCCTCAACGATACAGATAGCTGTACTGTAGCTGCAACCACAACAGAGGGGTATCTGTTGAGAGGCCAGACAAACGTGTGGTTCCTCAAGAGGGGCAGCAGCCTTTTCAGTAGTTGCAGGGGCAACAGTCTGGATGATTGACCGATCTGGCCCTGTAACACTAACCAAAAAGGCCTTACTGTTGTGGTACTGCGAACAGCTGAAAGCAAGGGGAAACTACAGCCGTAATTTTTCCCAAGGCCATTCAGCTTTACTGTATTTTTAAATGATGATGTATGATTAAATAATGATGGCGTCCTCTTGGCTAAAATGTTCCGGAGGTAAAATAGTCCCCCCATTCGGATTTCCGGGCAAGGAGCACTCAAGAGGACGTCGTTATCAGGAGAAAGAAAACTGGCCTACTACAGACCGGAGCATGGAATGTCAGATCCCTTAATCAGGCAGCTAGGTTTGAAAATTTAAAAACGGAAATGGATAGGTTAAAGTTAGATATAGTGGGAAATAGTGAGGTTCGGTGGTAGGAGGAACAAGGCTTTTGGTCAGGTGAATACAGGGTTATAAATACAAAATCAAATAGGGGTAATGCAGGAGTAGCTTTAATAATGAATAAAAAAATAGGAGTGGGGGTAAGCTACTACAAACAGCATAGTGAACACATTATTGTGGCCAAGATAGACACGAAGCCCACACCTACTACAGTAGTACCAGTTTATATGCCAACTAGCTCTGCAGATGATGAAGAAATTGATGAAATGTATGATGAGGTAAAAGAAATTATTCACGTAGTGAAGGGAGACAAAAATTTAATAGTCATGGGTGACTGGAATTCAGTAGTAGGAAAAGGAAGAGAGGGAAACGTAGTAGGTGAATATTGATTGGGGCTAAGAAATGAAAGAGGAAGTCGCCTGGTAGAATTTTGCACAGAGTATAACTTAATCATAGCTAACACTTGGTTCGAGTATCATGAAAGAGGGCTGTATACGTGGAAGAACCGAAGGTTTCAGATAGATTATATAATGGTAAGACAGAGATTTAGGAACCAGATTTTAAATTGTAAGGCATTTCCAGGGGCAGATGTTGACTCTGACCACAATCTATTGGTTATGACCTGTAGATTAAAACTGAAGAAACTGCAAAAAGGTGAGAATTTAAGGAGATGGGACCTGAATAAACTGAAAGAACCAGAGGTTGTACAGAGTTTCAGGAAGAGCATAAGGGAACAATTGACCGGAATGGGGGAAAGAAATACAGTAGAAGAAGAATAGGTAGCTTTGAGGAATGAAATAGTGAAGGCATCAGAGGATCAAGTAGGTAAAAAGACGAGGGCTAGTAGAAAGCCTTGGGTAACAGAAGAGATACTGATTAATTGATGAAAGAAGAAAATACAAAAATGCAGTAAGTGAAGCAGGCAAAAAGGAATACAAACATCTCAAAAATGAGGTCGACAGGAAGTGCAAAATGGCTAAGCATGGATGGCTAGAGGACAAATGTAAGGATGTAGAGGCTTATCTCGTGAGGGGTAAGATAGATACTGCCTACAGGAAAACTGAAGAGACTTTTGGAGAAAAGAGAACCACTTGCACGAATATCAAGAGCTCAGATGGAAACCCAGTTCTAAGCAAAGAAGGGAAAGCCGAAAGGTGGAAGGAGTATATAGAGGGTCTATTCAGGGGCGATGTTCTTGAGGACAATATTATGGAAATGGAAGAGGATGTAGACGAAGATGAAATGGGAGATATGATACTGCGTGAAGAGTTCGACAGAGCACTGAAAGACCCGAGTCGAAACAAGGCCCCAGGCATAGACAACATTCCATTAGAACTACTGACAGCCTAGGGAGAGCCAGTCCTAACAAAACTCTACCATCTGGTGAGCAAGATGTATGAGACAAGCGAAATTCCCTCAGACTTTAAGAAGAATATAATAATTCCAATCCCAAAGAAAGCAGGTGTTGACAGATGTGAAAATTACTGAACTATCAGTTTAATAAGTCACAGCTGCAAAATACTAACGCGAATTCTTTACAGACGAATGGAAAAACTGGTAGAAGCCAACCTCAGGGAAGATCAGTTTGGATTCCGTAGAAATGTTGGAAAACGTGAGGCAATACTGACCCTACGACTTATCTTAGAAGAAAGATTAAGGAAAGGCAAACCTACATTTCTAGCATTTGTAGACTTAGAGAAAGCTTTCGACAATGTTGACTGGAATACTCTTTTTCAAATTCTGAAGGTGGCAGGGGTAGAATACAGGGAGCGAAAGGCTATTTACAATTTGTACAGAAAGCAGATGGCAGTTATAAGAGTCGAGAGACATGAAAGGGAAGCAGTGGTTGGGAAGGGAGTGAGACAGGGTTGTAGCCTCTCCCCGATGCTATTCAATTTGTATATTGAGCAAGCAGGAAAGGAAACAAAAGAAAAGTTCGGAGTAGGTATTAAAATCCATGGAGAAGAAATAAAAAATTTGAAGTCCGCCGATGACAGTGTAATTCTGTCAGAGACAGCAAAGGACTTGGAAGAGCAGTTGAACGGAATGGACAGTGTCTTGAAAGGAGGATATAAGATGAACATCAACAAAAGCAAAACGAGGATAATGGAATGTAGTCGTATTAAGTCGGGTGATGCTGAGGGAATTAGATTAGGAAAGGAGACACTTAAAGTAGTAAAAGAGTTTTGCTATTTGGGGAGCAAAATAACTGATGATGGTCGAAGTAGAGAGGATATAAAATGTAGACTGGAAATGGCAATGAAAGCGTTTCTGAAGAAGAGAAATTTGTTAACATCGAGTATAGATTTAAGTGTGAGGAAGTCGTTTCTGAAAGTATTTATATGGAGTGTAGCCATGTATGGAAGTGAAACGTGGACGATAAATAGTTTAGACAAGAAGAGAATAGAAGCTTTCGAAATGTGGTGCTACAGAAGAATGCTGAAGATTAGATGGGTAGATCACATAACTAATGAGGAGGTATTGAATAGAATTGGGGAGAAGAGGAGTTTGTGGCACAACTTGACTAGAAGAAGGGATCGGTTGGTAGGACATGTTCTGAGGCATCAAGGGATCACCCATTTAGTACTGGAGGGCAGTGTGGAGAGTAAAAATCGTAGAGGGAGACCAAGAGATGAATACACTAAGCAGATTCAGAAAGATGTAGGTTGCAGTAGGTACTGGGAGATGAAGAAGCTTGCACAGGATAGAGTAGCGTGGAGAGCTGCATCAAACCAGTCTCAGGACTGAAGACCACGACAACAACAACAACAACAACAACAACAACAAACCCTGCCATCTGTGGTATCACTATTTTTAATCATCATCATATAAAGAGCAAAGCTGTGAAGTTTATATCTGCATTGTCAAAGATATTTGGCTGTTCCTTCCGAATATATTGTGATTTCTGAGGTTATGGTTACTGTGGGAGCTCAGAACACAGTTGTTTCTATCCGAACACATATTGGAATTGGCTTCGACAGCAATGTGAGAAGTTCTCTTGCTTCCAAATATATCGTCTGCCCGCTGCTCTCGCACTGACTGTGTAGTACCAGTAGCTGTCACACCCATTTCATTCCCGTCATACACGACGGCAGGTGCCGACAATATTGCAGTATGAAACATGTAAGTACACCACTGGCCCCTGTCTAGACTTTTACCATCTCCTGCAGAAATGAATACTATTGTTGAGTATTTGCCAAATTTTAAAGTCTGTGCAATTCCAACTACAAATGGATTCAAGCAAACTGCAGTTCATTCCTAAAATGTGATTCTCTCACTGGAGAATATTAGTTGAAGCACATATAGACCTGTATTACACAGTGTCATTTATTCTTGACACTATTAGCAACGGTAAGAATTAATTTGATATAGTGACATTAATCAACTCTTTTTATTAATTATGAGAGCGCATTCATACATGTTTCATTTTCGATTGGCAATTACGTGACAACGTGGTTAAAATGGCTTTAAGGTACAAGTGTGGTTTCATTAATTTTTTTAACAAACACTTTGTGAGCAGTATTCATGCGCATCTTTTCTTGCACATGAACAACATGACATATTTTTGAAACTTTCCAGGCATGTTTAATAAACTAAATTTTCTGTTAATCAAATGGTGAATTAACCTAACATCTGTTTTATATTGGGTATGCACCTGTAATAGCAGATAGTAGCAATGCACTCTGTACAAGTTTCACATGGGTGACTGAATACAGTTCATTAAATCAAGTGGCAAGTGACCTCTAATATGATTCCTACCCTGTCATTAATGGATGTTGCTTTGTGCTATTTTGACAATCACGGAAGAAAATGATAAGAAGAAAGCAACCAAGTGGGGTTCAATGTAAATCTACATATACATCAATACTCTGGAAACCACCAAGAAGTCCCATTTTTACCAGTACTTGGGTTTCTTCTCATTCCAATAACACATGGAGTGCAGGAAATTTGAATGTTCAAGTGCCTCTGTGAATACTGCAGTTATCCTAATCTTGTCCTCATGATCTCTATGTGAGCAATACGTAGAGGGTTATAATATATTCCTACAGTCATCATTTAAAGCTGGTTCTTGAAAATTTGTTAGTAGACTTTCTCAGGATAGTTTCAGCCAGTTCAGTGTCTTCAGCACCTTTGTGACACTCTCCCATGAGCCAAACAAACTTGTGGCCATTCATGCTGCCCTTCTCTGTATTAGTTCATTATCCCGTTAGACCTATTTGGTGTGGGTCCCACACACTTGGCCAATATTCTAGAACTTGTCACATGGGTGATTTGTGAGCCATCTTCTTATAGACTGATTGCATTTCCCCAGTATCCCACCAATAAACCAAAGCCTACCAAATGCTTTAACCCACGGCCGCCAAGAAGAGAGGATGCGCAGCAGTGCTGCCAGCAGCAGCAGCAGCAGTTGTCTGATAAAAAGTACATTAATTTAGTCTTTGTTTTCCTTTCTTTTCTTTTTCACGCGCTTCTCCAGAGAAGTGAACTATACATTTGTATTTTACTGTGCGGACTAGTGGTTAGAAAATTAATCGTAGTTTTTGTTTTTGTGTTACTCTTGTGAATATCCTTGCATAGGCTGGCTTTCTAGTATAAATTTTCTAATCGGCAGAAACTCCTTCAAGCCACTAAGTTTCAACTTTGTGTTAGTAGGCAGCATACAGTTTAGATCAGTGCATTCTAGTTTGAATATTTATCTTGTGCAGTAACTTTTTGGTAAACTGGGTTTCTAATAACAGTTATCTGTAAATACATCATCTTCAATAAGAAATTTATTTCTGTTTAATAGCTTGCGGTGTCAGAGTACAGTGAGAAATCTGCACAGCAATTTTTAGCGTTACTTTATTCTCCTTTGACATATTTTGAATACTTTTCAAACTCAGTAGCACCATTTGACACCTTATATCTATTTTATACACAGTACAATATGGCTGGAGACTGTGCTTGCTGTGAGTGGACACAAGGAGAGTTCGTTGCTGTCCATAAACAGCTGGAAGCTGCCTTGGATACCGCCGATGAGCTTCTAGCTAATGGGTTGTGGTGATGTTGGGGCGCCAGCGACAAGACCTATGACACCTTTGCTGCCACTGGAATCTCCTAGTGACCCAGATGTCACTGTGGCTTATGATACAGAACATCTGACCAGTCCGCCCTCACTCTAGGTTGGGTGGCAGACAGCAATGGGTTCGTGTATCACTGGGTGGAAGGCTAAAGAGGGAGCTGGCCGTGCAGCTGGCTCCCTACCTCTTAGCAACAGGTACGAGTTGCTACCTAGTGTTGATGGTAACTATGAGCCAGTACGAGATGCCTCTCCCATTGGGCCAGCGGACGAGGTCTCATCCATGATGTGGAGGAGTCCCTGCTGGTGGCTATCGAGCGCACTGGGTGCAGCTGGCTGCATGTAGTGGCACATGTGAGCACGAATGCAGGAGCATCCACGGAAATGTCCCACAATTAGTAATGCTTACTGAAAGTTATAATCCACAGATAGTATTGGGAACAGAACGCTGGTTGAAACCAGATGTCAATGACAACGAAATCCTAAGTGGAATGTTTATCATAAGCATAGGTTAGTTGCCAATGGTGCCGGTGTGTTTATTGCAATTAAAAATTTGATAAAATCCAGCGAGGTTATCATGGAATCCGAATGTGAATTAATCTGGGGGAAATTGAGTATCAGAGAACGGTCAAAAATGGTGATCGGATGCTTTTATAGACCACCTGTGTCAGGATCTGTAGCTGTAGAGTGCTTCAGACAGAACTTGCAGAATATCATTACTAATTTTCCTGATCATGCCGTTGTAATAAGGGGTGACTTCAACTTGGCAGGTACAGATTGGGAGTGTTATGCTATTAAAACTGGTGTCAGAGCCAGTGTTTCTGGATGTCTTGTCCAAAAATTACCTTGAGCAGATAGATAGAGAACCAACTTTTGATGGTAACGTCTTAGACCTCCTAGCAACAAACAGACCCTTACTTAGCGAATCAGTTAACGTAGAGCAACGTATCAGTGATCATAAGGCTGTGACAGCGTCTCTGACGACGGGTCCTACAAGGAATGTTCAGAACGGAGGGAAGATATAACTGCTTAGCAAGGGTGACAGGATACAAATTTCAGAATATCTCAGCAGTCAGCATGAAATATTCGGTGATGAGGATGAAGATGTGATGAACAAATGGAAAAAATTCAAAGCCATCGTTCAATATGTCCTAGGCAAGTATGTTCCAAGTAAGGTTTTAAGGGACGGGCAGGCGCTACGTAAACAAAGAGCACATCATCTCAGATTCAAGAGAAGTAAAAACCTAGCCGACAAACAAAAGCTGAAGGAAGCGAAAATGAGCATAAGGAGAGCAATGAGAGAAGCATTCAATGATTTTGAAAGTAAGACATTGTCAACTGACCTGAGGAAAAACCCTAAGAGATTTTGGGTCAAAATAATCTATTCATTCTGTCAGTGACCACACTGGCACCGAAACGGAGATAACGGAGAGAAGGTTGAAATCTTGAGTTTGGTGTTCCGAAGTTGTTTCACCGTGGAAGATAGTAACACTGTCCCTCCTTTCAAATGTCGTATGAACGCCGAAATAGCAGATATTGAGATAACCAACGGCAGAATTGAAAAGCAGCTACTATCGCTTGGTAGTGGAAAGGCATCAGGACCAGATGAGATACCTATAAGATTCTATAATGATCATGTGAAAGAACTTGCTCCCCTTCTAGCAGTAATTTATTGTAGATCGCAATGAAAAGTACCCAACAACCAGAAAAAAGCACAGGTCATTCCCATTTAAGAAAGGCCGTTAGACATATCCACATAATTATAGACCTACATCATTGACATCAATCTGTTGTAGAGTTGTGGAACATGTTTTAAGCTCAAGAATTATGTTTTTTTGGGAAATGAACATCTCCTCTATAAAAATCAACATGGATTTTGCAAACAGAGATCCTGGGAAACTCAGCTCGTTCAGTTCCTCCACGAGATCCACAACACAGTGGACAACGGCGCTCAGGTTGATGCTGTGTTCCTAGATTTTGACACCATCTCCCACTGCCATTTAATGAAAAAAATACAAGCGTACAGAGTATTGGAGCAGACCTGTGATTGGATTGAAGACTTTCTTGCACACAGAACTCGACACGTCGCTCTTAATGGAAAAAAGAAAAGAAAAAAATTCCGGCAAGGTAATATCCGGAGTAAAAAAATATATATGATCTAGAAGAAAGAAGTTCACAGATGATGCAGTTGTTTATACCAAAGTAGCAACACCAGAAGATTGTAAGAATTTGCAGAATGACCAGCAGAGAATTGATGACTGGTGCAGGATCTAGCAGTTGACCCTGAACGTAAATAAATGTAACATATTGCGTATATATGGGAAAAGAAACCCCCTATTGTACAGCTACACTATTAATGACAAACAGCTGGAGACAGTGTCCGCCATAAAATATCTAGGAGTAACTATCCAGAGTGACCTTAGGTGGAATGACCACATAAAACAGATAGTGGGAAAAACAGATACCAGGCTTACATTCATTGGAAGAATCCTAAGAAAATGTAACTCATCTATGAAAGAAATAGCCTACAAGGCACTTGTTCGCCTGATTCTTGAGTATTGTTCATCTATCTGGGATCCCTATCAGGTACGACTAATAGAGGAGATAGAGAGGATCCAACGAAAAGCGGCGCGTTTCATCAAGGGATTGCTTAGCTGGCGAGAGAGCATTACAAAGATGCTGAAAAAATTCCACTGGCAGACGTTACAAGAGAGGTATTGTGCACCACAGAGAGATTTACTATTGAAATTTATGGACAGCACCTATCAGGAGGAGTCAGACAACATATTGCTTCCCCCCACATACATCTGACGTTGTAACATTTTTTGACAACCGGAAACTGTGTGGTACTGGAGTGCAGGACTCAGACATTTCTCGTGGGTGATTTACGTATTGTGTGCAGCTGATCTTCTTCTCAGAACAGACGGCTGTGTTGATATTCACAATGCTTCTTCTTCGAAGATTTCGTGCTGGTTAGGGAAATGATACTGAAATACTTCTCTACTTCTGAAATGATTTCTTACTCTCAGAATACTTTCATATCAACTTCGCTATATTTTCTTCTTCACAATAAAACAACTACACAAGTTTCACATGTGCTTTCAAGTCTCACAAATCAACCCCGCCTGGAAAATCTTAGTACTTAACATATACCATTACAGTCTCTTTTGGTTTTAATAACCCTTGTCAAAACAGTTCTTGCTCCTAGCAAGTCAAACAACAGAGTATAAGAGTTTCTAGATAAAACATATTTCATTTGTTCCCAACAGTCACTACTATTTCACTGCCAAAGAGTAGCCCTTGATTACTTCTTGTACTGGACACAGAGCTTCCAAGGCATGCGCGGCCAAAACTTGTTAGTGCCGATAGACTGCCACAACTTTAGTCTTCTCATAACACATGACCGTCCTGCACACACATAAACCGTGTCGCAGTACACACATTTCCACTCTCACACATTCATCCTTAAAATATTGTGTGTTCGAGACAGTGAAATACGAGTGCCTCTAGAATTTACCCCAAAATTCTCGAGGCACTACAACATATTGACCACGAGGAGATGATTCGAGAAATTAGAGTCAATACAGAGGCTTAACGATAATTATTCTTCCCATGCACTATTTGCAAATGAAACACGGTTGGAGGGATCAGATAGTGGTACCGAAAGTATCCTCTGCCACACACTATTAGGTGGCTTGCAGAGTATGATGATGTAGATGTAGATTGAGCCTATGTGGTCATTCCATTTCATACCCCTATAAAATATTACAACCAGGTATTTGTATGAGATGGCTGATTCCAACAGTGACTCACTGACATTGTAGTCATAGGCTACTATGTGTGTATGTGTGTGTGTGTGTGTGTGTGTGTGTGCACCTCATTTGCAAAAAGTCTGAGGTTACTATTAATACTGTCTGCAAGGTCATTAATATGCAACATCGACAGCAAGAGTCCCTATATATTTTCATGGGGTACACTTGAAGTTGCTTCTACATCTGATGATGACTCTCCATACAAGATAACAAGCTGCATCCTCCCTATTAAAAAAACCTCCAATCCAGCTACAAATTTCGCTTGATATCCCATATGTTATTACTTTTGACAATGAGCATAGATGTATTGAGCCAAAAGGTTTTCACAAAACAACAAATACTGCATCCACGTGACTACACTGTTCCACATCTTTCAATATGTCATGTGAGTAAAGTGAGAGTTGGGTTTCACATAACTGATGTTTTCAGATTCCATGATGGTTGACACAGATGATGACATCCTGTTTGAGGTACCTCATTACGTTTCAGCTCAGAATATGTTCTACGAATCTACAACAAATCCGTGTCAAGTGTATTGGACAGCAGTTTTGTGGCTTACTTCTACTACCCTTCTTGTAAAAGCATGTGACCTGTGCTTTCTTCCAATTATTGGCAAAAGAAAAAAATATAGAGAAAAAGAAGCACTGAAGAAAGTTCTGCACCTGGATGTTTTCCTTGAAGAATTCTGGTAGAGAAGAAAGACTCTCCCCAAGTGGAATGTGAAAGATCAGGAAGAAACAGTTCTCCCAAATAAACCCAAAGATGATAAAGAAACACTTCCACCAAATAAAAGTGAAAATTGAATGCCATCACTGATGAGAAATATTTCACACTCATCACCAATCCTGTTTGTGGGAAAAAGTTGGTGAAAACATGTGACTGTACATCAATGATCAGGACAAAATAAAAGAAAGTGATTTTTAAAAACTAAAACATCAATTTAAAGATAGCACCATAAAATGCTGTACTGGTGTATTCCTAGCGCATTTTTTCAGAGAATGCTGAGAAACAATGAAATTGTCGATAGAGAATATTTAGTATATTCAGAAATGCAGGAAACATTAATTTGTGCACCATGTACGCTGTTTGAGGGAACATCAGATTTGGCAGGACCTTGTGGGTTTTTTGACTGAAAAAATCCATAGGCATTTGCAGCTCATGAGAATAGTCCACTGCACTGAGATTATGTTTTTAGTTTTAAAAACAGAACCTTGGCTCTGACCATGACAGATGGAAAATTATTCACACATCTTAAAATGAAACCCTCCCATAATGTGTTAAGAATTATTGCTGTTGTGAAGAAACTTTCTTCTTGAGGACTAAAGGACTACCTTTCCACGGTGGTGAATAAGTACTTGGAAGTGTGCATAATCATAACATTTTAATGTACATGGAATTTATTGCTGAATTTTATCTATTTATTGGTAGTCACATGCCACAACATAGCGATTACTTTTGTTCCATTCAAGGCCTGTTCAAAAAATTCTGGAACATCGGTAATTTCACGCCAATGGTGTGTTGGAGCAAACTATGCCTTTGTTTAATGTGTAACTGCCAAAAGTTTCAGTGTTGTGTGTCTGCTAGTTATTGTTCAGTGCTGTACTGAGTAGAATGTTGTGCCGCACAGTTTGTCGAGGCAGAGTTAAAGAAGCAATACTCCTGCATTAAATTTTAGGTGAAACTCAAAAAAAACTTTACAGAGACACAACAAATGATGCAGGAAGCTTACAGTGACGAGTGCCTAAGCCGCACTCAGTGTTACAATTGGTTCAGACGGTTTAAAAATGGCTGGATGAAAGTTAAAGATGACCCTTGTTCAGGATGTCCTTTATTGTCTACTGACAATGCTCATTTCAGGAATTTCAACGAAATTGTGCATGCCAATTGGACACTGACTGTTCGAGAAATTTCAGAAGAATGTAACATTTCAGTTGGATTTCGTTATGAAATCCTGACACAGCACCTTGGAATGCATCATTGTTGTTATAAAGTTTGTCCCAAGGCTCATGAGTTAAGACAAGGAAGACCACTTCGCAATATGTGAAAAGCTTTTGGATTGAGCAAATGAGAACCTAATGTTCCTTAAGAGAATCCTAACTGGTGATGATACAGTTATGATGTTGAGACCAAGGCTTGATCTTCACAGTGAGTCGGGAAAGGTTCTCTAAGACCAAAGAAAACTTGTTATGTCAGGTCAAATGTCAAAATCATGCTGATAGTTTTCTTTGACTTTGAAGGATTATGAATTCATGCTACAGGGACAAATTGTTAATCAATGGTACTATCCGGAAGTGATGCAACATTTGGGAGAAAATATGAGAAGGAAATGGCCTGACATGTGACGATACAATTCATGGCTCTCGCATCATGATAACACATCCACACATTCATCCCTGTTGGTGCATACCTATTACACAAAAAATGAAATCACTGTGCTGCCTCACCCTCCATAGTCTCCAGACCTGGCGCCTGTGGACTTTTTTTAATTTCCAAAGTTGAAAACCCCATTGAAGGGCTAAGATTTGCAACAATATATGAGATAAAAGAAAATTAGTAGATGGTACTTCGTGTGATCTAGCAGGAGGCAAACCAAGACTGCTTCCGGAAGTCGAAACGGTGTTGGGAGCATTGTATCAATTGTGACAGAGAGTATTTCAAAGGAGACCCATGCACAATAAGTAAAGTTAAGTGTAAAAAAAAATTGTGGAAGAAGATCTGGAATTTTTTGAACAGACCTCATATGAGAAAGTAATCAAAATCATGGGGAAAATAGTAGTTAAAGAAATAATGGCAGAAATTATTGCAGCTAAAACTATCCTGTCATTGTTGACTAAGGTCCTGGCATTGCACATAATATTCAGTTAAGTTGGGTCTTGTGGTATGTCAATAAACTGGGATTGGCAGAAGGGCGATTTGTTGAATTTGTATCCAATCCTAGACATGGTGACCAGGACCTGGCAGATGCAGTACATCACTTTCTTCAAAGGCATGTATTTTACATAAGGAACAGTAGACGACAGAGTTATGACAATGTACCAAATATGTCACCTATTTACTCTGGCTTGCAAGCCAGAATTTATGTTCTCTTTCTTTATGCTTACTATATTCCTTGTTCAACACACACACACTCTGAATTTGGGGAGTTCACATGCAGGAAAATGGTGTAACCCTGTGGTTCTAGTCAACGATGGAAGCATTCACGCACATTTTTCAGTAAAGACAACTTGACTGTAAAAATTCCTCCCTATAACCTGATGGTCTGCTAGAGAAGCAGCTTGCAGAAGCTTGAACAAAGATGGTGAGGCAATCATCATACTGCTGTTGTCAATCATTGGGAATTAATGTGAGAAGTCTTTGCTGAAATTGAAGCTAGAGACATAATGAAAAAATTGTGTACTTTTGACTCCTATTTTACATCTGTAATTCGGTTTTAATCCTTGAAATACTCAGTGTTGGAAGTAAACAATTGTAAGCAGCAGACATGGATGTAGCCACTGATCTGAAGTTGTAGTGTTCCCTAGACGGTTTCTTGGAAGAAATAAAAATGTGTTATGAAGTTTTCAAGAATCTAGGTCATAAAAAGCTGAATTTCTTTGTAACACTGCTAAAATTCAACAAAATTAAGTTCAGGAAAAGAAACACAACGAGAAAAATAAAAGTTTGTTTGCTGAATCTGATTCAGACATTGAAAAAACTAATGAATCACACGAGATGCAGATTTCCTTCCTTTTGATTATGGGTAAGTCGACTGAAGAACTGAACACGAGTTTCTTCTAATACCAACTGCAGTGAAACATTTATGTTTTTGAAGTGCTGAAGAAGCTACGTCCACTTGACATCCATGAACTTCTGACCAGGCTTCAGCAAATCGATAGTTCAAATCTCGAAGATTCAGTATTTGTACTTGAATGCTTACGCTTCGCAAGTTATGCATCCCACACAAAGAATGAAAATGAGTCATACGCTCTTCCAGAACTGTGCAAGATGCTACAAGGTAGCAATTTAGAGAATGTTTATGCAAATTTGAACACAGCTCTTCAATTGCACTTCATTACGCATGCTTCCAGTTGCTCAATAGAAAGGTCAGTTTATGCTGAAAGACATACAGATAATTATTTAAGGACATGCTAACATTTTTTGGACAACACGAGACAGTGTGGTACTGAGGTGCAAGACTTGTACGTCTCTCGCAGTTGACTTACATATTGTGTGCAGCCGATCCTCTTCTCTGGGTAATCAGCTATGTCGATCTCTCAAAAACTTCTTCTCTGAAGACTATAGAGGGTTACAGGACTTAATTAAGTTACTTTTCTATCCTTGAAATGATTTGTGTACTCGTGAAACACTTTCAGATCATTCATGGTATATTTTCAACTCTCAACATAAAAGTAATGTTTACTCTTTTTCACAAAAGTAAGTAAACTCTTGCAAGTCAACTGGTGTCTTTAAATCTTTAAACATCAGACTCGATAAATCACAAGTACAATATCATATGTTGAAACAATCCAATAATTTATGGACATCACATATGTCCTGCCTCATGCAGAGCTAAGATGATAAGTAAGTTAAAAGTATCTAGTCTCCAGTGAGTCCAATACATGAATGTGCATAGAAATCTATATTCAATTGTTCATTAGTCTTTTTACAATCAGCACAGACACTAACACATCAAAGAATACTACATAATTATTCCTTGAGTTTTCATCACGACTTCTGTGGAGCTGGCGGCAAACACTTGTCCTAGTCAGTGACTTGCCCCTCTTACAGTCTTCTAATAACAAACTTCCGACTGCACATAGAAACAGGTGGACCGGTAGAAATGTTCTCACTCTCCCGCACCCGTACCTAAAATATCAGGTGTTCGAGACGGTGGAAGGCTGAGGGTTTCTAGAATTTACGCCGAAATTCTTGAGGCACTACATATCCCTCCCCTTAGCTTGAACACGTGGTATTTTATATATATTCACCATGTACAATAACCTCACACAAGACAATTCTTTATCTTTTAACAGTACATCATTTTCTACTAATAACCGTGCATATTTTACCACAATTATAAAGCGTGAACCTTTCAATCCCTGTTGGAGTTAGCTCTTTACAATCTCCAAAAATTTGTGAGTAGCAAATTTTTGTTTTCTATTCCTCTTCCAATCGTAAATTCCAGGAGTACATAACTCTTGAATACTCTACCGCTTTGTTCTTACTTCCCGTACGACTTTTCCCAAGTATGTGCTTATTCATTACTTATTGTAGTCTGGAGGAACTCTGGGTAGAATAAAAGTGTTATCTTCTTGGATACTTGTAAATCTGAAACGTAATAAGGCTACTGATGCATAGAATTTAAACTTACCTGACTATTTTCTTTAAAAGTGTGACTTCTGTCACGATTCTGCCCTTTTTCCCTTTAGGGGCAGTCTGTCCTTTTTCCCTTTAGGAGCAGTACCTATATCTTATATGGATTGATCCTAGGAGTACCCTTTCTCCTTCTGTTTCGGCAGGTACGCCCCTTTCTTATTCCTATCCTCCTATGGTACAGGTCAATTCCCTTCTTGGTGCCCCTGTCCGTGCAGTATACATCAGCCTTTCATAGGTCTGCCTATCCGCCCTTTTTCTGATCCAATAAATGTCGAGTGCACCCTCCGTATCCTTCTTGAGTAGGCCTACTGGTTCATTGTCCTAGCATACGTCTTTATGAATACTATTCTTAAATTTTCTCTTGATAAAATTACAACTCTACTCTACATCTTAACTCCACTTTCCAATACTCCCTCTAATACCCTAGAGTCCTCTTTCACTCCTCACTCCTACTATATAGACATATCAACGCCACGCATAGTAGATGCTATGTCTACCTGTATCTACCAACTCCCAGTAGATACCATGCCTTTTCTCAAAGGACTAGCATGGCACGTGCGTTGATTGTTATTCTCCTGTCTTTACATACATGTAAATATGAATATAATAGAGGGAAACATTCCACATGGGAAAAATATATCTAAAAACCAAGATGATGTGACTTACCAAACGAAAGCGCTGGCACGTCGATACACACACAAACAAACACAAACATACACACAAAATTCAAGCTTTCGCAACAAACTGTTGCCTCATCAGGAAAGAGGGAAGGAGAGGGAAAGACGAAAGGATGTGGGTTTTAAGGGAGAGGGTAAGGAGTCATTCCAATCCCGGGAGCGGAAAGACTTACCTTAGGGGGAAAAAAGGACGGGTATACACTCGCGCACACACACACACATACCCATCCACACATACCCATCCACACATATACAGACACAAGCAGACTGCTTGTGTCTGTATACAAGCAGACTGCTTGTGTCTGTATATGTGTGGATGGATATGTGTGTGTGTGCGAGTGTATACCCGTCCTTTTTTCCCCCTAAGGTAAGTCTTTCCGCTACCGGGATTGGAATGACTCCTTACCCTCTCCCTTAAAACCCACATCCTTTCGTCTTTCCCTCTCCTTCCCTCTTTCCTGATGAGGCAACAGTTTGTTGCGAAAGCTTGAATTTTGTGTGTATGTTTGTGTGTCTGTCGACCTGCCAGCACTTTCATTTGGTAAGTCACATATATATATATATATATATATATATATATAATGGAAGGAAACATTCCACGTGGGAAAAATTATATATAAAAAACAAAGATGAGGTGACTTACCGAACAAAAGCGCTGGCAGGTCGATAGACACACAAACAAACACAAACATACACACAAAATTCAAGCTTTCGCAACAAACTGTTGCCTCATCAGGAAAGAGGGAAGGAGAGGGGAAGACGAAAGGAAGTGGGTTTTAAGGGAGAGGGTAAGGAGTCATTCCAATCCCGGGAGCGGAAAGACTTACCTTAGGGGGAAAAAAGGACAGGTATACACTCCACTCGCACGCACACACATATCCATCCACACATACAGACACAAGCAGACATATTTAAAGACAAAGAGTTTGGGCAGAGATGTCAGTCGAGGCAGAAGTGTAGAGGCAAAGAAGTTGTTGAAAGACAGGTGAGGTATGAGTGGCGGCAACTTGAAATTAGCGGAGATTGAGGCCTGGCGGATGACGAGAAGAGAGGATATACTGAAGGGCAAGTTCCCATCTCCGGAGTTCGGATAGGTTGGTGTTGGTGGGAAGTATCCAGATAACCCGGACGGTGTAACACTGTGCCAAGATGTGCTGGCTGTGCACCAAGGCATGTTTAGCCACAGGGTGATCCTCATTACCAACAAACACTGTCTGCCTGTGTCCATTCATGCGAATGGACAGTTTGTTGCTGGTCATTCCCACATAGAATGCATCACAGTGTAGGCAGGTCAGTTGGTAAATCACGTGGGTGCTTTCACACGTGGCTCTGCCTCTGATCGTGTACACCTTCCGGGTTACAGGACTGGAGTAGGTGGTGGTGGGAGGGTGCATGGGACAGGTTTTGCATCGGGGGCGGTTACAAGGATAGGAGCCAGAGGGTAGGGAAGGTGGTTTGGGGATTTCATAGGGATGAACTAACAGGTTACGAAGGTTAGGTGGACGGCGGAAAGACACTCTTGGCGGAGTGGGGAGGATTTCATGAAGGATGGATCTCATTTCAGGGCAGGATTTGAGGAAGTCGTATCCCTGCTGGAGAGCCACATTCAGAGTCTGGTCCAGTCCCGGAAAGTATCCTGTCACAAGTGGAGCACTTTTGTGGTTCTTCTGTGGGGGATTCTGGGTTTGAGGGGACGAGGAAGTGGCTCTGGTTATTTGCTTCTGTACCAGGTCGGGAGGGTAGTTGCTGGATGCGAAAGCTGTTTTCAGGTTGTTGGTGTAATGATTCAGGGATTCCGGACTGGAGCAGATTCGTTTGCCACGAAGACCTAGGCTGTAGGGAAGGGACCGTTTGATGTGGAATGGGTGGCAGCTGTCATAATGGAGGGACTGTTGCTTGTTGGTGGGTTTGATGTGGACGGACGTGTGAAGTTGGCCATTGGACAGGTGGAGGTCAACGTCAAGGAAAGTGGCATGGGATTTGGAGTAGGACCAGGTGAAACTGATGGAACCAAAGGAGTTGAGGTTGGAGAGGAAATTCTGGAGTTCTTCTTCACTGTGAGTCCAGATCATGAAGATGTCATCAATAAATCTGTACCAAACTTTGGGTTGGCAGACTTGGGTAACCAAGAAGGCTTCCTCTAAGGGACCCATGAATAGGTTGGCGTACGAGGGGGCCATCCTGGTGCCCATGGCTGTTCCCTTTAATTGTTGGTATGTCTGGCCCTCAAAAGTGAAGAAGTTGTGGGTCAGGATGAAGCTGGCTAAGGTGATGAGGAAAGAGGTTTTAGGTAGGGTGGCAGGTGATCGGCGTGAAAGGAAATGCTCCATCGCAGCGAGGCCCTGGACGTGCGGAATATTTGTGTATAAGGACGTGGCATCAATGGTTACAAGGATGGTTTCCGGGGGTAACAGATTGGGTAAGGATTCCAGGCGTTCAAGGAAGTGGTTGGTGTCCTTGATGAAGGATGGGAGACTGCATGTAATGGGTTGAAGGTGTTGATCTATGTAGGCAGAGATACGTTCTGTGGGGGCTTGGTAACCAGCTACAATGGGGCGGCCGGGATGATTGGGTTTGTGGATTTTAGGAAGAAGGTAGAAGGTAGGGGTGCGGGGTGTCGGTGGGGTCAGGAGGTTGATGGAGTCAGGTGACAGGTTTTGCAGGGGGCCTAAGGTTCTGAGGATTCCTTGAAGCTCCGCCTGGACATCGGGAATGGGGTTACCTGGGCAAACTTTGTATGTGGTGTTGTCTGAAAGCTGACGCAGTCCCTCAGCCACATACTCCCGACGATCAAGTACCACGGTCGTGGAACCCTTGTCCGCCGGAAGAATGACGATGGATCGGTCAGCCTTCAGATCACGGATAGCCTGGGCTTCAGCAGTGGTGATGTTGGGTGTAGGATTAAGGTTTTTTAAGAAGGATTGAGATGCAAGGCTGGAAGTCAGAAATTCCTGGAAGGTTTGGAGAGGGTGATTTTGAGGAAGAGGAGGTGGGTCCCGCTGTGACGGAGGACGGAATTGTTCCAGGCAGGGTTCAATTTGGATGGTGTCTTGAGGAGTCGGATCATTAGGAGTAGGATTAGGATCATTTTTCTTCGTGGCAAAGTGATACTTCCAGCAGAGAGTACGAGTGTAGGACAGTAAATCTTTGACGAGGGCTGTTTGGTTGAATCTGGGAGTGGGGCTGAAGGTGAGGCCTTTGGATAGGACAGAGGTTTCGGATTGGGAGAGAGGTTTGGAGGAAAGGTTAACTACTGAATTAGGGTGTTGTGGTTCCAGATTGTGTTGATCGGAATTTTGAGGTTTTGGAGGGAGTGGAGCTGGAAGTGGGAGATTGAGTAGATGGGAGAGACTGGGTTTGTGTGCAATGAGAGGAGGTTGAGGTTTGCTGGAAAGGTTGTGAAGGGTGAGTGAGTTGCCTTTCCGGAGGTGGGAAACCAGGAGATTGGATAGTTTTTTGAGGTGGAGGGTGGCATGCTGTTCTAATTTACGGTTGGGCTGTAGGAGGATGCTCTGAACAGCCGGTGTGGATGTGGGAGAGGAAAGATTAAGGACTTTTATTAAGGATAGGAGTTGACGGGTGTGTTCATTGGCTGAGTTGATGTGTAGGTGAAGGATTAGGTGGGTGAGGGCAATGGATTGTTCAGTTTGGAACTGGAATAGGGACTGATGGAAGGAAGGGTTGCAGCCAGAGATGGGAACTTTGAGTGTGAGGCCTTTGGGGGTAATGCCAAATGTCAGACAAGCCTGAGAAAATAAAATATGCGAGCGTAATCTGGCTAGGGCGAAGGCATGTTTGCGGAGGGAATGTAAATAAAACTTAATGGGGTCATTGTGGGGGTGTTGTGAGGGTGACATGGTATTAGAAGGTGGAAAGTGTAACATTAGGTGAAATGAAAATGAAAATAAAAATATATGGGGAGAGATAAAGGTGAACCGGAAAGAAACTGGAGATCTGGAATGAGAAAAGGCGAAAAGGTGTTGGTTACAGCTGGGCTATGTTGGACTTGGGTTGGTAGACAACGATGTGCATAAAGGTTAGGTGGTTGTGTTGCCGCCAAAACACATTAAAGGACGGAGAAATTCGGGAAAATTTCGAAAAAACTGCGTGTAGTATATTAAAAGGAGTGGTATTGTGGTGGCAGATTATGAAAATGAGGCTAACAATTGTCTGGCGAAGAAATAATCGCGTTAAAACCCGTGGGAAGCGGCTAAAAATGATCAGTGATGTGTGATGTGTGAAAAGATTTCGAAATGCAACAGTGACAATAACAAACGTAATTGTTGGATTCAAATTAATGATATCAATATAATGGAAGGAAACATTCCACGTGGGAAAAATTATATATAAAAACAAAGATGAGGTGACTTACCGAACAAAAGCGCTGGCAGGTCGATAGACACACAAACAAACACAAACATACACACATCCAACAATTACGTTTGCATTTCGAAATCTTTTCTGTCGTCTTATTTTCCTCTTTCTGTTTTTGCCAGTAGTTTCACTTTGTATTCACCTTCTCCTTTTTACCGTAATCTGCTATACTATTTTATCCCGCCTATATATATACTCAATAATACGTAACCCACTTCCAAACCATAACCAAAAAAATATTTTTTTTGCCGCTTTCAGCACTACCGCCGCTATAATATCCACCATTTCTAGTTCACAAACAGCTCCTTTCACCTTTTAAACAACCATTTCGGCCAGTTCTAATAACTTTCGCTTTATTTCCATTTCCGTTTTTCCCACATCACTGATCATTTTTAGCCGCTTCCCACGGGTTTTAACGCGATTATTTCTTCGCCAGACAATTGTTAGCCTCATTTTCATAATCTGCCACCACAATACCACTCCTTTTAATATACTACACGCAGTTTTTTCGAAATTTTCCCGAATTTCTCCGTCCTTTAACGTGTTTTGGCGGCAACACAACCACCTAACCTTTATGCACATCGTTGTCTACCAACCCAAGTCCAACATAGCCCAGCTGTAACCAACACCTTTTCGCCTTTTCTCATTCCAGATCTCCAGTTTCTTTCCGGTTCACCTTTATCTCTCCCCATATATTTTTATTTTCATTTTCATTTCACCTAATGTTACACTTTCCACCTTCTAATACCATGTCACCCTCACAACACCCCCACAATGACCCCATTAAGTTTTATTTACATTCCCTCCGCAAACATGCCTTCGCCCTAGCCAGATTACGCTCGCATATTTTATTTTCTCAGGCTTGTCTGACATTTGGCATTACCCCCAAAGGCCTCACACTCAAAGTTCCCATCTCTGGCTGCAACCCTTCCTTCCATCAGTCCCTATTCCAGTTCCAAACTGAACAATCCATTGCCCTCACCCACCTAATCCTTCACCTACACATCAACTCAGCCAATGAACACACCCGTCAACTCCTATCCTTAATAAAAGTCCTTAATCTTTCCTCTCCCACATCCACACCGGCTGTTCAGAGCATCCTCCTACAGCCCAACCGTAAATTAGAACAGCATGCCACCCTCCACCTCAAAAAACTATCCAATCTCCTGGTTTCCCACCTCCGGAAAGGCAACTCACTCACCCTTCACAACCTTTCCAGCAAACCTCAACCTCCTCTCATTGCACACAAACCCAGTCTCTCCCATCTACTCAATCTCCCACTTCCAGCTCCACTCCCTCCAAAACCTCAAAATTCCGATCAACACAATCTGGAACCACAACACCCTAATTCAGTAGTTAACCTTTCCTCCAAACCTCTCTCCCAATCCGAAACCTCTGTCCTATCCAAAGGCCTCACCTTCAGCCCCACTCCCAGATTCAACCAAACAGCCCTCGTCAAAGATTTACTGTCCTACACTCGTACTCTCTGCTGGAAGTATCACTTTGCCACGAAGAAAAATGATCCTAATCCTACTCCTAATGATCCGACTCCTCAAGACACCATCCAAATTGAACCCTGCCTGGAACAATTCCGTCCTCCGTCACAGCGGGACCCACCTCCTCTTCCTCAAAATCACCCTCTCCAAACCTTCCAGGAATTTCTGACTTCCAGCCTTGCATCTCAATCCTTCTTAAAAAACCTTAATCCTACACCCAACATCACCACTGCTGAAGCCCAGGCTATCCGTGATCTGAAGGCTGACCGATCCATCGTCATTCTTCCGGCGGACAAGGGTTCCACGACCGTGGTACTTGATCGTCGGGAGTATGTGGCTGAGGGACTGCGTCAGCTTTCAGACAACACCACATACAAAGTTTGCCCAGGTAACCCCATTCCCGATGTCCAGGCGGAGCTTCAAGGAATCCTCAGAACCTTAGGCCCCCTGCAAAACCTGTCACCTGACTCCATCAACCTCCTGACCCCACCGACACCCCGCACCCCTACCTTCTACCTTCTTCCTAAAATCCACAAACCCAATCATCCCGGCCGCCCCATTGTAGCTGGTTACCAAGCCCCCACAGAACGTATCTCTGCCTACATAGATCAACACCTTCAACCCATTACATGCAGTCTCCCATCCTTCATCAAGGACACCAACCACTTCCTTGAACGCCTGGAATCCTTACCCAATCTGTTACCCCCGGAAACCATCCTTGTAACCATTGATGCCACGTCCTTATACACAAATATTCCGCACGTCCAGGGCCTCGCTGCGATGGAGCATTTCCTTTCACGCCGATCACCTGCCACCCTACCTAAAACCTCTTTCCTCATCACCTTAGCCAGCTTCATCCTGACCCACAACTTCTTCACTTTTGAGGGCCAGACATACCAACAATTAAAGGGAACAGCCATGGGCACCAGGATGGCCCCCTCGTACGCCAACCTATTCATGGGTCCCTTAGAGGAAGCCTTCTTGGTTACCCAAGTCTGCCAACCCAAAGTTTGGTACAGATTTATTGATGACATCTTCATGATCTGGACTCACAGTGAAGAAGAACTCCAGAATTTCCTCTCCAACCTCAACTCCTTTGGTTCCATCAGTTTCACCTGGTCCTACTCCAAATCCCATGCCACTTTCCTTGACGTTGACCTCCACCTGTCCAATGGCCAACTTCACACGTCCGTCCACATCAAACCCACCAACAAGCAACAGTCCCTCCATTATGACAGCTGCCACCCATTCCACATCAAACGGTCCCTTCCCTACAGCCTAGGTCTTCGTGGCAAACGAATCTGCTCCAGTCCGGAATCCCTGAATCATTACACCAACAACCTGAAAACAGCTTTCGCATCCAGCAACTACCCTCCCGACCTGGTACAGAAGCAAATAACCAGAGCCACTTCCTCGTCCCCTCAAACCCAGAATCCCCCACAGAAGAACCACAAAAGTGCTCCACTTGTGACAGGATACTTTCCGGGACTGGACCAGACTCTGAATGTGGCTCTCCAGCAGGGATACGACTTCCTCAAATCCTGCCCTGAAATGAGATCCATCCTTCATGAAATCCTCCCCACTCCGCCAAGAGTGTCTTTCCGCCGTCCACCTAACCTTCGTAACCTGTTAGTTCATCCCTATGAAATCCCCAAACCACCTTCCCTACCCTCTGGCTCCTATCCTTGTAACCGCCCCCGATGCAAAACCTGTCCCATGCACCCTCCCACCACCACCTACTCCAGTCCTGTAACCCGGAAGGTGTACACGATCAGAGGCAGAGCCACGTGTGAAAGCACCCACGTGATTTACCAACTGACCTGCCTACACTGTGATGCATTCTATGTGGGAATGACCAGCAACAAACTGTCCATTCGCATGAATGGACACAGGCAGACAGTGTTTGTTGGTAATGAGGATCACCCTGTGGCTAAACATGCCTTGGTGCACAGCCAGCACATCTTGGCACAGTGTTACACCGACCGGGTTATCTGGATACTTCCCACCAACACCAACCTATCCGAACTCCGGAGATGGGAACTTGCCCTTCAGTATATCCTCTCTTCTCGTCATCCGCCAGGCCGCAATCTCCGCTAATTTCAAGTTGCCGCCACTCATACCTCACCTGTCTTTCAACAACTTCTTTGCCTCTACACTTCTGCCTCGACTGACATCTCTGCCCAAACTCTTTGTCTTTAAATATGTCTGCTTGTGTCTGTATGTGTGGATGGATATGTGTGTGCGTGCGAGTGGAGTGTATACCTGTCCTTTTTTCCCCCTAAGGTAAGTCTTTCCGCTCCCGGGATTGGAATGACTCCTTACCCTCTCCCTTAAAACCCACTTCCTTTCGTCTTCCCCTCTCCTTCCCTCTTTCCTGATGAGGCAACAGTTTGTTGCAAAAGCTTGAATTTTGTGTGTATGTTTGTGTTTGTTTGTGTGTCTATCGACCTGCCAGCGCTTTTGTTCGGTAAGTCACCTCATCTTTGTTTTTATATATAATTTTTCCCACGTGGAATGTTTCCTTCCATTATATATATATATATATATATACACACACACACACACACACACACACACACAAGCAGACATATGTAAAGGCAAAGAGTTTGGGCAGAGATGTTAGTCGAGGCGGAAGTACAGAGGCAAAGATGTTATTGAATGACAGGTGAGGTATGAGCGGCGGCAACTTGAAATTAGCGGAGGTTGAGGCCTGGTGGGTAATGGGAAGACAGGATATATTCAAGGGCAAGTTCCCATCTCTGGAGTTGTGATAGGTTGATGTCAGTGGGAAGTATCCAGATAACCCGGACGGTGTAACACTGTGCCAAGATGCGCTGGCCGTGCACCAAGGCATGTTTAGCCACAGGGTGATCCTCATTACCAACAAACACTGTCTGCCTGTGTCCGTTCATGCGAATGGACAGTTTGTTGCTGGTCATTCCCACATAGAAAGCTTCACAGTGTAGGTAGGTCAGTTGGTAAATCACGTGGGTTCTTTCACACGTGGCTCTGCCTTTGATTGTGTACACCTTCCAGGTTACAAGACTTGAGTAGGTGGTGGTGGGAGGGTGCATGGGACAGGTTTTACACTGGGGGCGGTTAAAAGGGTAGGAGGCACAGGATAGGGAAGGTGGTTTAGGGATTTCATAGGGATGAACCAAAAGGTTACGAAGGTTAGGTGGATGGTGGAAAGACATTCTTGGTGGAGTGGGGAGGATTTCATGAAGGATGGATCTCATTTCAGGGAAGGATTTGAGGAAGTCGGGTACTGGAGAGCCACATTCAGTCTGATCCAGTCCCGGAAAGTATCCTGTCACAAGTGGGGCACTTTTGAGGTTCTTCTGTGGGAAGTTCTGGGTTTGGGGGGATGAGGAAGTGGCTTCTGTACCAGGTCAGGAGGGTAGTTGCGGGATGCGAAAGCTGTTTTCAGGTTGTTGGTGTAATGGTTCAGGGATTCAGGAATGGAGCAGATTCATTTGCCACGAAGACCTACGCTGTAAGGAAGGGACCGTTTGATATGGAATGGGTGGCAGCTGTCATAATGGAGGTACTGTTGCTTGTTGGTGGGTTTGATGTGGACGGATGTGTGAAGCTGGCCATTGGACAGATGGAGGTCAACGTTGAGGAAAGTGGCATGAGATTTGGAGTAGGACCAGGTGAATCTGATGGAACCAAAGGAGTTGAGGTTGGAGAGGACATTCTGGAGTTCTTCTTCACTGTGAGTCCAGATCATGAAGATGTCATCAATAAATCTGTACCAAAATTTGTGTTGGCAGGCCTGGGTAACCAAGAAGGCTTCCTCTAAGCGACCCATAAATAGGTTGGCGTACGAGGGGACCACCCTGGTACCCATAGCTGTTCCCTTTAATTGTTGGTATGTCTGGCCTTTGAAAGTGAAGAAGTTGTGAGTTAGGATTAAGCTGGCTAAGGTAATGAGGAAAGAGGTTTTAGGTAGGGTGGCAGGTGATCGCCATGAAAGGAAGTGCTCCATTGCAGCGAGACCCTGGACGTGCAGGACATTTGTGTATAAGGAAGTGGCATCAATGGTTACAAGGATGGTTTCCAGGGGTAACAGATTGGGTAAGGATTCCAGGCATTCGAGAAAGTGGTTGGTGTCTTCGATGAAGGATGGGAGATTGCATGTAATGGGTTGAAGGTTTTGATCTACGTAGGCAGAGATACATTCTGTGGGGGCTTGGTAACCAGCTACAATGGGGCGGCCGGGATGATTGGGTTTGTGAATTTTAGGAAGTACGTAGAAGGTAGGGGTTCCGGGTGTCGGTGGGGTCAGGAGGTTGATGGAGTCAGGTGAAAGGTTTTGTAGGGGGCCTACGGTTCTGAGGATTCCTTGAAGCTCCACCTGGACATCAGGAATGGGATTACCTTGGCAAACTTTGTATTTAGTGTTATCTGAAAGCTGATGCAGTCCCTCAGCCACATACACCCGATGATCAAGTACCACGGTCGTGGAACCCTTGTCCGCCGGAAGAATGACGATGGATCGGTCAGCCTTCAGATCACGGATAGCCTGGGCTTCAGCTGTGGTGATGTTGGGATTAGGGTTAATGTTTTTCAAGAAGGATTGAGAGGCAAGGCTGGAAGTGAGAAATTCCTGGAAGGTTTGGAGAGGGTGATTTTGAGGAAGAGGAGGTGGGTCCCTTTGTGCACATTGTTGTTTACCAACCTAAGTTCAGCACAGGATCAACATAGCTCAGGTTTAACCAACACTTTTCGACTTTTTTCACACCAGATCTCCAGTTGCTTTCTAGTTTACCTTTATCTCTCCCCATATATGTTTATTTTCATTTGAGCCTCATGTTACACTTTCCACATTCTAATACCATGTCACCCTCACAACATCCCCACAACGACCCCATTAAGTTTTATTTACATTCCCTCCGTAAACATGCATTCGCCCTAGCCAGATTAAGCTCCCATATTTTATATACTCAGGCTTGTCTGACATTTGGCATTACCCCCAAAGGCCTCACACTTAAAGTTCCCATCTCTGGCTGTAACCCGTCTTTCCATCAGTCCCTATACCAGTTCCAAACTGAACAATCCATAGCCCTCACCCGCCTAATCCTTCACCTACATATCTGGATACTTCCCACTGACGCCAACCTATCAGAACTCTGGAGATGGGAACTTTCCCTTGAATATATCCTCTCTTCCCGTTACCCACCAGGCCTCAACCTCCGCTAATTTCAAGTTGCCGCCGTTCATACCTCACCTGTCATTCAATAACATCTTTGCCTCTGTACTTCCGCCTCGACTAACATGTCTGCCCAAACTCTTTGCCTTTACATATGTCTGCTTGGGTCTGTATACGTGCGGATGGATGTGTGTGTGTGTGTGTGTGTGTGTGTGTGTGTGTACCTGTCCCTTTTTCCCCCCAAGGTAAGTCTTTCCACTCCCGGGATTGGAATGACTCCTTACCCTCTCCCTTAAAACCCACATCCTTTCGCCTTTCCCTCTCCTTCCCTCTTTCCTGATGAAGCAACCGTGGGTTGCGAAAGCTTGAAATTTGTGTGTGTGTGTGTGTGTGTTTGTGTTTGTTATTGTCTCTATCGATGTACCAATGCTTTCGTTTGGTAGGTTACGGAATATTTTTTTAGATATACACATGTAAATATATATATGAGAGCGACAAAAAAGTAACGATGCAGAACCATCACATATCAACAATGTAATACGTGCATCTACTCAGATGTACATATATTTTTATTCCCTTACATCCCTTGGCGGTTCTGACATCACTTCAGGTTTCTAATTCATAATGCTCCTGTTTGTGTTTAAGTATATCTTCGTGAGTATGTAGATGTGTGTTTGTGTACCCTGATTCTTCGGCCTACTTATATGAAATAAGGTTAAGATTATTGGAAACCACGGAAAATAAGAAGGACTTCAGCAATAGAAGTATACGCATATGGAAAGAGGAAAAGATAGACCGGTACTCAGATGAGAAGTACAAAAGGAAAAAGTAGAAATGGTTGCTAAGATCAAAGAAGAGAAAGAAAATAGCCCCAAAGACAGGAAAACCCCTCCCACCCCCTTTCCCCAGGATCCCTACTTCGCTGGTACTTGAGTGAGTAGCCGGAGGTGGTATGATGTTAAATGTCTCTTACAGAACGGACATTCTCACCTTCACCTTTGAAGCCCCCCAAAGAAAAATCTTAGCAACACCTATGGAATGACAAATGGTGAAGAATCAGTTACACCTATCTGCGAGGGAGGTCTGAAAGGAGGGGTGTGTGATTAGTGCTAGTCATGCTCGTACTTACACTACCTACCCCTTCCAACAGTGATACAAACCCTCCCATTTACATTACATCTCACAAAAGGTATAAAATATTCTATAAAAATAGAAAATTGTACACTACAATCAAATAGTTGTTTAGCTAATCACTTTATACTATATTTTATACACACATAAAATATTCTTTTCAGTTTATGTTGTCTACATATCACTCTGCTTGAATAGTACCGTGATATTATCTTTATACTAGTACTATATTCTATTCGTTTCATTCCACGTTTAGAGATCACTGTTTATCCATGATTCTCTTAAACAGATCTCAATCTTGTAGTCATATCAGGTTTCCTAATTACTAACATTATAGGATAGTTTAAGAATTGAGGAATAGATTACAGACTAGATGAAGAATTGGAGGGAATTCGGTGCAGGAAAACTAAAGTTGAAGAAACACGGAAAACAACTAGGGATCCCACACTTGGCATTCCACCCATTAACATAGAACATTAAAGTCCCTGGGAGACAGATGTGACTCCGCCCAGATCCCATCGATCTGGCCTTAACCTCACTCGATTACTTACAGACCAATACTTTTCGTCAAATTTTGTGTGAAAGTCTCCCCACAACAAAATAATCACCACTTTCCTCGGTAACACAACATTAGGTAAAGCTATTCTACGTTCTAATCTGTCCTGGACAAGCTAGAATTCTTCGCACAAGTCATCAATAACCTTGTTGGTATCATTATGTTTGGAAAAAGCGACAGTCACAACATTTCCAGAGATTATACTCTCGGTAATTTCTTAATCTATAATTAGCTTAAAAGGTTCCGCCAGACTACTTACATTTATAATGTCAAAGTTGACTGTTTCTTCTTTGAAATTTTGTTCTACATTATTTACTCGCTAACTGACAGCTCATATACTAACACCTGGAATTTTCGATTGAATAATCGATATTAATTCCTTAGGCTGGTCCATGCTCTCTTCCAAAGTATTCATTTCCTGTCTTACAGAATTAAATTTAATATTACGTACATTTTCACAAGATTTTAATTTTTCACTACATTCAGATTCTACATTATTATTATTATAATATTTGACGTTGCATTCAGTCTCCAAAGTAACTACGCCGTCGCATCGATTACTAGATTCTTTGCTTTCGAGTGTCAATTTTGGCGGGCAACAAACCTATATTTTTCATTTGAATATTTGAAGTTTCATTCTGTCTCAGATTGAAGTCAGTGAATAGTTGATTTACAAGAGTATTCAAAGAACTAGTGAGTTCACTCTTTAAATCTAACTTCAGATTTTCTACCTTATTGTTTAATGACACAAATTCAGTCTTTAATAAAACTATATTAGCTGCCTGACTGTTCATGGTTTCACTTTGAGCATCCACTTTTTCACTTGGAGCGGCTGAATCAGCCTTCTGGTCATCCAATTTAGGACTTTGGTCATCTAATCTAGCATTTAACTGAGTATTTACCAAGTCTACCTTTAAACTTAGTCCTTTGATTAAATTTGCACCTTCTGTCCAGTCTGTCCTATTCACTGTCGTGGCCATGGATGGTCCTGAAGTTTGTTGCTGTTCTTGATCCATAATTTTATTGATCTTAGACCTAGCAATCATCTAAAAGAAAATTCACCAGTACAATAACTACAATAACAGTTTATCATTCAACCGTCCCTTCAACTTTTACCAAATAATTATTGGTTTTTCCCTCACCTAGCATAGAATTCTAGCTGCGTTGGTGAACGAATGTGTAATCAGCGCCGGTGGACAACACTGGTGCCAGCGGCATCGAATGTTGGTTTCAGCGTCGTCGTCGGTCAGCAGACGCGGAGTCAGCACCAGTGAGCAGCAGCTAGTGCAGTCGACGTCAGTGGCTGGTTACTGTGTCGGCATCAGTGTGATGTAAGTGTGTGAAGACTGCTTACTCTCCACACCCGATCTTCTTAGTCACAAAGTTGAGGTCTTCTCTCCAGTTTTCTCTGCTGTTACTTTCTCACATCGTTTGCTGCGTTGCACTCACAACTTTCTTCCATTTGTTTATTGGACTCAATACGATTTCTGGAAACAGTTCTCATATCTTGTTAGGTATGGTGCTATGGCAACACCTAGTATCTTCTTTCCGTTTCTGCCTTTTAATTCCCATTTTCTTTGGGTCCTATCACTTAGGTTGCCAAGTTCTAATGTTTATTGGATGACAGAAAATAATATCTTCTTATTTCTGTTATCTATTTATCACATATATGAACTTTGGTCTCAAAGTACTCGTTGATTAACGATGTACTATAACTGCTACGCAGAACAAAATTCTCTTCTTAGACATACAAATATCTTCATCATCTCACTCGTATCTCGAGCTTTAGAAGTAATTAAGTACAATGAAACATAAGAGTTCATTTGAAAACCATATAAAAATATGAACATGTGTTTTGACTTCTGCGAGTCTAAGACATGAAGTAAGTTAAAAGTCTCTAGTCTCCAGCAAGTCTAATACATGAATGTGCATAGAAATCTATATTCAATTGTTCATTAGTCTTTTTACAATCAGCACGGACACTAACACATCAAAGAATACTACATAATTATTCCTTGAGTTTTCATCACGTCTTCTGTGGCACTGGCGGCCAACACTTGTCGTCGTCCCCCTCTTACAGACTTCTAATAACAAACTTCCGACCAGCACATAGAAACAAGTGGACTGGTACAAATGTTCTCACTCTCCTACACTTATACCTAAAATATCAGGTGTTCGAGACAGTGGAAGGCTGAGTGTTTTTAGAATTTACACAGAAAGTCTTGAGGCACTACAACGTGAAAAGAACAGTGTCTCTTAGTTATCTTGGTATCCCCGCTATTGAATCAAGCTTGGCAATGACACTGGACTATAAAACTTGTTTGCAAATGATGGTAGAAAAAAAAACACTTTGTTATTTAAATAATCACTATTTTGGCCCCAGACCTTCCTCAATGTACTTTAAGTTGTTTGTATTGTTTCTATTTCATTTTAACAACTGCTAAATATACTGTTCTCATTTATGTTTATTGCATAACAATTTGTTAAGTTTTTCTATGTTACTTTTACAAAAGCACTGTTTTAAATTACAACTTGCAATTAAGTTCTATACAGATGAAAAACATGCCCACATGTTAGGCAAACTTTGAGAAATATCTAACAATGAAAAATCCAAGTTGGAATAATGAAAACATTACGAAAAGAAAAGATTGCTTATCACCATAGAGAGGAGTGGTTGAGTCGTGGGCAGACAACAGAAAGACTTCCCTACATGTTGAGCTTTCAGACAACAGGTCTTTTTTCTTTTTTTAAGTAGATAACACATACATGCGACGAGCAACTACATCTACTGGGAAATGCTATCTGGGCGGGGATAAGGAGGAGACTGGGGTGAGGAGGAGGAGGAGGAGGAGGAGGAGGAGGAGGAATAGCAGGGTAGAAGGGTTGGGACAGGGTAGGGCAGCTAGTGCTGCTGGTACATTTAAGGGAGGTTGGGGTGCAGAGGAGTGCAAAAGGACAGAAGTAGAGGTGGGGGGGGGGGGGGGGGGGGGAGTACACTGGTGGAATAGAGAGTTGTTAGTGGTGGAGTGGGACGAGGGAAGGACACAGGTGGGTGAAAGACAGGGACTAATGAAGGTAGAAGGCAGGGGGGATACTGGCATGGCAACATCCTAGGCCATCCTATTCATGGGCTATCTAGAGGAATCTGAAATCCCTTACTTGGTCCAGATTAGTTGATGACATCTTTTTGATATGGACCGAAGGTGAGAAGACCCTGTCTACATTCCTCCAGAACCTCAATTAATTCACTTCACCTGGTTCTTCTCAACCAACAAGCCACCTTCCTCGATGTTGACATCCACTTCAAAGATGGTTACAGTACCTCCATCCACATCAAACCTACCAACCACCAGCAATACCTCCACTTTGACAGGTGCCATCCTTTCCACACCATGAAGTCCCTTCCAAACTGCCTAGCCATGCATGGCCGCCACATGTATAGTGATGAGACAGTGAAATATCTAGGGGTAACCTTGGATGAGAAGCTAACTTGGACCCCTCATATTAAGAGTATCTGCTCAAAGACAAAAAGCACTTTAGTGAGTACTAGGAGGGCTTGTGGCAAAAACTGGGGCCTAAGCCCCACGGGTATGCACTGGATATACACCACAGTGGTTAGACCCAGGATTTCCTATGGGGCCGCAGTGTGGTGGAAGAAGGTAGAACAGCGGGTTGCTGCTAAAGAGCTTGCTAATGTGCAGAGATTGGCCTGCTATGCCGTAATGGGCGGAATCAGCAGCACACCAACTGCTGGAATGGAAACCATGCTAGACATGTCTCCACTTCATCTTTGGGTTAAGATGGAGGCAGCAGCTGGGGCATACAGACTTAAAACTGGCCAAAACTGGGTCTCATTTGGATATCCAGAATCACACACTAACATAGTGAGTGAGGTAAATACAGGTATGGCTGGGGAAATGCCCGCTGACTATATAACAACTCCTAACTGCTTCGATAAGCCTTACAATACAATAATTGGAAGTAGGGAGCAGTGGGAGAAAACAGTTCGACGCCGTATGGGGGACATTGTTTGGTTCACCGATGGGTCGAAAACAGATCAAGGCATTGGGGCAGGGTTGTACGGGGTTCAGCCAAGACTGGAGAGAAGCATCTCTCTAGGGAAAGCCGAAATTACTGCAATCAGGGCATGTGTGGAGGACAATATGAGTAGGTGCTACAATTATCGTAGCATCTACATCTATTCAGACAGCCCTGAAATCATTGGATGCTCCTGCAACAAGATCTAAGATTGTTGCAGATTGCCACAGGGCTCTGGTGGAGCTAGGGGGAAGCAATAGGGTGTACCTAGTGTGGGTACCTGGCCACTCAGGGATCTGTGGCAATGAACAAGCCAATAGATTGGCTAGGATGGGGGCTACAACTCCATTTATTGGACCGGAACCTGTCTTGACAATCACCAAGGCTATGATCAAATTAGAACTACGGAACTGGCTTAGGAAACAGAACGTAGGATATTGGACCAAGGTCCATAAACAAAAGCATGATAAGGTAATGATGCCCAAGCCATGTTTTAAAAGAAGCTCTGTAATCCTGGGACTAACAGGAAAGAGATCAGGCTCATGACTGGACTGATGACCGACCATGGGAACTTCAAAAAACACCTACACACAATGGGTATAATGGAAGAGGACCCTAAATGTAGGATCTGTGATGAGGGTGAAGAAACTGCATCACACCTAATCTTTGAATGCATGGCATTGGAGAGTAAAAGATACAGAATCTTCGGAACAACTAGACCTGAAGAAATTGTGTCTACACAAAAAACTGGTAGAGTGACTCCTTGCACTATTTAAGGGCACTGGTTAACTTTACTAGATATACAGGGAGCGATACCACACAATAAACCTCGTTTCGGTGCGGGCAGTGGCAGGTTAGACCTAAGCTGTTTTAGCTCTCCTGTTAAAAAATCAAATCAAATCAATCAATAGTGATGAGAAGTCACTCTCCAAATATGCCAAGGGTCTCGGTGAGGTCTTCACAGACTGAAATTACCCTCCCAACCTTGTACAGAAAAAGATCTCCCGCACTTTGTCTCTGAATTCACTTATCACCTCCCGGAGTTCCACCGACTGACCACAAAGGAGCACCCCCTTGTGTCTCAGTACCACACAGGACTGGAGCAACTGAATCGCATTCTTCGAAAGGGTTTTGACTACCTCTTGTCGTGCCCTGCAATGAGGAATATCCAACCCACTATGCTTCCCACTCCTCCCACAGTGGTATTCCACTGCCCACCAAATCTACACAATATCCTTGTCTATCCCTATTCCATCCCTGCTTCCAACCCCTTGCCTCAGGGGTCATATCCCTACTCCAGTCTGGTCACAGGCATCACCTATCCCATCAAAGGCAGGGCTACCCATAATAGCAGCCATGTGATCTACAAACTAAGCTGCAACCACTATCCTGCAGTCTACTTGGGCTTGATAACCAACATGATGTCTACCCACATGAATCGCCACTGACACACTGTGGCCAAGAGACAGCTGAACCAACCAGCTGCTGGGCATGCTGCCCAAAGCAACATTCTTCAATTCAATGACTGCTTCACAGCCTGTGCCATCTGGTTCCTTCCTACCAACACCAGCTTTTCTGAAATGTGAAGGTGGGAACTCACCCTGCAATATATCCTACATTCCTGTAACCTCCCCTAGCCTCAACCTTTGTTAGTCCTTGTCCTTCACTCACCTATCCCTTCTCTGCTCCTACTCCCGTGCTACACAGCTTCCTATTCCACTCACGCACCTACTGATCTTTTTTCCTCTCTTCTACTTCTCTCCTTTTCCACTCCCCCCAATCCATCTCAAACCTCCAGGCTGCATCTAGTTGCCCTATTATGTCCCTGCATGCTCACACAAGCAGTGTTTTTAGCTTCCCCCTCCCTGCCCCAGCCTCCTCTTTACCCCACCACCCAGACTGCTTCTGTAATCAGGTGCAGTTGCTTGCAGACCAGCCTCAGTGATCAGACACAGTTGTCATGTGTGTGATTTGTGCATGCACGAATGTGTGTGTGTTGTTTACTTTTGAAAAAGCCTTTTGACCAAAAGCTCTATATGTATGGCAGTCTTTTTGTTGTGCCTACCAATGATACAACATCTCTATACAATGAGTAGCAGTCTTTCCTTTTCATAATATTTTAGAAATATATATCTTATAAGTTGTGGGTGGCAGGGAGGTGGAGGGGGAGGAGGACATGACAGCAGAGTTTTTTTTTTGCCCAGGGGCATAATCAGGAGTACTAAATCTGGGCCTGATCATAACACAACTGGCACAGCTTACAGAGATTTTACAAGCAACAGTATTGTGACTGGAGGGCTGTACACTCAATCCCACTGTAATACCGTATATTAGCAATTGGAATGCTGTGAAGAAATGACAAGATTTATGACTATGGGGTTACCTTGAACTTGTATTGTGTTCTCTCAATGCAATGAATTTCTGGCACGATAACAATGGCCCCGTGTGAATTTTAACGACTCAATCCACTGAAATACATCACCTTTATGTAGTTCTTGCATATGATACTCAAACTGTGCAAGCTTACCTCTCTCCAACTGCTGCACTGTCCTATTAGTCACTGAATACACATTGCAAAACACTTTGATAAATGCCACTTGGAACAAAATTAAAACAATGCTCATGAAAAGAAGCATCTTCTGTATTATAACTTTTTCCATGTACGACTGTGATGCTGAATTGTAGTTCTGAAGCATGTAAAATGTAACTTTTAAAAAACAATTAATACTGTTCAAATTCATTAAAAATAATGAAAATAAATTCAGAATGAATATTTCATTCCACATCAAGAACACACTGAAGCTTTGTGTTAGATTAAGACTGTGTGCTGGACTGGGACTTGAATCCAGAACTTTGCTATTCATTGACAACGTTTTTATTCACTGAGCTGCCCAGGCACAACTCACAATCCACCCCAAAAGCTTGTTTTGTTTGTACCTCCTTCCTACTTACAAAACTAAACAAAAACTCTTCTCTATAACTTGCCAGGTTAGCACTTCTAAAACAAAGAGGCCACTGAGAAAGGACTTACCCACTACTTATGGGATGTTCCTAGAATGAAGATTCCAGATTTGAGTCACAACTCTGAACAAAGTTTTAATCTGCCAGGACATTTCAAAATGGCACACACTCCGTTACAGAGTGATAAATTTATATTGGAAACAACCCTTAGAGTGTGGTGAAGACCCTTCTCCACAATATCATTTCTTCCAGGTTTGCTTGTCCCACTAGGCATGCAGCAGACCTGCATTGAGTCTGGGAGTTATGTGAGAGATACTGGGATTAAAGCTGCAAGAGCTGGTGTTGAGTCATGCCTGGTTAGTGTAGTTAGGTAAAGATAAGTGTTCATGATAGGCAAGTTCCTGGGTTGAAGTCCTGGGCAAAATACCATTTTAATATGTAAAGATGTTTCACATGAAAATCAATGTCACAATTACTACTGCATTGATAAATTTAAAATACTGGCACTACAGCAAAACTAACATAGTAATCATATGTTACCTTGTGATGACAGAGGCTTTGGACTCAGTACTGCGTTTACATGAGCCTCAATTTTATCAACCTCTTGTTTGTACACTTGAATTTGATTTTCAAAACGTGTAACAAGGTCCTCGAAGTATTTATCAGGAGCAGTGTTTTCAAACTGTAATCCTGGAGGTGTATCTTGTGTTTTTTGAGCCATTTCCACAGTCTGCAGACACTATAAAAGAAGAGACACTATTTAATAAATATTATTTCGTACTTCGCAGAAGCAAGAACATCTAGCATGTAAGCTGCAGGACTGGGTGACAGGGGACTGCATAAATATGTATGCATTTGAAAGCTAAATAGAGGCACAAAATCTTTTTATTGTCTTCTCATATTTCAAACCAGGTACAGTTTCTTTCAAAATGAAACTTCCAAACTTCAAGTCTTTCTGATGTCTTATGTACTTGATTACAATTGTATCACATTCTGTTTCAAATGGGTGAAAAGTTGCTGGTGTATTACAATTTCTTTCTACAGTAATGTTAAATCCCCAGAACAAAGTTTGTCTTTGATCCTCATTTTTATTCACATACAGCACATCTTTTGAGAAACAAAAAATGATATTAATGAATAAGCGTATGTACTGAGAAACAAAAGCCAACGACAACTTTTTCAAAAATTGTCCCTGCATAATGTTCTAAAACTGCCATCACAAATAATTCTTATAGGATTTGATTTTAAATAATGATGATGATGGTATGAGAATAAATTCTGTGGGATTTGTTGAGAGAGAGAGAGAGAGAGAGAGAGAGAGAGAGAGAGAGAGAGAGAGAGAGAGAGAGTTGTCTTCAGAATGATATTTAAGAAAACCGATGAGCTTTTGAAAAATAATCAAGGAAAGTTTAATCGACTGACTTATTCCTATTAAGAAAAGGTCTTTGAAGGCTTACGAGAATGTGCTGACATCTTTTTAAATAAACTGAGGTTAATGAAAGGGCATGTGTGTTAGGAGGAGCTTTACTCTACACCTCTTTCCAGAAGCTGTCAAGAAATACATCAAAATACCAGATAATGACATAAGTGGAAGATCCAATAGCAAATACTGTAATATAATACACACTGCCACTAAAGGGAGTACAGATCTGACATTTCTTGAAGCTCATACAATTAAAGTGAGTAATCTTACCACATGATTAACCAGAAAGAATAGTAATACCATGTCAAAAATTTAATTGTATAAAATATTTTGACAGTTTAGAACAAGTAGCTATTGACTGCTAGAATTGGAAGAAGCAAGCCAGATGTACACACCACCTTTCTTTTTAACGTTCGTTGTTACCACCTTAACCCTTTCGTTGCCAAGTTAATGCTAGCAGCTGTCCACTTGCTGCATATGGCGTGGTGCACCTTGCGCCGTCAACATACTGCAAGGGAACTCTACTGTCATGCTCTTGTTTGTCACTGTCATCAGTTTCACTTCAGGAAGGTCAGTGCGAGAAATCTGAAGAACAGTTTTCTCAGACCTGTGACGCCTGGGCAGAATTGACAATTTCCATAGTATCACCACGACAAGGAAAATTACTTCATTCTCACTGTCACTGTTCATAAATGAACTTCCTACTTCCATGTTTGATAATCCACACTTGTAAATTTTCAAAGTGCTTCACAACACATGCCTGAACTATAAACCCATAAAATAAGTAAAAGACAACTATTAAAGCTGCTTCTGTCATCTACAAGAAATATTAATATAATTGTTAGTGCAGGCAATACCCTAATGAAGCACCTTAGGTCAAGCCGTGCATTCGTGTCATGTTAAAACATTCACACTATTGCCACAATTCATCCTGCAATGTATATAAGTCACTAGCACAGAGCAGAAGTTCACTATGGATAATTATGTCACAAACAGTTTAATGGTTAAATGAATGCCATTTAGGCTTACTATTTTTTCGGCATCATCTTTGAGAGTTTTGGACAAGTTTCTGGGAAAAGGTCTTTAGCAGAATTTTGTAGTGTGTGTGTGTGTGTGTGTGTGTGTGTGTGTGTGTGTGTGTGAAACTCCTTAGAGGAGCACATGAATTTATCTTGAACATTTTTGAAATCTTTCGAGAAATCTGTTGTGATTCAACATGCACGAATCTCATCAACCTGACAAGAAACACATTCAGTTCTCTCAACCAATATAAATGGTCAAGAATTTTAGTAATAAATCACCTTAGTTTTAATTAATTTCTTTATCTTCATATCAACAGCAAGACACACACACACACACCACACACACACACACACACACACACACACACACACACACAATGTACTGTGGAAATTAGTATGAACTTTTCTTTTATTTTGAGGAGGGGGTGGGGTGGGAAAGTTATGTGAACTTCGTGGTTGAACAGGTAACTGTAAGACCACAAATTTGAAGGTCTGGACTTTGTCTGACAGATAATGTGAATTTCCTAAATGGCAATCTGACAATGCTTTTAAAAAAAGAGAGAGAGAGAGAGAGAGAGACTGTATTTGAAACTTCAGTGTCTTACCTTATCAGTATCTGCCTTCAGCCTGCTTGACAACGTAACGTTCCTCTGAAGGTCACTAACTTCTGATGCAACCATCTGTTTCAGCAACTCTAAATCCTCTTGTACTTTATGCATAGTTTTAGGGGAGCTTCTTGCTACGTCTGAACAGTAAGCTTTCTGTTTTTTGACAAAGTCCCTACAAGAAAGAAGAAAAATAATCATTTTACAAACTCGAACAATAAATTATCTATTGTATAAAAAATATAATACGAGGGTAGTCCCAAAAGTGAGGTCTCCTATTCTTTTATAAGTACATAGCCGTGTTTATTTCTACAATGGTTTACATTAGTTTTTAGCTTGAACATTTAGCTATTTTTTGACATAATCACCATTTCTGTCGATGCATTTTTGTAGGTGCTGTGACATTTTTTATATGCCTATGTCATACCAGCTCGCTGCCATGCTGGTCAGAAAGATATGAACCTCTTCTTTCACCTTGTCATTGGAGCTGAATCGCTGGGACCACAATTAACGCTGACAGGTACTGTGAGACTCTGAAAAAACTCAAACAGGCAATTCAGAACCGGAGAAGGGGAATGTTGAGCAAGGGTGTACACATTCTCCAGGACAAAGTTTGCCCACACATTGCTTGGCAAACCGTTGCTCTCCTGTAACAGTTTCACAGGAACATAATTACCCAGCCACCATATTGTCCTGACTTGGCGCCTCGTGACTATCACCTGTTCCCTAGGTTAAAAGAACATTTGGCCGGTAAGCGATTCAGCTCCGATGACGAGGTAGGTGAAAGAAGAGGTTCATAACATTTTGAACAGCATGGCGACGAGCTGGTATGACATGGGCATACAAAAACTGCCACAGTGTCTACAAAAATGCACCGACAGAAATGGTAATTATGTCGAAAAATAGCTAAATGTTCAAGCTGTAAACTGATGTAAACCACTGTAGAAATAAACAAGTCTATGTACTTATAAAAAAATAGGAGGTCTTACTTTTGGGGTTACCTTCATAGTAATGGTGTAAGGAGTAATATTCTTCAATATAAATAGTATTGAAAGGTATGTAATGCTGTAAGTATTTTCCACTTCATCAAGTGAACAAACAATTTCAATAATAATTCAAAAGATGTCCAGTAACTGTTTTCTGTTAATGGTCAAAGACAAAATGAGATGAAATTTATGGTGATCTCCCAAATCCAATTTCTGTTTTGTGATGAAAACTACCAATAACATAACATTCTCATCTAGTTGGATCTACCGTGCCATCGCTGTTAAACAGATTACTGCCTGTATCTCAAAGTAGCACTTTTCTTGTATGTTCAAACTTACCAGCTTCAAAATCTTCGGAAATGCTGCAGATGGAACAAGTTTCACCCCTCTCCCAAATAATTATTATTTGACTTTATTCTGAGTAAAGTTCAACACAATCCTGTTCCAACAGTAAGATGGATGCTTATTCAATAAGAAAAGTCTGTACTTCAATTCTCAGAAATTACAGGTTAAGTAGGCTATGCGTTCCCCTGTATGAAGCGATTTGTTACAGACACAAAAGAATTACAGACACTGGCTGTGAATGGGCACTGATTGAAATCAATGGGAAAGTTGAATATTTGTGCCGGAATGGGATTCAAGCCTGGGTCTCCTGCCTACTAGGCAGTTGCTCTGACCACTAAGCCATCCGGACACTGTGGTCATTGCAACTGCTTGGACTGCCCTAGCACACTTCCTATCAAACCCAAATTCTCAACCTACCCACACACTACTAATTAGTGCCCCTTTCCCATTACCCTCATTACTCATGGCATTTTGCCGATTCCTGTAAGAGTTTGAGCCTGGTGTCCAGTTGTTACACTTTATTTATTTTTAGTTTAAGTTTTGTGGCAAACTAAAATTGTTTTTGTCAGGGTACAAGAACTTATACAACAGAAGGGGAAAACCATGTCATTTATGTGCAGTAATTAAAAGGTAAATATACTCCTTGAGGTTTTATTTCTATAATGTTACTGTTAATTTTTAGAGTGTGGCTTGTCAGTCAATCTTCAATACATTAATTATTACAACACCTGTTTCGGTCTTACTACAATTGATTTTCGTCCACACATTGCTGAAGCTGGAATTTCCGCCTGACCTCCACCCCCCTCCCCCCTTTCCTTCCTTCCAATTCCAAAATTCTCACCATCCGGATGAAGTGTAAAGGAAACACTGTACACTAACATATGTGTCCTTCAGTACACTCACATAGGTTGAGTCAAATCCAATATTTCCAGGGAAACAGGTAATTCATATTTACTGCACCACTCTAAAGCTCTAATCCTTCACAACTTGTAAATGGTTTTCACAGTCTTATATGATGCCTCACTCCAATGTATATTTTCTTTTGCTTTACTCTCCTTGTACCTGCATCACCTTTTGCTGTTTGTGTAAGTACATCTGACAAATAATTATCCCTTTGATCCGTCTACATCATTTTCTACGATACTGGACTTTTTGCTTAATTCAATCTGGTGTACTTAACAATTCTTAAAATTTTCATAATCTACATTTCTGACTTCTCTACTGATGAGTAAGTTACTTTCCAGTTTTGAATTTGTTTTTACTTTGTACCTTACGAGTTTGCAGCCATTTGCGATTCGAAAGTGCTTTAGGACCATCGTGTTTGTGTAATTCTTTTACATTTGGTAAAATATGATTAATTTTGTTTAAAGCTTCATTTGGTCATCGTCGAGTCTATTTTCTGTGTTTCCTTGGCAAATTCGACAAATGTATAACCTCTGGCATTTCTGGTGTGAAGAATCATTCTTACTTTTTTTTCCTACTTCTGCACAAGAATGCCACATCATTGTATTTTTGGTGGTATTTGTTGCTGTTCATCAGCTCATGTAGCTCTTGTGCAACTCTTTGTACAGGTCTTCTATCATGTAAGCTTACTGGCACACAGGCTAATGATTTCCATGGGATGTATTCTGCTGATTTTTAACACGTCTTGTTCTTCCTTCCATAAATGCAATATTGTTCTTAATTTTCTTGTTTACAATAAATCCTATAATTGTAATTACTCCCTACAGTGTTCCTGCAGAGCAAAACATATCCTGATTTTAATTCTATTTGGTCCTCATGTTTTTGCTGGACTTTTGGTAACCCTGCTATGTTGTTGTGGTCTTCAGTCCTGAGACTGGTTTGATGCAGCTCTCCACGCTACTCTATCCTGCGCAAGCTTCTTCATCTCCCAGTACCTACTGCAACCTACATCCTTCTGAATCTGCTAAGTGTATTCATCTCTTGGTCTCCCTCTACGATTTTTACCCTCCACGCTGCCCTCCAATGCTAAATTTGTGATCCCTTGATGCCTCAAAACATGTCCTACCAACCGATCCCTTCTTCTAGTCAAGTTGTGCCACAAACTTCTCTTCTCCCCAATCCTATTCAATACCTCCTCATTAGTTACGTGATCTACCCACCTTATCTTCAGCATTCTTCTGTAGCACCACATTTCGAAAGCTTCTATTCTCTTCTTGTCCAAACTAGTTATCGTCCATGTTTCACTTCCATACATGGCTACACTCCATACAAATATTTTCAGAAATGACTTCCTGACACTTAAATCGATACTCGATGTTAACAAATTTCTCTTCTCCAGAAACGATTTCCTTGCCATTGCCAGTCTACATTTTATATCCTCTTTACTTTGACCATCATCAGTTATTTTACTCCCTAAATAGCAAAATTCCTTTACTACTTTAAGTGTCTCATTTCCTAATCTAATTCCCTCAGCATCACCCAATTTAATTTGACTACATTCCATTATCCTTGTTTTGCTTTTGTTGATGTTCATCTTATATCCTCCTTTCAAGACACTGTCCATTCCATTCAACTGCTCTTCCAAGTCCTTTGCTGTCTCTGACAGAATTACAATGTCATCGGCGAACCTCAAAGTTTTTACTTCTTCTCCATGAATTTTAATACCTACTCCGAATTTTTCTTTTGTTTCCTTTACTGCTTGCTCAATATACAGATTGAATAACATCGGGGACAGGCTACAACCCTGTCTCACTCCTTTCCCAACCACTGCTTCCCTTTCATGCCCGTCGACTCTTATAACTGCCATCTGGTTTCTGTACAAATTGTAAATAGCCTTTTGCTCCCTGTATTTTACCCCTGCCACCTTCAGAATTTGAAAGAGAGTATTCCAGTTAACATTGTCAAAAGCTTTCTCTAAGTCTACAAATGCTAGAAACATAGGTTTGCCTTTTCTTAATCTTTCTTCTAAGATAAGTCGTAAGGTTAGTATTGCCTCACGTGTTCCAACATTTCTACGGAATCCAAACTGATCTTCCCCGAGGTCCGCTATATCCATTAAATTTTAATTCCTTTTTCAACTTATAGCCACAGTAATAATAATAATAATAATAATAATAATAGAAAATGTAAAAGAGCATACACAAAATGAAAAAGTGAAATAAATGGAGGAGATGAGGGTACTGAAAAACACTGAGATTACTAAAAACTGATCATCAGCTTAGTTGGAAAAGAATTGGAGAAGGAATTTGGCTGATGAAATACGCATCTAAAAAAGTACTATTATTGTTAATTCAAAAACAGTCATTTCACTTTTAATGTTTTCATCAGGTGAGAATCAACAGTCATTAAGTACTTTAGAAAATGCATTTTAACTAAAAGCTGTTTCATTTACCCTATATATCATCTACCAGTTTTGGTCACAGAATGTCATCACAAGATGTAACCTGAAACATATCAGTTAAAAACATTCCGCATTTTCCCCCATAATCTGATACATCAAGTTTGTCATAATGAAATCATGCAAATAACTATTGTAGCCTGTTCTTTAAACACTGACCGAAACCGTTGGATGATATATAAGTTAAATAAAACAACCAATGGTTAAAATACATTTTCTAACAATTGTTGGCTCTTTCTGAGAACATACTTAGAATTATCTGAAACTCAATACCAGAAAGTTCAGACCCTCATAACTCCATTAACTTTTTTGCCTCAATGCCTTGTCAATATGTCAGTTAATGTAAAAGTTCTGCAACTGCACAATAGCTTTGTATCATAAAATCTAGTGTGAAATAGTGAAAACGTAACTTTAAAGTATTAATGTTCCACAAACACTATTTGCTGGACAGTGTAATTCATTTTGGTGATTGTACTGTAAGTCAAATAGTGTGCAATGTAATTTCACATTTCTGTCGCTGCAAATTACGCCACTGTGATATTCAACAAATGTTGTGTCACTAATTAATGCCTGGACTATTTCTCTCCCAAACATACTGGTGAAGGAAGAGATGCAGGCCTCTTTACCCATGTAACTGTGATCTGTAAAACTGTACCTGGCCATCAACAACATTGTAGTGTTAAGAATGTGGGAGAAGACACTTTAAAAGTCATTTATTGTGTGGTCCACATCATTTGGCACTATCCTTTATAGAATAAGTTCCCAGCATATTATTCTGGAACATCAGCATATGAGACTTAGAGATTTGCATCAAAAAGTAAGGAGAATGTTGCATGGTGTGTGGGTGGTTAGATGAACAAAAAGAATGGGGGAAAAGACACCACACAAAAAGATAGGCACCCGAGGGAGACATCATAGCAATACTGTGTAATACCATCTTTGGCTGTCACTGACAAAACTTTAAATTCAACTCCTGTTCTTATTGGGCAAGACATTTTTACAATCACCTTTCTTATGCCTTGTAACATAGCTGCAAGAGGTACACCATTTCTCGAAGACACACGAGACACTCCGTGTCAATACATCAACAAATTAGCCAAAAATTCACAGTGTGACCACAGGAGCATCCAAATACAATAGCTCCTTTCTGCCATTCTATTACATGTCCATATTGACCTTCTTACTGTGCTGATTCGATACAATCGACTGCCATATACAAACCGTTTCACTGCCAAAATTTTTTTCCTGGAGTAGAGGGAAACATAACGGTCTGATGGAGTGGGTTACGGATATGGCCAAACATGATACTGTAACTCATTCTGAAACATCTTCACGGCAACCCATCTTAATGTGTTGATTCCATACCACTGACAGGTGCAAACAAGCCACTTGACTGCCATGATTTATGACAGAGGATCACTTAAGCACACGGTAACTCCTGAGGTATAACTGCTGCGAATGAGCACTGTGCAAGGGAATTTAAAACCTCATTTTTTGTCACCAAAAGCTTCCTCCGTGAGATGTATCACAGAATGCCCAGATTTAGTATCATACCCCAAGCCACGGAAATGTTCAAACTTCACCAAATGCCAGGCAGTTACAGAATGAAATGCCCTGTCAAACTGCATCCATAAAGCACTGTCCAGCCAATGCCAAGAAATAGCCAACATTTTTTCAAGTAATTATTAAATGAAGGCAAAACAATTCCTTGGAAACAAAATCCAACCATTGATGAGTTTAATGGCTCCTGTCATGAACAAGAGTTAAGCCAACATGTTGCCTAATGCAATTAGTGGCAGGAGGATAATATGATCCACACCTTGGGCAAAAATTGGAACCACAACTCCCCATTGCACGCCCCTCAGATTTAGTGGTGAGATTAGGTCGTCAAAAACTGAACACAGCTCAACCATGAAAACAGGAAGGTGTACTGAACTGTGGGGGGGAAAAAAATAGGAACAGTGAATGAGCCAAAAACAAGAAGTGTGATATAGAGCAGCCTGAAACACCAACAGTGTTGTGAGTCAGTGGTCACAGTGTTGGGCAGACAAGCATGTTCAAAACTCCCTTGCGCCATTTATAAACACACACACACACACACACACACACACACACACACACACTTTTTTTTTCTTCACAACATTATGAATTGCTTGTCCAGTCATTGAAATGTTTGTTCTCTTTCTGTAGTCTTAGTAGTTGTCACACTATACACTGCGTATGGAATATGAGTCAGGTGGTAAGAATACATTACTGTCACCAAAAAATTTGATGAATAGTGAGAGTAGGCAAGATACCACATAGACGTCTCACAGAAATGAAAACAAAAAGTAAACGGTGTGAACTATGCTACAACAAAGGAATTCAAGAGTCAAGACTTCCAAAATGGAATGCAACTTGAAAAATGTTAAAAACATGTTTTGACAGAGCACAGAGAAACTGTGATTGTGAAACTGTTGCGTTCATTTGTTGCAGCTTATGTGACAAACTATTATGTTTTCATCATTTCCTTGGAAGTTATAGCATTCACTTTCATACGAACACCTGTACTGGGCAAGGAGGCATATCTCACTCACTCACCAGTAGTACAAATCAGGTGCATCGATAAGAGATTCCTATCATATTACACACGTACTGTCACTAATGCCATGTATGACACACCAGACATGTTTTCCGGTGGAGGATTCGGTTGACCTGTCGCCTCGTCATCGCGGTTCCCATTTGAAAGCTACTTCCTTCTGGCTGCTAATACAGTAGTTGTGTAGAATCAGCTGCCATTATACATTACATTACATCTCGCTGTTGCAAACAGATGTTACACTATGGCACAGACACAAATTTGAATAAAGCTAACAGAAAAAAAAGAAAAAGAGAAAAAAAATAATTGCAAGGTGGAGGTTTATACATGGCTTGCCCGCTTGGCAGTTCAGCACCATAACAACTTAACCACAATGCCATTTCTCTTGCAGGCTGTTCTCTATTGCAGTTCTTGTTCTTGGACCATTCACAGTTTCTATTTTGCCTTTATCTTATTTTTTTTTTTTTTTTTTTTTTTTTTTTTTTTTTTTTTTCCTTCAACAGTCCGACACACCTTCTCCCTGTTTTCATGCTTGATCTGGGTTCAGTTTTTGATGGGCTGTCCACTGGGCCCTCTTACCACTTTATTTGAGGGGGCTGCAATGTGGAGTTTCCCTCGTCAGCAAAAACAATAATGCACATCGCAATCTTACTCTACTGCTGCAAAGTTTATCCAACCTCTGCAAGCAAACAATATACAACGTTCAAATAACTTATGGGTATGCAGCTAGCTGCTTTACGTTCACTTAGAGTTGATCTGGATATTGTTATTTTACCTGCAGACAAGGGCAATGCTACCACTGTTTTGGACAAGCAGGATTACATTCAAAAGTTGCAGGGGCTACAGTCTGATTCAGCGTATCGCACAACTAATGCTGCTCCCACAAAATGTGTTGACAGAAAGACTAACAGCTTCCTGAAGAAAAGTTCCTTGTCAAGGACACTATCAAGAGTATTATTATTATTGTGCAGTTCCCCCTAGGTTATATGGCCTCTCCAAGATCCATAGGGAAAGGGTTCCTCTTCACCCAATCGGTAGTAACACTGGTGTTCTGACATATCGTGTAGCAAAACACCTAGCTACTATGTTGAGCACCACATTAAAAACTCCGCAGATTTCTTATATCGATTAATGGGAATGTGTTTGAATGACTCTGATATTTTATTAAGTTTTGATGTGGTCTCTCTGTTCACTCGTATTCCTCTGTCTGATTCATTATGCTTGATTGAGGTTAGGTTCAGTGCGGAATTAACAAATCTATTTCAACGTGAGTTGACTTCCACTTACTTTATATTCAATGAGTGCAGACAAACAGAGTTGCGATGGGAAGCCCGTTACCGCCTATTATTGCGAATTTGTTAATGGAAGACTTTGAGCAAAGTGTGTTGGAGTCGGTGGCTTTGAAAATTGTGTTTTTCCAGACATGTAGACAATACTATTGTTGTTTGACCTCACTGCAGTGAGAATTCAGTTGACTTTTTAGAAGACCGGAATTCAATCCACCTGAATATTTGTTTCACAATGGAGGTGAAGAAGGATGGCTGCCTTCCCTTTCTTGACGTGTCGGTCAGGAGGAAGGTTGACGGTATGCTAGTACGTGCCATTTATAGGAACTACTCAGAATGACCTGTATCTGTATGTCGACAGTTGTCACCAGCTAGCTCAGCGTGGGAGGTATTTTGTACCTTGGTTCACAGGCCCACGTCATCTCGGACCCTGAGAGTTTGTCAGCTTAGTTAGCCCACCAAGAAGTCACCTTTTGTCAGAATGGTTTTAGTGAAAGACAGATTACACATGCGTCACACTATCGACCAACTGTGGACTGGTCTGGTGATGATAATCCTAAGATGGCACGAAAGTCTATGGCCTTTTTGCCTTGCACAGGGAGCTCTCTGAACAAGATTTGTTGTAATTTGTGGAAATAGGATGTGACGTATGTTTTTTTTACCACCATCTAAGATCGGGGTACTTTTAGGTTCCATAATAGATGATCTAGGTTTGCGTAAGTCAGGTTATGCCATGTGATATATTGGTCAGACTATCAAGACTGAGGAGGACAGGTGTACTTAGCTTAAGCATTACACAAACTTACAACAGCTGAGCAAATCTGCCATTGCAGAACACTGTCTCGGCACCGGTTATCCTGCAGAATGCATGCACTTCTGACGACTGGGATAGTGTGATTATGGAGCTTCTTGAAATTAAATTAGCAAGTGACCTTATAAATAGAGATGGTGGTTTTTGTTTAAATTCTGCACGGAATCCTGCTCTCTTCTTTGTCAAAAAACAAAGAAACAGAGTTCATGGTACCTCACCTGTTGATTATTAATTTCACCGCTGATAACTTCTGACAACGGCCACCATTGATTTGTGATAGCACTAGTGTTTATAATTTGTTTGAGTGTTATCTTTCCAGAGTTTCTCCAAAAACCAAGGTTTTAAGTTCCCTTGCACTTGTTGCAATTATGCCTTGAAAATGTCAGAGTGTATTCATGTCAAAATATCAGCAGCTGTCGACGATGCCACCTAGCAGCATTCCTGTAAGTTATTTGAACATCTTGTACCAGTTCTTCACCATCCACAGTGTTTCAAAGTGACCAATGTGGTCTTTTATGATAAGATTTTATGTTGTCTGACGATCTTAAGTTGATACATCACACAGTAATTAGAAGTCTAGAATTACAATCATCAATTTTATTGATTGGTAAACTGTTTTGGTTATCCAACTGTCATCAGACCATGGGGTGAATTGGTAAGTAAATATTATAACTTATTTTAGAATCTGTACCGGCATGACACTCGATGACAACCTGGGACCACAACCCTTGTGAGAGGAAATGAAAACCCGCCTTGTGAGTCGATCTATGGGAAACAGAAAGTCTGGGGAGTCATACAGACATGCACAGGGTAATTCAGCACACAGTTGGCATGGGTATTTGTCAACTGACTACAACACTTAACAGAATGTGCAATACAAGACTTAACTCCGTGTATGCACTGGTGTACCCGGGTTACTGCTGCCCACATTGAAACACGATGTCAGTGGGTCTGGCCATACTACACACTTCATGCACCCCCCATGTCGGGTTTATGGACTATTCCACGTCATTACCCAAGCTCGCTCATCTGTCTTCATTGTGGTGTCCACTGGTGGGAATACTAAATCCCTCACCCACTGAAAAGCCCACATAGGGCTGAAAATTGACAGGGAGGGCTGCGGCCACCAGCGCAGAACCAGAGAGGCTACCGGAGAAGCCAGCAGCAGATTGACCTACACATGAAGCAACACCGACCCAGCTGTCTGAAGCAAGGGGAGGTTCACTGGGAACAGCTGAGGCCGAGGTCGCCATAATCAGTGAGGGCAGAGGGAGGAGGCAGAGGAGGAGAGTGGATCAAAATCCATGGGCTCCAAATCAGTCAGTGCAGTTGCCAGCTTCAAGACACAACTGATTTGCATGGTGGATCAGCTGCTCCATATCAATGATCACCACAAACAACTGCCAACCTCTGTGTCCCACCATGACACCCACCCCTGGTTGAAGGACCAGGCTCAAACAGTAGCACTGGGACGAAATTGCAGCAGGCCACCGAGGTCTGTGGCATGCAACTCGGGGTGCCACAAAATCAGGAGAGACCCTGTGGCTGGTGCCCATGCACATGTTCTGCTGGATTGCATCTGTTCACCAATGTTGCCTGGTATGTAGCCAGAAGACTCAATCATGGGCAGAAGCAGATACTGATTTCTTCAGTTGGGTCTTGAATCTACACGACATGCTCCACCTCTGATTTAGAAGCAGGATGAAACAGGGTGGTATTCAGATGCTGGATACTGTTACAGATGCAGAAGTCTTCAAACTCCCACGACACAAATTGCCTGCCATTACTAGATACAAGGGACCTGGGAGGATCCCTCAATGGTATAAAGAACTGACAATGCATGCATGAACAGCGGCAGTCGACAACATGAAGGACTACTTGGCCATGTATGAGAAATTGGACAATGCGCCAACCATGAACAACCACATGCTGCCCACAAACGGACCTGTGAAATGGACGCACACCCTGTCGCAGTGGTGCTCTCTGGGACTAGTCAAGGATCTCACACCAATGCCTTCATCTGTGTAATACCGCAGTGTGATGCATGCAGCAACAGGAGTATGTGAGGTCGCAATGCCACGGGGACGACTACTCAACAGCATTGCTCCTCCAGGCTATGCCTGAGGATCCCTTGGACAATGATGATCATATAGGAGGAAAAACATATTCCATGTCTTATCTGCACCCAAGGAGACATGTCTTGACCAACCCATCTGGACCACTGAAACAACTTTCCGAAAATGCAGGTCAGGAGCTGTGTTGTTCATGACTTCTTTTTCTATAAACAGAAAATCTGACAGGGTTCGCCGCAAGGCATCACTGAACACAACCATGAGAGCCTTCTGCTGACTGGGGGCCATCAGGAGATGCAGTAGCACATCAGCTTTGGAATGCTGGGTGGAGGAGCAATAATGAATATTGTAGTAATAAATACTGAGAAAGAGGACCCAACTCAGCTGTCAATGGGCAGACCCATCGGGCAACTTGGAATGAGGGCCACATAAGGAAATCGGTGGCTTGTGGTCAGAAGTGACAAGGAACATCGCCCTATATAAGAAAATGTAAACTTTTTAACTTCAAAAATAATGGATAGTGCCTCATTTTCCATCTGTGAATCGATTCATCATTGTCCAAGAGGTCCTCACCCTCATCACAGAGGAGAAATGCTCTTGAGTGGTTGTCATGGTGTTGCTACCCTCACATACTCCAGTTGCTGCAACATCACACTGGTGTACGGCTTGTATAAAGGCACTGGCGTGACATCATGTCTACTGGCCAGCGATCGTGACACTGAACAGCAGAAAGCTTCTTTGATGCATCAGTGATGGGCTGTTCGGTGCAGTGCTGTCTGGGTTCTGATGGAACAGGACTGCACCAAAGCCATACTGGGACACGTCAGAGGCCAGAGTTAACGGTTTACTTGGTGTAGAAAAGACGGACAGGGAGTGAATCACAAACACTGCTTGACAGACTGAAAAATCCATTCATAATCCACAAACCACACAAACTTAATGCCGCTCTGGCGAAGACAGTTAAAAGGATGAGAAATGTGCGCAGTCCAGCGACTGAACTGAGCATAAAATGAAATATGAAATCTTATCCAGAAAAGATTGGAGTTTCTTTAGGCCTTTGGGAACCAGCAGGTTGAGGATGGCTTTGATAGGACATCTATCAGGACAAGGTCATCTTTGCTACGCCCAAGTCCCAAGAAATTCACCTTTTGCAAGAAAAAACTGCACTTTTTCAGGGAGCAGAGCACGAACACTGCTTGAGAGACTGAAAGCCCATTGACAATCTGCAGACCAGAAAAACCTAATGCTCTTCTGACAAAGCTGGTGAAGAGGCTGGCACATGTGCGTGGCTCAAGGAATGAACTGAGCATAACACAAAATCTTACCCAAGACTGGAGCTCCTTCAGTTTCAAGTCCAAACAGGGCGTTGAGGACCAAGAAAGTCTTTGAGAATGCATGCAATGGCACCACACAAGTCAGTGCGTGAAAAATACTGGCTACCAACAACTTCGCCAACAACTCTACTGGCTGCTTAATTGCCTTAGATTATGCGACAACAAACAACAAAGCTCATCAAAGGGAAGTTTCTTATGTTCTGTGGAGCGCTTCAAATTTTGGACACATGTAAGCCAGTGCTGCTTTACAACAACAAGGTGGCCTCGTTCACTGGACTGATGATACACATTACATGGCAGTGAAGTAAGAACAGACACTGGTAATTCTCCCACTTTTTTGGATACTGTCGGGTCCATGGTGACCTAAAATTACCACTAAAAATGGAAACAAAGAAAGAGGGGCATCAATAATGTAGGAAAAGACAGATTGGTACTTACTGTAAAGATGACACATTAAGTTACAGACAGGCACAATTAAAAGACACTTAAACATAACATTTCAGAACAACCTTCACCAGAAAAAGATAGAGAAACACACACCATTGATTCATACAGCCAAGCACATCTCATGCACACATCACCATGAGCTCCAGCAGCTCAGACCAGAATGCCTTCAGAATGCATTGTGGTCCAAGCTGCCGGAGTTGATGGTCATGTGTGCATGAGGTGTGCTTGCTTAAGTGAATGAATGGTGAGAGTTTCTCTTTCTTTTTCTGATGAAGACAGTGGCTGAAAGCATATGTATAAGTGTCTTTTAATCGATCCTGTCGCTGTACAGTAAGCAGCAATCTATCTTTTCCTAAACTGTTGATATACCAGCCTGGAGTTTCTATTGTTTGAAAGACGGGCATCACACACTTAAGAACTTCCTTCATTGCAACATGCCATTGGCTTGACAATGCCACTGCATTACACGGCCAGCGTGGGTACTTCATGGTCCAATATTGGCTCAATAGTACCCAGGGAACAGAACCGTGAGAGAAGAAATGAAAAATCACCACAAGAGTCAATCTGCAGGAAGCAGAAAGGCCAAAACCTTATGTAGATGTGCACAGGGATAACTCAGAATGCAGCTGTCAACTCAACACTTGGCAACAATGCTCAACATGATGTGCGAGGACCACGGTAGTTGAGCTCAGCTTTATCACTGGTCTGCCTGAATCACTGCTGCCTGCAGTCCGCAGGTCTGCCCATACTACACTAGTGTCCAAAATTAAAGCAACAAACGGAAATTTTGCAAGGTTGTGTTTATTTTGTCACAAAACAGTACAAACAGATGATATTAAAGTACAAACAATGTAAAGAAAACAGAGCCTAAGCAACTGTAATATGCACCCATTCTTCCTACAGAGCTGCTTGTAAGTCTTGGAGAGTGGTTGGTGGATTCTGACATACCGTCTCCCTTGCACATTCCACACATACTCTATGGGATTTAAACAAGAAGAGCAAAGCAGGAGTGCTCTATGAGGTAGAGCATTATCATCCATCAATACAAAGTCTGGGGCCACAGAACGTCACACTAACCGCACATCAGGTCTCAAGATTTTGTCACAATGCCTGACAGCAGTTAAACCTTGCCAGCTCACACATACAATTTCATGAAGAGGTGTTCAAGTGTTCAACATAATCCCTTCCTACACCAAAAGGGATTCTGCTCGATATCAATCTCTTTCCACAATGTTTGGGTCCCGAAATCATGTTCCACATTCCCTCCAGATGCAAATACGTCAACCATCCACCCTCTAGACAAAATCAGGACTCATCTTTGAAAAAAAAAACATTGACCCACTGTTTGGCTGGCCAGGTGGCATGTTGACGACTCTTCTCTAGGCAATCCCTTCTGTGATGACGCATCAGAGGTACACATACAGCAGGTCTCCGACAATAAAGGTCACCCTGCCGAAGTCTTTTGAACACTGGTTGGCTCAATACAACACGTCCAGTGGATGCTGCAAGGTCAGACCAGTTGCCATGCAGTACTAAAGTGGTATCATTGTGACCTTACAGCCAAATAACAGTCCTCTCTTTCTGATGTCACACGTGGTCAGCCCTGCCCTGGTCTTTGGATACAGTTTCGGTCTCTCTAAACTGTCGCCACATCTGAAAAATAACATAATTATTCACATTAAGCCATCGGGCAACATCAGTTTGTGACTGTCCTGCTTCCATTCTTCCTATGGCCCTAAAACACATAGAGTCTTGCAGGCATCTTGTCTGTGCCATAAGGCACCATCTGTGACCGTGTACACAGCGACTGTTAATGTGGGACAACCCGGAAAACACTATACCATTTGCTAGGTGCCCTGACGTTACCACTGGCATGGTTGTCCGTTGACCGGAATGTTATCTTCCGTGCACAACAAGATTTTGTGGACATATGTTGACAGTTTTTATGATTATATCGTGAATTAGACACAGGATGGGGAAATAGCAGTTTCCTGCTATAATTTTGGACACCAATGTATGTGCCATGTGTGCCCTTCATGGCAGGTTTCTCCATTATTCTGCAGCACTAGTAACGCCAAGCCAGCTCTTCCATCTCTGTCGTAATGTCTGCTAGCAGAAATATTAAGTTTATTATCATGGTATTTATAAGGAGGAAGTAATAAAATTACCTGAGATCCAAAAACACCACATGCTCATCTGGGAAAAAACATTATTTCATAAATAGTTTTCAGAGTAGCAGCACATAGCAGCATTTTGTCAACACAGCTACAAATTTCCACTCCTACAAGTGATATTAGCAGCTAGAAAATTAAAAATGTTGCCAAAGATTTGTTCTGTGCAATGAAACAGAAAAGGATACGCTGTTCATGTAACACTATGTTGGGTCATTCCATGTCAATTCAACCAATTTGAGAAAATATTCCAGCTGATAGTCTCAGATTTGGCTGAAATTCAGCACACCAATGCTGCTGAGTGTGGAACACTCATGTACAAAATTTTAAGTTCCCCTGCCAATTAGTTGCAGATTTATGGCTTGTGAAAGAAGGTGGCGTGACCTGGAAATTGCAACCCGCATCTGGCAACCTATCTTCAGACCCAACTTCAGGTCTTAATAACTTTGGAACTATTCCGCACAGTCCAGAGAAATTTTTACAACCCAGTAACATCCACTTAGAGAACACACTCTATGAACCAAAACACCAACAACATATTTTTGAGGGAAAATAAAAAATTCCTAAATGTGATTAAAAAAATGTAATACGTTAAAAGGTACATATTGTAGGTGCCCTCTATGCCAAATATAATTCACTCAAAAAGGGTATAAATATTTTTGTGGTAAGCTTAATGTGGCCTAAACACACACAGAACTCATCTTGCCCATATCAGTCACACAAACAGAGTTACATGCACATGAAAATACAAAAATTCGAAAAATTACCTGAAAAACATGGATTTTCTAAGTGTGGTAGCACAAAAAGGACAAGTGATATCCAAGCCAAATTTCAAACACTGCATAAGTAGACCATAATATAATATGTGTCAAAATTTCAACTTGTTATTGCAAGGCATTTGTGTACAATAAAAGTTGACAGAGACGTATTTGGTTACGTTTCTTTTAACACGATTTAGCAAGTAACAGTGATGATGCAGACAGCTTGTTTCAGATGAAGATGTAACAATTGTTGGGAACCTTTAGGCAACAGAAAGTTAAACAAGGGTAGTTTTCAGGGACAGAATGAGTCATTGTTAGGAAGGATCAACAAAGGAAAGAAGCAACAATTACAGGTTACTCATGTTTTTAAGATTCTAGTTCAGACTGGTCAGTACTGTTGTGGTAAGTCAGTATGGAGGCAGATGAGTGTACTAGTGGTGCTTTTGTTCAAACAAGTTGCAGTAATCGTAGAGCACAAGCATCTGAATGTCATAAAACAACATATGGAACAAAATGTGGCATTCGCTTTGTACTGTATGATCTGGATGAATCGGACCAAGATTTGTTGCTATGGAGTTCCGGGATACACCCTGTGGGCACAAGAAGTACAGTTCCAGGAAACTTTATAGTGTTTGTTATCATCATATGAAAGTGTTTCTGGATAAGTATTCTTTCCTACAAAGAAGTTGTTTTGATCCATCTCAGATCCATAAGAAGACAGTGAAGTGTAGCCTCAGAGAAATTGATATAAAATCAGCATTGAAAGTGAATCAGTGCATGGGACTTAACATGAAACCGGGACAAAAGTTATGTTCCAGGTGTGTTACACTGCTAAAAACGAAGAATATTCTGATAATTTACATGACAGTGACAAAGAGTATCAGCCACCTACAACCACAGCGGATGAGGAATTAAATACTTCAGTGACTGCTCGTTGTTTGTCTCCCACGAAGACACACAAAGATGGGAAAAGAGACAGGCCCAGCTATGGTAGAAGAAAACTACAAGAAGCTCAAATGTAATTAAAACACAAAATAGCTGACACACTAATGGTGGAAGAGGAAGAACTATCTGCTCCAAACGAACAGAAATCATGCCAGAAATGCTCTGATTTGGACAAAATTGTGCACAATTTGAAAGAAAAATGTGCCATATCCACACGCCACAAAAAAGTAGCTATTCTTACCCTTGCACCTTCCAGATGGTCTACTGACTACACTGCAGAGGAATTCAATGTTTCTACATATATGGTAAAGCAAGCTAGGAAAATAAAAGCAACCCAAGGAGTGCTTCTACAACTTCAGCAGGCTCAGGGTAAGCAATAGAGTTCAGAAATAAAGGTGCTAGTGTTGGAGTTTTATGAAAATAATGACTACAGCCGAATAATGCCTGGAAAAAAAGACTATGTAATGGTGAAAATAGGAAATGTACGTGTACAGATACAAAAGACCGCCCCCGGTAGCTGAGTGGCCAGCGCAACAGACTGTCAATCCAAAGGGCCCAGGTTTGATTCCCAGCTGGGTCGGAGATTTTCTCTGCTCAGAGACTGGGTGTTGTGTTGTCCTTATCATCATCATTTCATCCCCATCGACGCGCAAGTCGCCGAAGTGGCGTCAAATTGAAAGACTTGCACCAGGCGAACGGTCTACCCGACGGGAGGCCCTCGTCACACGACATTTCATTTCATTTCACAGATGCAAAAAAGACTGTTGCTATGCAACATATAAGAACTATATGTAGAATTCAAGGAAAAGTATCCTGATACCAAAGTAGGTTTATCATCTTTTTTCAATCTTCGGCCAAAATGGATAGTGCCTGTAAGTGCAGGGGGCACACACAATGTTTGTGTATGTGAGACCCATCAAAATGCTAAGTTGATGTTTGCTGCTATAAAGGATTCTGGTCTGGATTACAAAGGTGCAATGAAGCTACTAGTGTGTGACATCAGTTCCTACTAGTGCATGATACACAGGTGTGCAAAGTGTCCTGGTAAGACAAATCTTGCAGAACACATGAATAACAAACTGTATGGTGAACTCCTTATGGATGACAATGAACTTTTTTCTTATAAACAAAGGACACACATGGATCGCACAAGTCTTGAAACAAAGCAAAGTACAATGGAAGATTTTGTTGAAATGTGTTGTCAAAAAACCGACAAACTGACCACACACAGCTTCACAGCAACAGCACAATCAGCTTATCTCCAGTTTTGTAAGGATAATTTGAAACAAGATGAAATTATAGTAATACTAGACTTTTCTGAAAATTATACATTTATAGTTAAAGATGCCATCCAAGGATATCATTGGGACAACAGTCAAGCAACTCTCCAGCCATTTGCAATTTACTATAGAGGTGAATCAGGTGATGTGTCTGTCATGAATCTGTGCGTTTTTAGTGACTGTTTAATTCATGATGCCATTGCAGTTCATGCCCACATTTGCACTGTCATGGCATATGTGAAAAACAAGCTGCCTCACATACACTTTGCGAAATACTTCAGTGAAGGGGCAGCTAGTCAGTACAAAAACTGCAAAAATCTCAAAAATTAATGCATGCATTATCTCAAAAATTTATGCATGCATTACCATGATTTTCAGATTCACGCAGAATGGAATTTTTTCGCAGCAAGTCATGGTAAACATGTATGTGATGGTATTGGTGCTACCATTATAAGCGCATGGCATTACGAACTAGTCTGCAGCACCCTACAGAAGGTCACATTCTAACACCTCTTCAATTATTTACCTGGGTACAGAAAAATATCTCTGGCATACAATCAGTCTATGTTTCGAAAGATGAGGTGAAATCAGTTGAACAGTTGCTAAAATGCAGACTAGAAGACATTAAAACTGTTGCAGGCACAAGGAGCCATCATCACTTCTCTCCAGCGGACTCTGACAATGTGCAGATGAGCAGACTGTCTGGTTATAACTATAGGTTCATGCACAACATGGGTCTTCACAGTGTGTCTGACTCAGGGTTCAGAGGCAAAAGCAGCAACATGCAACCAGGTTGCTATGTTATTGCTGTTTATGATAACAAATGGTACTTAGGATGTGTTGCAGAGTGCTGTGAAGCAGAAGGTGATGTATTTGTGAACTTCATAGCACCAGCAGGACCAGCAAGATCATTTCATTGGCCACATTTGGCAGACAGGTGTTGGATTCCTTTTTAACATATTCTTATGACAGTTCCAGTTCCTACCACAGTGTCAGGAAGACAGTACAATTTGCCACTCAATGTACAGAGTAAGGTAGCTGATGTGTGGGAGAACTTCTGTTCGAAGCACAATCAACTGGTTTTTAGCAGTTAAGGTGCAGTAAATATTAATGATAGGTTGTGTTAATCTGTCTACATGTTGTTGCTTAGTGATTAAACAGTTGTGGTAGAGGATAAGAAGAGGCAGAACAGTTTACGATATGTTTTTACAAAATTGTGTTGTGGAACAATGGCCACATCACCAAATACATCTGTCAACTTCCATTGTACACAAATATCTTGCATTAACATGCTGAAATTTTGAGGCATATATCATTATGGTCTACTTATGCAGTGTGTGAAATTTGGCTTGGATACCACTTGTCCGTTTTGTGCTACCACACTTAGAAAATCCATGTTTTTCAGGTAATTTTTCGAATTTTTGTATTTTCGTGTGCATGTAACTCAGTTTTTGTGACTGATATGGGCAAGATGAGTTCTGTGTGTGTTTAGGCCACATTAAGTTTACCACAAAAATATTTATACCCTTTTTGAGTGAATTATATTTGGCATAGAGGGCACCTACAATATGTACCTTTTAATGTATTACATTTTTTTAATCACATTTTGGAATTTTTTATTTTCCCTCAGAAATATGTTGTTGGTGTTTTGATTCACAGAGTGTGTTCTGTAAGTGGATGTTACTACGTTGTAAAAATTTCACTGGACTGTGTGGAATAGTTCCAATGTAATTAAGACCTGAAGTTGGGACTGAAGATAGATTGCCAGATGCAGGTTGCAATTTCCGGGTCATGCCACCTTCTTTCACAAGTCATAATTCTGGAACTAATTGGCAGGGGAAACTAACACTTTGTACACAAGTGTTCCACACATGGTAGAATTAGTGTACTGAATTTCAGTCAAATCTGAGACTATGAGCTGGAGCCCCTGGTTGAAACTGACTGGTTGTCAGAAATCCCATTAAAAGAGTGGAAAGATCAGCAGATGAAATTATAGGTTATACATTGTAAGCCCCTATGACTTATTATGAGCTTGGTGAACTAAAGCTGAGAGCGAAAAATGTGTTGTCACTCATGAAATATTAATTTGTTATTTATATTTGTTCCAACTCTTTCTTGGTGCCATGTCTGAACAAAATCCACTGCTGCTAACTTTCAGAATTAAGCGTAACTATCTTTCTCATGCCCTGCACCATGCAAAACCAAGAAAAAGAGATTGCTGCAGTGCAACATTTCCAATGTGGATAGCAAACTGCATTGTTCTGTTCATTGGAGAGCAACAACAAACTTGCTCTGCACAATGTTGGTACATCAAAGGAAATGGTTTGTTCACTATATTTGCACCAAGTCGGAACAAGGTGGTCGTCTATCGACAGGAGGTGTGTAAATTAATTTGTATGCTATCTCAAAATGAGTTTTGAGTGGAATCATTAAAAGTAGGAAACATAACAGACCTGTATTGAGAATGGCCAGATTGTGGAATCTGAAACATTATGATTTCAAAAAAATAAATAAATAAATAAATAAATAAATAAAAAAAATAAAAAAACTGATCCAGTGTTCCAGTATTCTGACAACACATGAAAAAATATAATCAAATTTTCCATCACCAGTGATAGCAAAGCAGACATTATTTTTCCCATGTATCTTTTGACTTTTCAGTACTGGTGTCGCACACAGATGATGTTTCTATGTATTTTTCCACTCAGCTGATGATAAACAACTGCGAAAGCAACACTTCCAATTTTCAGAAATTCATTTTCCATTTTTACTGACCCATGTACTGGAACCATGTACTCTGGTCCATTCAGAGCAGTTCTGCCCCTTTTTCCCTGTAAATTTGTGTACCATGTTGTGTGGTGTGTCCAATGTAGGAGTAACTGTATACTGAATGTTAAAATTAGAAGTAACTTTATTTTCTTCAAGAAATGCAGGACATCTCACTGTATGGTAATGGCAATAATAAAAGTACGGGTGTTACCACTACTTTTCTTGTATGTACTACATAAGGGTTTTAAGAGCTCTCATTGGAAACAAACATTTCTTATATTTCTTTAATGGAGTAACATGCAAATATTAATTAAAAAATCTGACATAACAAAAGCCATACATCAACCTTAGGTGAAAAAGAAAATGGTCACTCACTTGAAGCTGTCCACTGTTTGCAGTAGTTCATTAGGAACGGCAGTTTCCTTCACTGTTTTTGACTCTCCTCGATTTACTGAAGCACCTGTAACTCAATGTGATAAATTAATGAGAAAATTCTGAATAATAATAAATTTTCTTACACATTAGTGATAACCGAGTGCACAACTCCAAAATATAAAAGCATTTTCATTTAGTATGATGAACAACAACTTTTCTTTTCTGTCCTTTTTAACTGTACATTCACCATGAGAAATTTTGGTAACTGATGGATATCAAGTGTGTAATATTATATGAAGAATGCAATGTGTAATTTTTTTAGTAAATTAAACAACTCTTCTGTTGAAAAAGGTTGAATAATACAGCTTATTCAAACATCAAAATGTCAGGTTTATAACAGGCAACCATCTGACATTTTTCCACTGAATATCGTATCTGATTCCATTTCTTTCTTGTAAAAGATTTGTGGAGACGACTGATGAATAGTCATTAAAATGTAGTTACAGTTATATTCTTGATGGAGTGGATAAAATTCAGCACCAGCTTACAGACTACTTCCATGCAACAAACAGCTCACAGCAATTCATAGCTATCAGTGGGTTTCAAAACTGATCTTGTGATTATGAGCTATTTGCTGCCAATTCATCCATCCTGCTAACTATGTATCCAAGCTAAAAGAGGTTTTTATAGCACCATAATTCTCTCTTTACTGACAAAACAATCAAGGGATGAAATTATGCCTCACATACCACAGTATTCTGAGCCTTTAGAATGAAAGGGACTCCCGAATTACATACAATTAAAAAGAGGCAGTGCAAGGAACAATCACATACAGAAAATGACACAAATGCTAGTTCTCAAATTAAGAGGTTTCTTCAATGAATGCAAAAGAGGTGAGAGAAGTGGGACACATGCTTGATTGTCACCCCTAACAGGGCCTCAGTTTACACTAACTGTCTCATATTTTGCACTTTGTCATAATCTGTCATTTCCTTTGATTCTTCTGCACTATATCATTTGCTGCTTCTCTGTTGTTCTTTTTACACTCATATAATTTGCCTGTTATCTTCTTACATATGATTTATTGACTGCCCTTTATATCATATTTACTCTGTCATGTTTTCAAATTTCAAAAAGGTAATTACTGGATCCCCACTGTTTTTTATTCCACTTTTTACATAACATTACAATGACATTTTCAGTTGCTGCAAATAATGGTCCAAAATGTGATCACTGTCTGGTTTACACCCCAGAAGCTAAATGTCCAAATTTCTAGGGGATTTTAACTGATGGGTATCAGATTTCAAAATCTTGGCCAAATGTAAGTGCAAAGGAACATCAAAATAACTACATGACACTGAACTTACTGAGATTGAAGCAAAAGTGATATGGGTGGTTCTACCTCCCTTAGACTGATGCTACAACATGCCTCTATTACATTGAATTGAACAGAAATATAACTACAGTATTTGAAGTTGTAACTGAGATGCCCATTCATGCCAAACGTCATGGGTGCGGCATTACATCCACTGTATAATAATTCCATTACTGGTATATTTCATCATTTTGCATAGTTCCAATGAAAAAAATTTCTTGCTCAGAATACTCAAGACTGCTTAAATTGGCTGTAAAAACAAACATTATCAAAATTCAAAACTATCTGCCTCATTGGTAGCCTCCATTAGGCAACTCCTGTGTTATTTTCATTCTCAAAATCCTGATGACGTCGATATCCCCAAATATGGCAAAACTTTTAAACTCTATGATCTACTTTTGTGTAAGATCTATTTTAAATTTTTCTATGTTCTTAAAATCCACCATTGACAAAAATGATTTCTGCTCCTCTGTATTGGTACTGCTACACCGAAACTCTTATAGTTTATGTTTCTTTAACACAAATTTTAAAAGTTTTCCAATTCAAAAATAAATAAATTGTAACTGGTTTCGTTGACAACAATGATCTTTAGATCATACCGCCAACGTAACTGGTACCTAAGACAACATAGAGGGGTATCTGTTGAGGGGCCAGACAAACGTGTGGTTCCTGAAGAGGGGCAGCAGCCTTTTCAGTAGCTGCAGGGGCAACAGTCTGGATGATTGACTGATCTGGCCTTGCAACACTAACCAAAACGGCCTTGCTGTGCTGGTACTGCGAACGGCTGAAAGCAAGGGGAAACTACAGCTGTAATTTTTCCTGAGGGCATGCAGCTTTACTGTGTGGTTAAATGATGATGGTGTCCTCTTGGCTAAAATATTCCGGAGGTAAAACAGTCCCCCATTCGGATTTCCGGGCGGGGACTACTCAAGAGGATGTCGCTATCAGGAGAAAGAAAACTGGCGTTCTACGGATCAGAGCGTGGAATGTCAGATCCCTTAATCGGGCAGGTAGGTTAGAAAATTTAAAAAGGGAAATGGATAGGTTGAAGTTAGATATAGTGGGAATTAGTGAAGTTCGGTGGCAGGAGGAACAGGACTTTTGGTCAGGTGAATACAGGATTATAAATACAAAATCAAATAGGGGTAATGCAGGAGTAGGTTTAATAATGAATAAAAAAATAGGAGTAAGGGTAAGCTACTACCAACAGCATAGTGAACGCATTATTGTGGCCAAGATCGACATGAAGCCCATGCCTACTACAGCAGTACAAGTTTATATGACAACTAGCTCTGCAGATGATGAAGAAATTGATGAAATGTATGATGAGATACAAGAAATTATTCAGATAGTGAAGGGAGACAAAAATTTAATAGTCATGGGTGACTGGAATTCGAGAGTAGGAAAAGGAAGAGAAGGAAGAATAGTGGGTGAATATGGATTGGGGGAGAGAAATGAAAGAGGAAGCCGTCTGGTAAAATTTTGCACAGAGCATAACTTAATCATAGCTAACACTTGGTTCAAGAGTCATAAAAGAAGGTTGTATACATGGAAGAATCCTGGAGATACTAGAAGGTATCAGATAGATTATATAATGGTAAGACAGAGATTTAGGAACCAGGTTTTAAATTGTAAGACATTTCCAGGGGCAGATGTGGACTCTGACCACAATCTATTGGTTATGAACTGTAGATTAAAACTGAAGAAACTGCAAAAAAGGTGGGAAGTTAAGGAGATGGGACCTGGATAAACTGACTAAACCAGAGGTTGTACAGAGTTTCAGGGAGAGCATAAGGGAACAATTGAACGGAATGGGGGAAAGAAATACAGTAGAAGAAGAATGGGTAGCTCTGAGGGATGAAGTAGTGAAGGCAGCAGAGGATCAAGTAGGTAAAAAGACGAGGGCCATTAGAAATGCTAGAAATGCTGAAAGAAGGAATCATTAAAGCAGGACAGCAAAATATAGGATATGTAAAAGGGAAAAGGTAAAAAAAAAAACCATGGGTCACATAAGAAATGATTTCCAAGATGGAGGAGAGAAGAAAATTGAAAAACAAGAACACTGAAGATGCAAGAAAGATATACCGAAGGTTAAATAACGAACTGCGAAGACAAACAGAGCAGGCTAGGAAAAAATGGCTAAAAGAGGAATGTGATGAAATTGAAGAATTGGACAGGAAAGGAAGATACGACTTACTATACAACAGAGTAAAGACTATGACATGGAAACAAAACAGAGCAGGAAGTGCTACTATGGAAATTTTGAGTAAAGACGAAGAGGTAGTGTATAAAGATTGTGACGATGTCCTCCAGAGATGGGAAGAATATATAAAAGAGCTATATGACACAAATAGCAAACCAGAAACTCTGGAACTTGAATCACACAACAGTGTAAGTGATGAAGAGAAAGGACCGACCATCATAATGGAAGAAGTAAAGTCTGCCACTGCTGCAATGAAAAATGGCAAAGCAGTAGGTACAGATACAATACCGGGAGAAATACTAAAATGCTTGAACCACAATGGAATAAGAGAAATATTGAGGTTATGTAATAAAATATATGACAGTGGTGAATGGCCTGAGGACTTTTTGACAACAGTAATGATTCCATTACCGAAAAAACAAGGAACCAAGAAATGCAGCGAGCACAGGACAATCAGCCTCATTTCACATGCAGCCAAAGTGATGTTAAGAATAATTAATAAAAGACTTGAAAAAGTAATAGAGGAGAATCTCGGCGAGGAGTAGTTTGGCTTTAGACGGAATACGGGCACCAGAGATGCAATAGGGCTCCTACGAATCTTGGGAGAAAGGTTTATTGAAAAAGGAAGAGACTTATATATGTGTTTCATCGATTTAGAAAAGGCATTTGACAATGTGGTTTGGGACAAGCTGGCGACTATTATGAGGGAAAAGAGAGTGGACTGGAAAACCAGAAGACTTATAAACTCATTCTACCTTAATCAAAAAGTTGCAGTTAAAGTGAGAGGAGAAAGTACAAACTGGATCAGACTAGGGAAAGGAGTAAGACAAGGATGCTGTTTATCACCTACTCTTTTCAACCTGTACTTGGAAAATATGATTGACCAATGCTCATTAGATGACAAAGGAGTAGAAATTGGAGGAAGAAGAGTAGGGTGCTTGAGATTTGCTGATGACATGGTCCTTCTAGCCACAGGGGAAAAGGAATTACAGGATTTGGTGGACACCATTGCAACTAATGGAAAAAAATATGGAATGAAAATTAACACAAGTAAAACAAAAGTATTGGCAATAGGAGGAAATAAGGAAATAAAAATTGTGCTGAATGGAGAAACACTAGAACAGGTGCAAAATTTTAAGTATCTTGGAAGCAGGATAGACACCGACTGGAAGTGCACCACAGAAATTAAAACAAGGATAGTAATGGCAAAGGAGGCATTTTATAAGAAAAGGAGAATCTTCTGCAGCGGTATGGACAGAGAACTCAGAAAGAGACTTATAAAATGTCTTGTATGGAGTGTTCTTCTATATGGCGCTGAAACATGGACTATGAGGAAAAAAGACAGAGAAAGGCTGGAGGCATTTGAGATCTGGACATGGCGGAAGATGGAAAGAATAAGTTGGATGGACAGAGTAAAAAATGAAGAGGTACTGAGAAGAGTGGGAGAGAAAAGGCAGTTACTAGATGTAATAAAGAGAAGAAAAAGAAATTGGATTGGGCATATATTAAGAAAGAATGACGGACTGATAAAAACAGTTTTAGAAGATTATGTAGAAGGGAAAAGGAAGCGAGGAAGGAAGAGATTCCAGATACTGGATGACATGATGGACGGTACAACATACAGCAGCCTTAAGAAGGAAGCAATGGATCGCAGAAAAGGAGAGGCAAAGGACCTGCTAATATAGCAGATAACTGATGATGATGATTAGAAATCCTTGGGTAACAGAAGAAATGTTGAATTTAACTGATGAAAGGAGAAAATATAAAAACGCAGTAAATGAAGCAGGCAAATGGGAATATAAACGTCTGAAAAATGAGATCGACAGGAAGTGCAAAATGGCTAAGCAGGGATGGCTAGAGGACAAATGTAAGGATGTAGAGGCTTATCTCACGAAGGGTAAGATAGATACTGCCTACAGGAAAATTAAAGAGACCTTTGGAGAAAAGAGAGCCACTTGTATGAATATCAAGAGCTCAGATGGAAACCCAGTTCTAAGCAAAGAAGGGAAAGCAGAAAGGCGGAAGGAGTATATAGAGGGGCTATACAAGGGCGATGTACTTGAGGACAATATTATGGAAATGGAAGAGGATGTAGATGAAGATGAAATGGGAGATACGATACTGCGTGGAGAGATTGACATAGCACTAAAAGATCTGAGTCAAAACAAGGCCCCGGGAGTAGACAACATTCCATTGGAACTACTGAGGGCCTTGGGAGAGCCAGTCCTGACAAAACTCTACCATCTGGTGAGCAAGATGTATCAGACAGGCGAAATACCCTTAGACTTCAAGAAGAATATAATAATTCCAATCCCAAAGAAAGCAGGTGTTGACAGATGTGAAAATTACTGAACTATCAGTTTAATAAGTCACAGCTGCAAAATACTAACGCAAATTCTTTACAGACGAATGGAAAAACTGGTAGAAGCCGACCTCGGCGAAGATCAGTTTGGGTTCCGCAGAAATGTTGGAACGCGTGAGGCAATACTGACCCTATGACTTATCTTAGAAAATAGATTAAGGAAAGGCAAACCTACATTTCTAGCATTTGTAGACTTAGAGAAAGCTTTTGACAATGTTGACTGGAATACTCTCTTTCAAATTCTAAAGGTGGCAGGGGTAAAATACAGGGAGCGAAAGGCTATTTACAATTTGTACAGAAACCAGATGGCAGTTATAACAGTTGAGGGGCATGAAAGGGAAGCAGTGGTTGGGAAGGGAGTGAGACAGGGTTGTAGCCTTTACCCGATGTTATTCAATCGGTATATTGAGCAAGCAGGAAAGGAAACAAAAGAAAAGTTCGGAGTAGTTATTAAAATCCATGGAGAAGAAATAAAAACGTTGAGGTTCGCCGATGACATTGTAATTCTGTCAGAGACAGCAAAGGACTTGGAAGAGCAGTTGAACGGAACGGACAGTGTCTTGAAAGGAGGATATAACATGAACATCAACAAAAGCAAAACGAGGATAATGGAATGTAGTCGAATTAAATCGGATGATGAGGAGGGAATTAGATTAGGAAATGAGACATTTAAAGTAGTAAAGGAGTTTTGCTATTTGGGGAGCAAAATAACTGATGATGGTCGAAGTAGAGAGGATACAGAATGTAGACTGGCAATGGCACGGAAAGCGTTTTTGAAGAAGAGAAATTTGTTAACATTGAGTATAGATTGAAGTGTCAGGAAGTCGTTTCTGAAAGTATTTGTATGGAGTGTATCCATGTATGGAAGTTAAACACGGACGATAAATAGTATGGATAAAAAGAGAATAAAAGCTTTTGAAATGTGGTGCTACAGAAGAATGCTGAAGATTAGATGGGTAGATCACATAACTAATGAGGAGGTATTGAACAGAATAGGGGAGAAGAGGAGTTTGTGGCACAACTTGACTAGAAGAAGGGATTGGTTGGTAGGACATGTCCTGAGGCATCGAGGTATCACCAATTTAGTATTGGAGGACAGCGTGAAGGGTAAAAATCGTAGAGGGAGACCAAGAGATGAATACACTAAGCAGATTCAGAAGGATGTAGGTTGCAGTAGCTACTGGGAGATGATGAAGCTTGCACAGGATAGAGTAGCATGGAGAGCTGCATCAAACCAGTCTCTGGACTGAAGACCACAACAACAACATATTTCACCAATTTTGGTTCAGTAATTCTTAATTTGATGTTACATAAAATCCAGGCTCTAATTATAATAAATTTAAAGTAGTTTTCCAAACAGTTTTACACACACACACACACACACACACACACACATATATACAGTGGCGGTCGAAATAATAGAGCCACCTCTATTGACGAGATTAAGAACTAGGATATCTATTAGTTCGCGAAATCGCCACGAGTGCCGTGTTGTCAGTCCCTTGTAGACAACATCAGGGAAGACGTTGCTGCTATCTTTAGTCGTCCGAAAGGAAGCGTTTGAGCTAGACGTGTGAAAAGAGGCATAAAGGTAAGAATCTTATGGGTCAAAATAATAGAGCCGCTTTACACATGTGCCTTTAAATTGATTTTTATGCAGTTGTTTTGTATGTAAATTGACGTGTGGTTTTGTTTACATTCGTCTAGATGGGCAGAGCAAAGCATACCAGTGAAGATGAGCGTATAGTAATGTTCCGGATGTTCAAAAGTGGGATGTCCATGAATAAAATAGCCAATGTCTTGCACGTTTCGCGAAAACGAGTCCAGAACGCCATGAGACGGTCAAAACAAACAAAGCCGCAGGTGGAGAACAGGGGGCGACCTCGTGTAACTACTCCTCGCGTAGACATACTCATCACTAGGGAAGTGAAGAAAGACCCATTTTTGTCAACACCACGACTGAAAGCCATTTTGTTTAGCGACGAACATGATGTTCAACCATCAACCTCAACGATTCAAAGACGAATGAGATCTGCAAAATTGAATGGGCGCATTGCAAGAAAGAAGCCACATGTTTCACAAGCTAATGTTCGGAAAAGGTTAGCCTTTGCCCGGAGAAATGAACAAAAACCTAATACTTGGTGGAGGAACATCCTTTGGTCCGATGAATCCAAGTTTAATAGGTTTGCCTCAGACGGAAAAGTCTATGTGCGCCGCCCACCAAACCAGGAATTTAATCCCAAGTACACTTTAAAAACTGTGAAATACGGTGGCGGAAGTGTTATGGTATGGGGATGTTTTTCGTGGTACGGCATTGGTCCAATACACCGTATCAACGGCATAATGAACGCAGAAATGTACAAAGACATCTTGGCAAATGTGATGCTGCCTTATGCTGAAGAGGAAATGCCGCTGAAATGGAAATTTCAGCACGATAAGGATCCAAAGCATACTGCAAGGATCATAAGGCAGTTTGTTCAAGAGCACAATATCGAAGTATTAGAGTGGCCACCTCAGTCCCCTGACGCATCACCCATTGAGAACTTATGGGAGATCTTAGACAAGAGAATTGACCGCTCAAAAGCTACATCGTCAGAAAAACTGTGGGAAGAAATCCAGAGAGCCTGGTATGCGATCAGTAGTGACGAATGCAGGCGTTTAGTAGACTCTATGGGTAAGAGGTGCAGGGCAATCCTCAAAAATAAGGGTTACCCCACGAAGTACTAATGCAGTCCTATGCAAAAAAGACTGTTCCTGTACGTTTCATAAGACTGAGATCAAGTACAACATATTTGTTTCAATTGGCTCTATTTTTTTGACCCTGTGGTCTGGTATTCTTTTGAATATTATCGATTATTACTGATTATTTTGTGTTGTGTTATCGATATAACTGACTATAGTACAATGTGACTCGGTTGTAATGGTTTCCATCATAGTTCAAACATGTCAAGTAATAAATGTGCACTTTATTCCACACCTTTGCCAGGTGGCTCTATTATTTTGACCGCCACTGTGTATATATATATATATATATATATCAAAACCACACACCAGGCCAAAAAGAACTTAGAAAAGCCTCACATATGTCCATCAGACACTTTCAGCAGAAATTCATATAAAGATATAAGTTAGCGAATGAGAAGTACTATCAATAATGAAGTCTACACAAAACTGCAGACAAAATGGACTGAAGAAAAAGAATCGAGAGGGGCGGGAATGAGACCTGCTTGGAAACTCCAAAGATTGAAGAATTATAGCTTTTCACGATACAATAGGGTCCAATGACACCTAATATAATAGAAAATCCAGGATGGAATGTAACAATATTATGAAAAGGAAACTTTCTGTTCACCATATAGTGAAGATGCCGAGTCGCAGATATGCACAACAAAAAGACTGTCAAAAATAAGCTTTTGGTCAACAAGGCCTTGATCAAAAATAGACCACACACACACACACACACACACACACACACACACACACACACACACGAGACTGCAGTCTCTGACAGCTGAAGCCTCACCTGCGGCAGCAGCAGTGCATGATAGGGGTGGAAACTGGGTGAGGGTAAGGAAGAGGCTGGGGCGGGCAGGGGGAGGTATAGTAGGGGTGGAAACTGGGTGAGGGTAAGGAAGATGTTGGGGTAGGCAGGGGGAGCTATAGTAGGGTAGGGGTGGAGGGCAGTGAATTGTTGCTGGGGAACACGCAGAGATGAGGTGGAGAGAGGGTAGGGCAGCTAGGTGCAGTTAGGAGGTTAGATGTAGGACAAGGAAGTGGAGGGGGGGGTGGGGGGGGGGGTGGATAGCCTAAAAGAAGTAAAAAGACTGGGTGTGTTGGTGGAATGAGGGCTGTGTAGTGCTGGAATGGGAACCAGGAGGGGGCTGGATGGGTGAGGACAGTGACTAACAAAGGTTGAGGCCAGGAGGGTTACATGAAAGTAGGATGTATTGCAGGGAAAGTTCCCACCAGCGCAATTCAGAAAATTTGGGTTTGATGGCGAGGATGCCTGTGGTACAGGCTGTGAAGCAGTCATTGAAATGAAGGAAGTTGTGTTGGGCAGTGTGTTCAGCAACAAGGTGGTCCATTTGTTTCTTGACTACAGTTTGTTGGTGGCCATTCATGCAGACAGACAGCTCGTTGGTTGTCATGCCCACTTAGAATGCAGCACAGTGGTTGCAGCTTAGCTTGCAGATGACATGACTGGTTTTACAGGTAGCCCTGCCTCTGATGGGATAGGTGATGTTAGTGACCAGACTGGAGTAGGTGGTGGTGGGACGATGTATGGGACAGGTCTTGCATCTAGGTCTATTAAAGGGATATGAGCAATGAGGTAAGAGATTGTGATCAGGTGTGGGAGGGGTGGGGAGGATAGTGGGCAGGACATTTCTCATTTCACGTCATGATGGGAAGTAGTCGGTACCCTGGCGGAGAATGTGATTCAGTTTCTCCAGTCCTGGGTGGTACTGAGTTACGAGGGGAACTCTCCTCTGTGGCCGGATGGCGAGACTTCGGGATGTGGTCAGAGACTGGAAAAATAAGGCAAGGGAGATTTGTTTTTTTACATGGTTGGGAGGATGATTACAGTTAGCGAAGGCTTCAGTGAGACCCTTGGTATATTTCGAGAGGGACCTCTCGTCACTGCAGATGTGACAACCAAAGGTGACTATGCTGTATGGAAGGCACTTCTTGGTATGGAATGGGTGGCAGCTGTCAATGTAGAGGTATTGCTGGTGGTTAGTAGGTTCAATATGGACCGAAGTACTGATGTATCCACCTTTGGGGTGAAGGTAAACATATAGAAAGATGGATATTTGGGTTGAGTAGGACCAGCTGAAGCAAATGGGGGAGAAATCTATAGAGGTTCTGGAGGAATGTGGATAGGGAGTCCCCATCCTCAATCTAGATTGCCCTTGAACCTGAACCAGGTGAGGGATTTAGGCTTCTGTGTGTTTAGGAAGGCTCCTCTAGATGGTCCATGAATAGGTTGGCATAGGATGGTGCCATATGGGTGCCCATAGCCGTACCCCAGATTTGCCCACTATCCCCTCCCCCTCCCCACACACACACACAGTGGTATTCCGCTGTCCACCAAACCTACAAATGTGCTCCTGCTCGCAACCCCTTACCTCATGGCTCATGTCACTGTAATAGAAATACATTCAAGATCTGTCACATACATCCTCCCACCACCAACTACTCCAGTCCGGCCACAAACATCACCTATTCCATCAAAGGTAGGACTACCTGTGAAACCAGTCATGTGATCTACAAGCTAATCTGCAACAGCTGTGCTGCAGTCTATGTGGGCATGACAACCAACAAGCTGTCTGTCCACATGAATCGTCACCAACAAACTGTGGTCAAGAAGCAAGTGGACCACCCTGTTGCTAAGCATGCTGTCCAACATAACACCCTTAATTTCAATGACTGATTCACAGCCTGTGCCATATGGATCCTTCCCAGCTTTTCTGAATTGTGAAGGTGGGAACTCTCCCTGCAATATATCCTACGTTCCCATAACTCTCCTGGCCTCAACCTTCATTAGTCAGTGTCCTCACCCATCCAGCCCCTTCCCTGTTCCCATTCCAGCACTACACAGCTCTCATTCCAGTAATGCACCCAGTACTCTTACTTCTCTCGTTTTCCGCTAACCCCCCCCCCCCCCCCCTCTCCCCTCAAACTCTTCCCTGCCCTGTGTCTAACCTCCCAACTGCACCTAGCAGCCATACCCTCTCCTCACCTCATCTCATCTCTGTGTGTTCCCCAGCAGCACTTCACTCTCACTCACCTTCACCCTACCATTCCTCCCCTCTCCGTCCCAGCCTCCTCCTTAGCTCCACTCATTTGCCACTCCCATCATGCACTGCTGCTGCTGCTCGCAGTGTGGCTTCAGCTGTCAGAGACTGCAGTTTTTGTGTGTGTGTGTGTGTGTGTGTGTGTGTGTGTGTGTGTGTGTGTGTGTGTGTGTCATCTATTTGGCCGAAAGCCGAAAGCTTATTTGCAACAGTCTTTTTGTTGTGCCTATCTGCAATCAGCATCTCTTCTATATAATGAGTAGAAACTTTCCTTTTCATAATACTATAATAATAACAGAACAATATTCACTGCTAAACGGTCAGTCACTGTACTGGTATATAACAGTTGTCATGCTCAACAGTTTCTAAGTAGCGGCAATGCTGTGAGTCCTTGGTTATGCTAGAAAATCTTATACTTGCCCTCCTTTCAATGCTGGTAGACTTCACTTGTATCTGACAAGATTCAAGCCACGAGTTCACAGTTGTAAATGGGCGGTGGCAGAGACTCATGAGTCAAGTCTCCTAGTGTACAGGAATGGCCAGTTAGAAGACGGCATCAGAGGGCCCAATGGCAAATTTAAAGTGAGTATACAGAGGAATGACACAGTTTTAGAGACTTCACTGGTCTCATACAGATGTGATTTGATGTATATACGCTGAAGCAACAGCTCAAAATTTGTAACAAGGCTGAGAATCAAACCCGGGTCTCCTGCTTACTGGAGAGCCTTGGTAATTTTGTTCATGTGTAAGGGGGAATTTAAAGTATACTGAGGCAACAGTGAGAATCTGGATCAATGAAGGAGTAGTGCCAGGGTAATCTGTGCAGTTGTGCTAACCACTGTGCCAAGGTGGCTTAATGGCTAATCCATCTGCCTAGTAAGCAGCAGGAGACCCATGTTCAATTCCCAGCTTTGGTACAAATTTTCACCTGCTGCTTCAGTCTATATACATCAGAGTATACAATGCTCATTTCTGAGCTCTACACGTTCTGCATGTCGGCAAGTGGGCTACGGTGGTATGGGGTTGTGCCAGTGGGGTGGGTAGGTGAGAGAGAGGTGGGTGGCAGAAAGAGGGGTTGGGGTGTGTATGTAACAGCTTGAGGGGTGATAACAGGTTTGCTGGCTAGGAATGTGAGAAGGGAAAAAAAGGGGGGGGAATGGCAGGGGTATGGGCTAGGCATGTGATCCATGGGTACCAGAGCCTGTGGGGTGCAGCACACAATGGAGGTGGCATGGAGGCCTGGATTGGGAGGTGGTAACAGCAGATGAAGAGGAAACTGTTGAGCAGAGGTTGTGGGACCAACTGGTTAAGGGAGATTGAGGCCAGGACAGTTACAGGGCCAAAGAATGCAATGCGAGGATAACTCCAATCTGCGTAGTTCAGAAAAGCTGGTGGTGAAAGAAGGGTCAGGGTAGCCCAAGGTGTGAAGAAGTCAGTGAATGTGACCTGCTGCTCTCAACGAGTGTTGTACCATTAGGTGGCCAAATCTGTTCTTGGCCACAGTTTGGTGGTGGCCATTCATTTCAATGGACAACTGGTTGGTCATCACATTGACATACAAAACTGTGCACTGATTGCAGACAGCTGGTATATGACGTGGTTGCTCTGACATGTGGCCTGGATTCTGATAGGAAAAGCCTGAGACAGGGTCGGAGTAGGAAGTGGTGGGTGGGTGGACTGCGCAGGTGTTGCTTGAGTCTTTCACAGGGATATGATTCTGTGACAAGAGGTTGGGAATGACATAGGAATGGACCAGGATGTTTCGTAGGTTGGGTTGGTGATCTTGGGTAGGACCTCCCTCATACCTGGGTACAATGATAAATAATCAAAGCCCTGGTGAAGGACATGGTGCAGTTCTTCCAGTCCAGAGGGATTGGGGGGGGGGGGGGGGTGCATTCCTTCCTAGCTGATTCTTAATCCAATGTCCCCACACTCTCTACTCAACAACTCACCTAGCTCTGTCTAGTCACCCCCACCCAATTCCCTTCTTCCAGTCATCCATTCTTCCCATATTCCAAGGCAGCAAACCTGTTGCCTACCTCCATGCTGCTAGCTACCCACCCCCAGTCCCGGCTTCTCTCTCTCTCTCTCTCTCTCTCTCTCTCTCTCTCTCTCTCTCTACCTTCCCCACCCGCCAACCACCACACCATCGTCCACCTGCCAAAATGCAATTGCAGAATTGTGTGGTAAGCTGGCACAACGTAGGTGCACAGTGTGTGTGTGTGTGTGTGTGTGTGTGTGTGTGTGTGTGTTCGTTTGTTTGGGGGAGGGGGCTTAATCTGAAAAAGAATATTTGAGAGATGAACTACCCTGCTCAAGCTCTTGGTTACATGTCTTAAGGATTGCTCAGCATCTTCACTACATTGCAAGCTACTTTTATGCATTACATTGTTTTAATGCAAAGTAAAACTGACCTCAACACAAAGTGGTTTGAACACTGCTGTGCTTTACTAGGTATGGTTCTATTTTAGATGGTACCCTCTTACCTTCCTTCGATCTGTGCAACTGACTTTCCCGGCCAGTAATATGGTGACCTACAGTTCAACAGGGGCTCTCAACCATGGTACAACTTAGCAATTTTTACATATACAACTCATTGTCACAGATGGAAGTAGTGATAAGAGACAGAAGAAGACAAAGATTTGAAACCCAAATCTTTAGAGCTGTAATTTGGCAGATATTCACTTCACCACCTAGTCAAATTCAATTATAATTTTCCTTACAATTAAATAAAAGTATGTATTGCTTTATACACTTTATATTCAATTGAGAGAAGTGATCTAGAAACGTGACTGTTGCACTACTTCAATGTTCTCAAAATGTGTATGCAAGTGCTGAGAGGTTACAACTACTCAGGCAAAGAATGGTCTTTTATGGTTGCAGGTAGATGATCAAGAGCCTGTTGTTCCACAAGATTCAAGAAAGGAGTAAGGGGAATTATTTTTACCATCAACAGTCAACAGTGCTGAAACATGATGTACTGAATAGGAACAAGAGCCTTACAAATGCGGGACCCAGCTTCCCCACTAGAATTCAATTATTATTTTGGGTGTTGTTGAAAATGAACATGAGCAATAATGTTATTTTTTCTGCGTAACACCTTCAGTGGCAGCAGGTGAGATATGTCAAACAGAATCTAGTTTGCAATGCATCTATCGTGATTTCACAACTTCCTTTTGGTAACTTCTGCTGAGCTCACAGGACTCTGCAAGGGCATTATCATTAAAATTAAATGATAATGGGGAACGAAACTGGCTGAAATGTGGTAATGTACAGCTCTCATTGTAACAGATATGTGAACATTTCTAACGATATTATCATTGCATCACTATTCTGTGTCTAACTGTCATAATATTTATTCTATGTCTCTAAGACTTATATTCTGCTACTTTAAATGACTTAGCTTTTTGTTTGATCCATAATAGGTGTCTGCAGTTCAAAGAACAAAAACCTTACTTTTACTGACTGCAATACATCATCAGTTCCACATTTTTACATTATTACTAAACTATAATGTTCTTAAGTACATACCAAATTTTTATATTAATATATCCATTATTTAAAAGTGGCATCCATTAAAATATTTAATAATTTACTGGAAATATTATAATGATGTCTTTACAAAAACTGAGTCCAATTACCTGTTATACTACTGGCTAGACCTTTGCTCTGTGTTGTGTCAAGACCACCTAGACCAATGGAAGGTGCAGAACTAGTTGTGGTTGCTGTGCTGGTGGTAGGTTTTGTAAATGAAGTAAATAAGCTGCTAGATGCCGTTGCCGTACTACCAAAAGCTGGTAGTGTTAATCCAGATGTAGTTGTTGCAGTTGCTGCTGTGGCAAAAAGTCCCCCTGGCTTGCTTGTTGCTGTGCCAATACCAAAGCCTAGGCTTGTACTTGTAGTAGTAGGTGTACTAAAGAGGTTACTTGAGGTAGGGGTAGCTAACAAGGAAGACCCAAATGGCTGTGATTGTGTTGCTGGAGTGCCAAATGCTGTCCCAGCTGTTGCTGTTGTAGCTGCTGCTGCAAGTGTACCAATTCCTGCTGTTGTTCCTGGTGCTGCTGCTGCTGTAGTAGACGATGCTCCAAAGGCAAAACCACCAGAACCAAAAGCTGGAGTAGGAGCAGCTGAAGTCGTCACCTGACTACCAAAAGATAAAGGAATTGGGGCCGCAGTAGTTGTCAGAGTAGTAAATGCCAATGTTGGTTGGCTAGTTGTTGCAGGTGTTCCAAACTGAGCTGGAGCAGAGGAGGACGGAGTGGCAAAGAGTGCTGCGCTTCCAAAAGTAAGCCCTGTCTGAGTTGTAGTGGTGGGAGTTCCAAAATTAACTGTGGGCTGTGCAGATGACACTGGAGTCCCAAATGGCAATGTAGATGCTGCAGTTGGTTGGGATTGTTGGGTAGTTGGTGTCCCAAATGAAAGACCAGTTGTGGCTTGTGCTCCAAACGTAAGTCCTGATGCTTGGGTAGTAGGTGTCCCGAATGTTAATCCTGAAGCCTGTGTAGTTGTTGCAGTTCCAAACAAACCAGTATTCTGTGTAACACCAGGAGTGCCAAATGTTATTCCTGAAGTTGCATTTGCCTGCTGCGGTGTTCCAAAAAGAGAGCTAGTCGTAGTTGCAGTTCCAAGGCCAAAAGCTGGTGTAGATGGTCTGGAAAAAAGAACAACAGTTAAATGAAAACTTTGCTAAATAAATTTTTCACAAAATAGTAGGGAAGTTACAAGAAGACTTACACACACAGTTTTATCTTAGTATTGTATGATAAAATTAATAAATCCAGACAGCAAAAAATTAAAAACATGTAAATAACAGTATTATCAAGTGATTAAATATGCCTTTCCCTTTGCCTGAAGCAATTTAGAGAAAAGGGTAACTGGACAGAGATTTGGACCCCACTCCTGAATGTGAATCTACAAGTCCAGCACTTTACCATCATGACACATCTGTACTAAACTGGCTTGAAAAATAACATAAGATTTTTGATTTCATAAGACTACTTGCTGGGCAAAACAAAATTTACACTCATATTACATCACCTTAGCTAATTTTCAATATAAGAATCCACCCATCTTTCAGCATTGGCGGACTTTGCAAATGCTCTCTTTGTAGAATACTGGTATTGGAAAAACACTGCCAGCCATGGTTTACTTATGAACGCTGCAACTGTTCCGAGCGGTACATGAAATATGTAACACATCTGTTAATGAAGGTATAGCAACTGGATGTCCAGTACCTTGTTAATATGAGAGGCTGATGGCTTGCAGCAAAGAAGTGGCTCCCCATATACTATTAACATTTCAGCATTAATATTAACACCACTTTGGTTTATCCCTTACACATACACACACACACACACACACACACACGGGTGCACATGTTTCACAATTTCCTATACTTATTCTAGAATGACGAATGATGTTTTTTCTAAATATGGCTGGCACAGTGGATCTTCTGTGTGTACACTAACTGAGTTGCTTGATGTACTCATACGATCCATTGATTAGGATTGCCAAAGGAATGTGTGAGGATAACTGATAATGTAATGCAATTGTAGCCATCATTTTAGACAGCTAAATTGCATAAAATAGGCAGGCTGTCCATAAAAGAATGTCTTTCTTATAAATTTTAATAGTATCCAACTATCATCTTTGTAGGGCATTGGTTGAAGGTCGCAATTAAAGAATAACTCAAACAGTTTCAGATAAGTGCATGCATGAGTACTGTTTTGTTGTTTCCAGTTTTCCGCACCACATATACAAAATGGTGGCCCCTGAGTGTAAAGTGCTTTGTGTTCTGCAGTTTGCTAAGTGTGAACCTATAATTTCAGTTCAACCCATGTTTCTTTTCAAGTTTAACTGGATCCCCCACGTTGCAGAAACATTGGCTAATGGTACAGTCAATTCGAAATTACTTGATGTGTGTGTAAATGCAAAAGCACAGGATGACCAAAAGTGTCTGAAGAGGATGTTGACCATGTCACGGTATCTTACTTTCACAGTCCCAAGATGTCTGTTCGGAAAGCAGGTCCTGAGCTTCAGTTGCCAAAGACAAAAGTGCACAAGGTTTTAAGAAAACAATTACACATGCCCATAATGTTACAGTTGGTGCATGCTTTACTAGAAAACTATTGTGTATGTTACAAATTTGCAAGTGAAGTGTTACAGTGGGAAAACAACTTTCTTGACTATGTGGTGATCACTGATGATGCAAGTTTTCACCTAACTAGGTAAGGTAAGTACCCATTATATTCATATCTGGGGTCAGAACATCCTTATGAACCTGTTTAACATCAGAGATTCCCCAAAATTTTAATGTTTTCTGAGCTTTTTTAACTGTAGCTACAGTACCAAAGGTTGCTTATCTGGATATGTTGCAAGAGTGACTCTTTCACCAATTAAAAGGTAACCCTGAAAACTCTATTTGCCACATAGATGAAACCACTCCCAAGTGGCATCTCTTTGTACAAGAGTGACTGAAAGTCCCTGACCAGTGGATTGGTCATAATGGTCAATAGGACAGAGTTCCTTTCTGCTGGCCTACACATTCACCTAACCTCACACCATGTGATTTTTTTTTCTTTGACTTTATAAAAGAATGTGTTTGTGTTCCACCACTTCCTGATGGTCTGTCAAAGTTGAGACAAAGAATTGCAGAGGCTGTTCTTCCATTGCTTCATAAGTGTTAAAGTGTGGGAAGAACTGGATTTTAGGTTGGCAATGTGCCGTGTAACTGAACATGTACATACTGAACATTTGTAAGAAAAACTAGATCAGTTTACCTTAAATTTGATGTACAACTTGTTGTTAATGGTTGAAGTTCAACAGTTATAATATACCACTGAAACTGGAACACACTTTTATGGAGCAGCGGGATTTCCTATCTCTACCAGGTTATCCCCAGGGCTCATCCAGAAGGCAACAGTTGCATGCCTGATCCCACAAAGGTTGATCGGGTCTAGGAGTCACAGTGCTGCCGAACCAGGGGCCAAATTGCTACAATATCAACATGACAACATTATAGCATCATGAGGTTTCAAAATTGTGGTGTGGTTTGGACCCAAGGAGATGTTATTTAAGACAATGTAGTATTAGTTGGAGGTGATTTTAATCCACTGCATACAGACTGGCAATCTATACATTTTCTGCAGTTAGTATTGACAGATATGTCTTGTGAAGTACTTTTGAACATGTTTTACAAAAACAGTCTTCAACCACTAGTGTGACAGCCCACATGAAATGGAAATATTTTAGACTTTGTAGCTTCAAACATGCCTGACATCATTGACAGTGTCAGTATAGACACAGGAATTAGTGATTATATCATCATAGTGATGATGTTTACTAAAGTTAACACATTCATCATCATTTACATTAGAAAAAGGAGGTCAGTAGTTGTTAGCACCCAACTTGGACAACAAATGGACATCAGTGAGTTCCTATATGACGGGCTTTAGATTTCTATAACGTTGACAAAGTGCCCCCACTGCAACTGATGACGCGGGTCTGAACATATGCATTAGGTTCCCAGATATGTGAATAGCTTGAAGACTTTTTAAGTATCAGAATCCACTATCTTGTCTTCAACGGTAAGTGTCCATCAGAGACAATGCTGTGGCTGGGCCATGACATCTCTCTGGTGGGCCAATGGTTCCGCCACCAGCCGGCACCTCAACCAGCTCCGCACCTGTCCTGTGGACCCCAAAGCCCCGGAGGAACTGCCAGCGCCTATCACCGACCGGCCTGTGGCGGAACCTTCACTTCCGTCTCAGCCACTATCTCCGCCGCCGCTGCCCGTGCTGCATCGTCACCTCCTGCCCCAACCGGTCACGAATCCATGGATGTCAACCAGGATGCCCCTACTCCTAAGGACGTTTGTGGTGCTGTGCACTCTTTTTTCCCCAGGGGGAGAAATGTCATAGTAGCCCCTTGTTGTTAGAGGGCCCGCAGAACCAACATGCAAGATGGATTGCTAACTCCCTTTCAGCAGCACGGAGAGAAACACCACCAGCAGACAGAAACAGTAACAGACTTTCCAAATAAACACGGAATTACTTCACCAGACAAGTGTCCCACCAATCAGAACTCATACGACTGCTGTAGCACTCCACCGACCTGGCTTTGTTGTTGTTGTAGGGGAAGGAGACCAGACAGTGAGGTCATCGGTCTCATCGGATTAGGGAAGGACAGGGAAGGAAGTCGGCCGTGCCCTTTGAAAGGAACCATCCCGGCATTTGCCTGGAGCGATTTAGGGAAATCACGGAAAACCTAAATCAGGATGGCCGGACGCGGGATTGAACCGTCGTCCTCCCGAATGCGAGTCCAGTGTCTACCCACTGGACCTGGCTTTATAAGCACGCCTAGACCGTCAGTGTTTACCAACCACTAGGAATTGCTCCGGCCAGTACTTACACCGGCCCTAGCCTTGTATTCACTCACCTTAGTCTTGTAGCATTACGTTGTATTTTGTAGAGTAGTTTTGGTCAGTATTTTCTTCAATTGTCTTGTTTCCTTATCTGTTTTTGCTAGCACAGTATTGTGGGGTTCTTTTTTTGTTTGTTCTGCATTTAAAACTGAGTGTAAACCAAGAAGGCATTTTTTTCTTTAATTGTAATAAAATGTGTTCAAATTGACTGTTAGTTCTTTCCTGCCAACTGCAGGGCGCTACACGCGCGTCATGCAATAGCGACTTATGATCTTGGTGGTCTATGGGCCTCTTCAACAGTCTCATGGTGAGTTACACTAAGCATTAAAGAAGTGCAAAAATTGTGCCAATCAGCAGCCTTAAAAATCCAAGGCAGAGCGATTCAGCTGAGTACTGGTGTGGGGGATAAAATGATCACATAGTAGACACTATCCTGAAGTTCATCATAAATCTTCCATCAAAGAAAGGAGTAAACGAAGGCTAAACTCCATGTTGTCATCAGCTGAAATGGATCCACATGTTGTACAGGGTAGAGCAGAGCAACTGATTTATTTGAATTTGGGCCCCTGAAGCAACTGTTGTTCTGCGGGGGAGGGGAGGGGGGGGGTAGGCACATTCGAGAAGGTAGGGCTGCTTTTCTTACAGTCGTTTAGTAATCATTCATTCTATGAGGTGAATCCTTCATGAAGAACTAATACCCCCAACTGATACCCCAAACAACTTCATCAGCACTCCATGTATGCACAGATTGTGTTTTTTTCAGTGACTTCTGACCATTACATCCACATGATTGAAGAGTTTACCTGCCAACATTCAATGAGATGGTTGTGTGAGATGTACAGTTCCAGCAGACCAATGCCATGCCACACACCCTGGGTATGTCACAGATTGTTTTGCGGCCATGCTTCCCAGGATGCCTCATCTCCTTGAGGGGAGATTTGCACTGGGCAGCAAGGTCACCTAATTTTTAAAATCATGTTTTTACAACGATCAACCTACAACTCTGGCTTACCTGAAGAACAACATTCGTCAAGATATTGCCAACATACCCGTTGATATGCGTCAAAGAGTTGAAGGAAACTTCCGAGTTTTATTAAGACACTGTATTGAGATGCCATCTGCTTGATATCATCATTAAAATTCTGCAAAGTGCTGCACTTTGGAGGTATTTGTATTCCTTTTTGCCTGCTTCTTTTACTCCTTTTTTATATTTTCTCCTGTCATCAATTAAATTCAATATATCCTCTGTTACCAAAGTATTTCTACTATCCCTCATCTTTTTATCTACTTGATCCTCTGGTTCCTTCACTATTTCATCTCTCAAAGCTACCCATCCTCCTACTGTACTTCTTTCCCCTGTTCTTGTCAATCGATCCCTAATGCTCTCTCTGAAACTCTCTATAACCTCTGGCTCTTTCAGTTTATTCACGTCCCATCTCCTTAAATTCCCACTTTTCGCAGTTTCTTCAGTTTTAATATACAGTTCATAACCAATAGATTGTGGTCAGAGTCCACACCTGCCCCTGGAAATGTCTTACAATTTAAAACCTGGTTCCTAAATCTCTGTCTTACCGTTAATTATCTATCTGAAACCTTCCAGCGTCTCCAGACCTCTTCCGTGTATACAACTTTCTTTCATGATTCTTAAACCAAGTGTTAACTATGATTAAATTAAGCTCTGTGCAAAATTCTACCAGGTGGCTTCCTCTTTCAATCCTTACCCGCATTCCATATTCACCTACTACTTTTCCTTCTCTTCCTTTTCCTGCTATTGAATTCCAGTCCCCCATGACCACTAAATTTTCGTCTCCCTTCACTATCTGAATAATTTCTTTTATCTCATCATACATTTCTTCAATCACTTCGTCATCTGCGGAGCTCGTTGGCATATAAACTTGTACTACAATGGTGGACGTGGGCTTCATGTCTATCTTGGCTACAATAATGCGTTCACTGTGCTGTTCGTAGAAGCTTACCCTTGCTCCTATTTTTTTATTCATTATTAAACCTACTCCTGCATTATCCCTATTTGATTTTGTATTTATAACCCTGTATTCACCTGGTCATAAGTCTTGTTCCTCCTCACTCTGAACTTCACTAATTCCCACTATATCTAACTTTAGCCTATCCATTTCCCTTTTTAATTTTCTAAACTACCTGTCCAATTAAAGGATCTGACATTCCACGCTTCGACCCATAAAACACCAGTTTCGTTTCTCCTGATAATAATGTTCTCCTGAGTAGTCCCATATCTGCATTACTTTTTTTGGAAAAAAAAAATTGATTTCTAAATAAGCTAGTTACATTTACTCATCTTGGACTAAAATAAGTGGGGGAGAAATTATTCAGGATCAGAGGTCCAGATTTAAAAATGGTTTTTCTAATATGTTACAACTGTTTTTGTCTCGGAGCTGCCAAATAAAGGGTTATGGACATTAAAATCATCCAGTAAAACAAAGGGCGGGGCTAAAGAGGAGATGAAATTGATGATCTCCCAATATGCCGCATCACCCGTAGGAGGGATGGGATATATATGTTGCAAGGGCGATTCCTATATTGTACACACTCTCATAGCATCTTTCAGCATTTATTATGTCCTTATAATAGGCAGGTAATTAAGTACAGAACCAAGTTTCTTGAAGAGCTATGCAAACCACTGAGCAAAGTGAGAGCAAGTGTTCCTGTTCATCAGGGCAGTGACAACAACCGTTACCAATTATGGTAGTAAGAAAAGGTTAGAATTGTTAATCACAATTTGATTTGGCTAAACACCACCTACTAGCTATGATCCACAAGCATGATTCTGGTAGCAGTGGAGAGGGAAATCCTGCGAAGTCAGGGTTGCCAGTTTTGCTGTCACCTGGGTCCAGCTGCCAGAGACTGTGGTCGTGTATGTGTGTGTGTGTGTGTGTGTGTGTGTGTGTGTGTGTGTGTGTGTGTGTGTGTGTTGTCTATCTTTTGAAATAAGCCTTTGTGTTAAGGCACTCTGATGAGGCTGCTGGACCCCTACAGCGATCAGTGTGATTCAACCTGACCCACTCCGGCTGGAGTCTCTTCCCATGGGTGCCATCCTGTCTAAGCAACAGCCCATGCATTGCTGTCCAGAATTCTCTTGTGCCCACATAACATAGACACATACTTCTGGGCAGTCTTTGGGAGGAAACAATGCAGGCATCAACAGTGTGTTCCTTGCATGGTTGGGGGACTGTCATTGTGTAGGTACCTGATGACACTCCATGTAGGACTGGCTGCCATGCTGGGTATCAGGCTTAGAACATAAGTAAGATAGATTGCACATAACTTCATTACAATGTAATCAACATCTAAGTCATGCGACACAGGGCAAGAAACCAAGTTTATGTGGATGCATGCACAGCCTATACATATTTGCAGGTGACTTCTGGAATAATGTTCAATTTATCTTAACTGCAGTATTTTCAGTTCGGGTTTCTTTATTACAGAGGTGAAATTTTGCAGGGCATTTTACACATCAAAAGATATGTGAAAGGAAGTAGCATACTATTCTGTTCCATGGGTAAAGAGGTTTTAAAAATGCAAAAAGATTTGTGAAGCCATTTTTCGAGACTAAGTCAACATATTTACAGGATGAAGTAAAGGAGTAATGTTGTCACAAAGCAAATGCGAACAGTCTTTTCTAATTGATAGTATTTATTTCTGTTTAAATATCATGAAGTGAATGATAAGGGACATTATACTCTATATCTCATTAAAATAAATGCGAAAATTTATGAATATTAACCACAAGGTCTTTAGTTTTTTCTGTTTAGTATCATAACTTGTTTTCACTGTTTGACTGGTTGCAGTTTTCCCGTTGATGAAATACGAAGGAATGTTTAGGGAGTCACTCTGAAAATGGAGAATTTTAAACCAAACTTCTACACAATGACAAAGAGCATACATTTTTCACCAGCAGTTTCAACATTAAGAGCTTTGGTTTATTAGAAGAGAACTGAACCAAGGTGTTGTACCATCAATTTTTGACTTTTTTCAGCACTTTGCATCGAAAGGAGAAAAGAGGAAACCACCAGCTAAGACAAATGTCCATTATTTACTACAGAAAACTAAGTATTCTCATCAACATGACTAATGAGAACTAGTTTCAATCACTTAAACATGTAATTTCATTCCATTTGGAACTACATTTAGCACAATTTTGGATTAGTTTTTATAAAAATCTATGTAGAAACATCATGACTAGTATTACTGAATAATATTTGTTGTCACCAGAGCACTACTAGTTACTGATTCAAAATGGAAGTACTGTAGCCCCTATGATTTTTGTTGCTAGTAGTTAATGTTAAATTTATGTTCAGAATAAGCACAGAAAATTTTGTGAACATATTGCTTTTTTAGTCCCATGGTCAGCAACTAAATAAGGCACGAAACTCAGAAAATCACATGTATAGGTTTATGAAAAGAAATAAAACAACTAATTTTGTGGAAGTTTCTAGAAATAGGCTTGAAGAGACTAAGGAGAATTTACATTTACTAATGTAAAACTGCCACCATTTAGTAAACAAATCCAGTACTGCTGAAACACTGCTGTCAGATTTAAAATGGAAGCAGAGGATTACTGGAATCAATTACACGTTTTTTGTCTTATTACCTACACAAAGCTGCAAATGTTAAAGAGTTCTACAGAGTAATTAATAGTGCTTCATTGGTAACTGTTTTGTGTGTATACATTTAGTCTTTCAAACAGACAAGTATCTGAGCTTGACAGCAGTAATCTACACCTATTATATACTTATGACAATTACTGTAAATGGGGATTTTTGTACAAATAAGTTGTGTGCATATTTCCATTTTTGTCCAAATATATTTTTCATGTCATAGTAAAAATCGTTCCTTTTCTTTTTTTAGGAGCTTCTTCTAGTGGTTGCCCAGCATCAAAAGGAAAAATTTACCTTTGTCTACTCTTATTTTTTAAGCCACGCCTATAACAAAGTCAAAAGTTTTTTCTTTTTTTTCATAATGCTTCACCACATCCCACTACCTTACAAAAACTGTACCAAGGAGTATATGGTAAACCAGGGTTCAGCACAGAAGCAAAAACTGCAATGATCCTGAAATGATACCATATGGCTGTCATGAACATGACAGTTGTTTCTCACGATAGATGAAGTTTCTCATGATAGATGAAATGCTCATTAGAATACACACAGAATGACTTCTGGGTTCACAGTAATGTAATATTTTTTGAAAGACAAAATGTTCATCAGTCACTGTAGAAATTATTTATTTTACTATTGCAATTTCAGCCCCTGGGTCATTATCAAGTCCTACATCAAAAGCTAAAAAATATACAAAAAATGAAGCAAGTGAGTATAGACAGAGCTGCACAATCATGCCACCAGAGAGTAGAACATTACAAGAAATGATGAAAATAACACCTCACTTACATTTCTCTTCAGCACAGGTCAGTATCAAAAACCTCTGACATGTATACCCATCATCGTCAGAACTAAGCTTTCTGAATGTAGGAATACAGTGGCATCAAAATAGTGCAAAACTCTGTACGTTGTGGAAATTATTTAAATTATGTGAACTGTTACCCTGTTAACATCCTTAACACAAACTGCTATAAATCAATGTTCTAAACACTGTTTCCATGTGAACTGGGGTCACTGGTGTGAAAATACATTCACAATTCAATTTTCTCTGCACTTATCAAAAATAGTACTGTCCAGCAATAACAACTCTAAGCTTCATATCATAACATTGTTTCCAATCTGTTGGCAGCACACAGCTTTTCATGTGACAATTTGGCCGTAAGGTACAAGGAGACAGCTTACAGAAATTTAGTTATAAGGGAGTGGGATTAAACTACATATCTCATCTGTCCTAAAGATCTTACAGTGGCTTGCGTACTGATACAGAACATGGCAACAGTAATCTTACATATCATTTTCTCTGCATATACATTGCAAATGATTAAAAATATAGAAGGAGCAAAATGCTTGCCCAATGAAACAGCCAACAGAGCAGCACAGCAAACAGAAAATACATGATGATGACATGAAAACCCTTAAATATAGGAATGTATTTTTACTAAGCTCTAATATGGTGAATAAAATGCAATTATGTACAAACATATGTACATATAATAGTAATACAGTTCCGAAGTGCTTAAAACTTTATAAGGAAAAATGTAAAAAGTAATAACACCCTATTATGATTCACTACTAAAACAGGTAAGACAAGACACACTTTTAAAGATAAAATGAAATACAGATCATAAATTAAATTAAAAACATAAAACATATGGGAGTGCACTCCATTCTCTCTCATTATGTACAAAAATTGCAATGCAATAGAAAACACTGGAAACACTTATAAAACTTTATTTTCATTTATGAAGACCTGGTAAAATACACCACATAATATATTCTAAAAATAAGATAAAGATAAAATAGAAGTCATAGCATATATGACTCTCCCATATCCTCAAATAAAAATGTTATGAGTACCATACATATTATAAAATCAAGATACATACATTTCTGTACATAATGTTGGGGCAGTAAATCTGTACCACACCAGAAAAAATAAAGCAACCTAGTGCCATGATACATTCTATCATTTGCACTTAAAAGCACACTGGAATTCATCTATAAATTTTACATTTCTTACATAAGTTTGATCATAAGCAAGTCATTGGGATTATTTCTGATACATCAGAAATAATCCCAATGACTTGCTTATGATCAAACTTATGTAAGAAATGTAAAATTTATATTTCTACAAGAACAAATTATTCTACTTTCAGGCATTGCATACAGTATTGGAAGGGCTGGATCTATGTTCCTCACTGTATGTTTGTTCTCAATTAGATGTTTGCTTACAGTAGAGTTACTACTCTCTTTCTGCCTAATACACCCTCAGACCCGCCACTGAATGCCCTCTCTGCTCGTCCAATATAATATTTTGTCCAAGTGCTACAGTCTCTTCTGTAGACCCCATGTCTGGCAAAGTGGTTGGTGTACCAGTGCTATGTCTGATTTTCTTGCCTAATGTATTATCTATATAAAAACTAGTCCCTACATTAGTTTTCTTGAATACTAGTGCAATATTGTCTGGGACTGCACCTAAGTATGGTAGTTAGGCAAACTTAAGTCTTTTTGTACTTGGGACTTTCTACTGTCACTCCATCAGTTATATCTGCACTGTTTGTATTAACTTTGCACTCACATAGCTCAGTGATCATTTCCCCTCTGAAACCACTGTTAATAGCTACTCCTTGCGAGACAGCCGGTTCTTCTTCTCTCCCCCCCCCCCCCCCCCCCCCCCAAATCTAGTGGCAGGTTGTTTAGTCAATGTATCACACAATTATAATAGGCTCACTCATGGCACACTGAATGGCAAGAATCATTACATACAGTACAATCCATGGTGACTGGCTATTAAAAACTTAAAAATTTGTTGTCAATATTTGATAGTTGGATGTCTAGGAAAGTTGTACTTTTGTTAACTTCTATTTGTTTCACAAATTTTATACGGGGATGCAGGCTATTAAGTTAGTTGTGCATTATATCTACATCGGTAACAAATCCCTCAGAAAGTACTAATGAACCATTGATACATCGTTTACAGTACTGAATTTTCTATGATGTTGGGGAGGTGAGTAATTCTAATAAGTTAACAAAATTGCAAACCTCTGCTCATGTGAGTTTGCACATAATTAAACCTGTTCTTATTACTTTTACTGTCTCTTTAATCTGCAACATTTGTGTACATATTTGTGATGTCAAAAGAAACAAATACCCCATTCTACAGAATCTTAACATTCTTAATGTCACATGCACCCTTACAAGTTGTGCACAGTGTAGTTTTTCAAATGTTTAATACCATATAACTGGCACATCAAGTTTTTTTACTGATCTTAGTTAGGACTATCAAAATAATTAATATTTGGCTGAACTGGAACATCTGGCAACAGTTCATGTAATTTGCATCATTTCAATGATGTACATAGCTTCGCACTCGTCTGGCATTGCCCTATTTCTAAAGTCAGAAGTCTTATTTCTGATGATGTCTACATGTTTGAGGATTTCAAATTATGACATGTGCTGAAACACAATTTAGGTGATGTGTTATTTTCACTGCATTTTGTAGTGTACTACTATCTGATGGCATGTTCATATATGTCTACATCTATACTCCCCAAGCCACTGTACTGTGGGTGGCGGAGGGTACAGTGTACCACTACTTCTCTTTTTCTTTCCTGTTCCACTACCAAATAAAGCAAGAGAAAAGCAACTGTCTATATACATGCATATGAGCCCTAATTTCTCTTATTTTCGTGGTGTTTGTGCAACTCTGGCTCTACATTCTATGGTTTAGTTTTTTGTTTGTCCTTTCCTTGTTGTTTTTGCAGTATCATTTCACAATGGCCCTAAGACTGAAACTGCAATAGTAAAATAATTTCTACAGTTGACCAGAGGAAAAAGATGCCTTGGTATTCATGGTTGTAGCACTGGATGACAACTGGAAAATTCCCATGGAGTATTTCATGACAAGTGGTTTGACTGGTAGTGAAAGGGGTAATTTATGGTTTGTCTTGATTTTCTAAAAGAGACTGGAATTAATGTACTCACCTTATCATTCGATGGTGCAACTGCTAATTTGTCAATTGCTCATTATTTGGGGGCTGAATTTAATCTAGACAGGACGAAATTATGGTTTGTAAGCCCATTAACAGGCCTGTATTAGATGCTTGTCACATGTTAAAACTTGTTAGAAATTGTCTTTCCACAAATGAGGAATTCTTCAGTGAAGATAGCCTAATGAGGTGGATTTTTTTGTTGAAGTAGAAGAATTATGGGCTCAAGAGAAATTGTATTTAAGCACAAAATAAACAAAATTTCCTATTAACTGGCACAATGAAGATTAAACTCGGTGTACAGACATTAATTGAAATTGTTGCCAGTGACTTCAGATATCATGATGAAAATCAGGCCTACTTCAGTTTCAGGGCTGTGACAAAAAAGTGAAATTTTCCAGGATAATTAATGATTTATTTGACATTTTCAACAGCACAGATTATTTTCAAAGGGATTCAAAAGATCCTTTGGCACAAATATGTACAGTGATGTATGCCTATATGTAAAGTAAAGAAAAGATATGGCTAATTACATTAAAACAGACGAGGGAACGTTACTGGTGCAACCAACAAAAAGAACTGCTTGCATACATATAATTAATAGTCTCTATTCTTCATTAGCTGCATATAAGACTATCACAGGCAGAACTGCACCAAATGACTTTCTTACAAACATATAAACTCAAGACAGCCTGGAAATGTTTGTTTTATAGTGCTGTGAGACATTGTGGGAGGGGCAGGACAACAAACCCACAGCACAGCAGTAGTTTGAAGCTGCGTTCAAGAGATGTTCAGCATACATTTAGCTTAGTACATCTACTGGCACTAATTGCTCTGCCATTGATGCTATCACAATCCTTAGTGTAACATCAAGTAATCAATAAAATGTAATGAGTTGCCATCTGTTCTAGAAACTACACTAATACTCGTAAATCATCAGCATGATGGCATACTTTATTGAGCTTCTCTCACTTTATATGTGAATCACATAGTTGAATATACAGCTGCATTTGTGGCTAGGACAGTGAAGTACAGTACTAATACAAATGTCTATTTTCAATGCGGAAAACTTTTTAAAGAAATTAGGTACAACAGCTTTTCAGGACTTAAGGAAGAATATTTTCCTTCACCTGAATAATATATTTACTTGTTGAATATTTTCAAACATGGTTACATCATATAGAGACACACCAGAATGAGTAACTGTGCTATCCTCGAATTATGAGTTACCACACCAAAAGAGCTGTTTGAAAACTAGTGATTGTGTGTTAGTTAATCCACTCAATGGGCTCAACTATTTCTGAGTATATGCATGGTAAGTATGGGGCATCAAGCCACTGCACCAAGGGATGCTGTATTCTATGTTGACTTGGCCATACCTCTGATCTCTGCGTTCAGTCATTCACTTTTACTTACTTTGTTCAGTGTAGGCTCCTTTCAGCTTGTTTACACAAGGTCCCAATTACCAGGTTTCACCTACATTTTATTTTCCAAATTTATTTCGGAAGTGCAGGATATCTGGGGATGTTATCTAATGCCTTAGACCAGTCTTTTTGTTGGGCCTATCTGCGACTCAGCATCTCTGCTTTCTGGTGAGTGGCAACTTTCCTTCTCATAATATTGAAAGTATAATTCTAAGAGAAGTCGCAAGTAACAACATATTCACCCTCATTCAAGCTTTCCTTAACTTTAATTACTAAAGAGCTCAGCTAGAAAATCATGCAGTCAATTTTTCTGAAACTCGTTCAATGAATTCTGATGAGGTATTCCGGATTGCTTCTAATTTTACTGAAACCCACTGTTGAAAAGTCATATTTTTGACCATATTACTACTAAATGCATTTTGTAGTGTGCTTTTTATCGGGTTACATTGGATTACAAATTAATTAAAAAACTTTCATTTTTAGTAGGTCTAAAGAAATAATCACACATCTCAGTCACTAACTACATTTTAAACATAAAGCCATAACTCTATGGTGACATAATGGTTAGCACATCTGCCTTGTAAGCAGGAGACCTGGGTTACAGTTCCGGCCATGGCCCCATTTTTAATTCATTGCTTCAGCTTCTATCCTCATGAATAAAAAAATTTATGGAGCAAATGAACATTTATTTATGGATAAGTTATGCATTTTTACAATTATATCTAAAAATGTCATTACATCTAAAAATGTCATTTTTAGCAAAATATGTATTTTTTTTTAATTTTGTACAAGTGTGAACCCCTGACAGGCCCACTTTCATAATTAGGGAATTAGTTAACAAAAATGTGAAGTGTTTTATACACTTTTAAAAAAAATTTTTGAAGATGTCTTTGATAAAGCAAAGATTTAAATTTTGAAACATTTTTGAAAGGTGGCAACCAACAGCCATCAAGTAATGTGTAAAATGCATGTTTCACCATCGGCTGCTGTTATTTTAAATTTTTATTTACATTTGAAAAACTTATCCCATCATTTTGGTTTACATAGGCGAGTTGTTACAGCAGTTTCAAATTATGGTAGTGGGGTATTTTTGACAAATTCATATCACCTATTTTCAAAATGGGTCACTGTATTTTAATAAAACTTGTTTTTTATCTATATGTAGGCTACCTCTGGGGCAAGCTTTATCACGACCTGAGATTGTGAGATAAAATTCACATTAAAATTGAGCTCATTTGACATGGAATGTCCCTTTTATAGACTCCCTGCTTCAGCGGCAGTAATGCCTGAACATTTGAGAGGAAACATTGAGAATATTTTGTGTACATTTCCAGACTGTGCTACAGTTGTAGGTGCAGATTTTTACTTAACAGCTATAGACTGAGGGACCTAAGTGATTAGAGCACCTGTTAGGGACAGGGAATTGTTCGAAATTGCTCTAAATGCCTTATCAGGGAACTAACAGCTTGCAGATTACCCAAGAGGTCAGCATGAAAATTTTATCTCCACCACCAACAAAATGTGTATCAATGGACATGATATTCAAGAGCATTGTGCATTGACATGCTTTAAGCAGGTATGTGCTGAACAGAGTTGCGACGGATGAAAAGACTCACTATGGTTTGGAAGCTGCATTAGAATAGTGCTATGAAAACAAAGAGAGCTTCACTGCAAATTTAAATGTAGCCAAAGCCTCACAGACAAATAAAAACTAAACAAACCCGAAATTAATGTAGGATTACAAAATTGCAGAACAATCACTGGAAATGGTTACTTTCACAAAATACCTAAGAATACGCAAACAGAGCGATTTAAAAATGGAACGACCACATCACAGAAAGGGCACAAGCCATAGTAAGATTCGTTGGAAGAATCCTCAGGAAATGTAGTCCTGGAAGCAAAAATCTTAAAAAAATATAGTCTCACCCCATACTGTGGTAACTGTTTAGAAAATTGAACATACTAACAGCAGCCTCACAAAACATTTACTCTCATATGGAAATCACAGTGAAGAATCAGTTGGCTAAAGTGCACTCACTGTGTCCACAGCGCTTGCATTGCATCCTGATGTTGGTAATTTGTTGATGTTGGTCATCAGGCAATAGTGTACACTAGCCAGTGCAAGTCCTTCAATCTAATGATGTCTTTCAGTGGAAGACACCAATTGATTACATTTGTTTTTGGTATGGGAATCTGGAAGAAAACTAGATATGCTGACAGACTGATCTTTTATGTAGCTTGAGACCTAGGTTAGGTGGGAATGTGGCAGACTGCCAAACAGAATGCTGTTTAGCACAGCCCAAGATATACATCTGTCATTGCAATAAGGTACTTGTATATCTTCTTCCTCATTTTGCTGGAAATTCTATCAATGTCAGCAAAATTCTAACCTAAAATAACAAAATACCAGCTAACTTTAAATAGGAAACATAGCAAATTACAAAAAAGCATTGTGACTGGCTACTATCAACTAACTCACAATTTGTTGTATTCAATTCTCATCGTTCATCATGAGTTGTTACCAACATTGGCATGCAATGCAACTGCTGCGGGGTCGGGGCCTGTAGAAGCACATTTACCAAATCAGGCGCTATTTGAAATAATGCTATAGAACTCTCCAAAAACATGAGAAACCAACAGCCTTTACCATCCTCACTCTGCTGGATAGTGAAATTTTTAAAAACAAACTGAAATCATTTCTATTTCACACCTCCCCCTACCCAGCAGACAAATTTCTGAGTAGATAGTTTCCACACGGTGGGTTACATTTATCACATGTCCATTAAGATCAAAATTAAAAATCCAATTATGTTCATGGCCAGATATACGCATGCTTTTTGTAGAAGAATTTATTAAAAGGGATTATACTGACATACTCCACATCATTGCAAGTTGTGGATGTAAGCCAAGAAGCGTAGAGAGAGAGAGAGAGAGAGAGAGAGAGAGAGAGAGAGAGAGAGATTAAACTCCGTGCTTTTCTTTGTTTAAAATAAAATCTTAAATTTAATGTGCACCTACAACACCTACCATACATTATCAAATATGTTCGTCCGACAACAGTAAGAAGTTGTTCAACTTGTAATGTAAAAGATAATTTGCTAACATATCATAATTACGTTAAAAGAAAAAGCTGACATCCACTACCAGCAGGTTCAGTAGGTTACAATATATTAAAATTAAAACCAAATACACATTTATAACAGCAAGCAAGCAAATAAACCATTATGCAATATAATAGTAGCTATTCAGATACTTCTTTATGAAGCACAAGCAGACAACAACTGCAAAACTATTTCCTGTAGAAAAACTTGTTTACAATATCAACTTAAGGAATACGTTTGTTAAGATTTATTTGGTTAAAACTGGAATGGGACATCTTAGAAGATATTATGGGCAACTAATAGAATATGGAGAGAGAAGTAGTCTTAATGGAAGCTGTTGAAAAGAAATGTAATCAAGATAATGACTTTTTATCAGTTGACTAGAGAATAACAACAGCAGCACTAGAAAATAGAATAACATTTAAATTTAGCACATCAACACACCGGCTTCACAAGTTAATGACAAACTAGCATGTGTAGTAGGTTGAGGAAGGGACAAGAGAGGATATGGAATTCCATGGAGCTATAAATCGATACGACAAAAGGGAAAGGAAAGTAGTATTACTGTACAGTCTAGAAATGAAGTAAGGGGGGGGGGGGGGGGGATCTTGCTAGAGGAACTATGGTTCTTTCTGTGACAGGTATAAACTAAGAAGAGCAATCATTTTTTTCAAAATTAGAAAAATATAACAAATATTTTGAGAAAAACTCTAAACATTTCAGCATATTCATGAAGCAAGGCAACAGAAGATTATCAAGGACATTATGTGAAGCAAGCAGTATATTTGCTTCAAAAAGAAAACAACAAATTCAAAGTAGCAAAATCAGAATGTGTGAAAGGGAGACTAAATATATTTAAATAGATTTTGTAATGGGAAACAATGATACGTATTGGAAGATTAAGATCAGGTTCTAATAATAAAAAATTAAGAAGTTAACTCATGATATGCAAATTACTCTTCAATGAGAAAAGTGGCAAACAGTTGTTCATCAAAGTCATCCCAACAGAAAAGAGCAGCTATGAAATATGAAAGGAGAAGAAAAGAAGCTGCCTAATGGTCAGAAAATGACAGAACAGAAGGTGCTGATACAACACATTTACAATCACTACAATCAGTTGGAAAATATCAGAGCTAAGTGGTTATTGGAACCTACCTCAAAATATATGGAGGTGGATACATATTAGATTTTTTTTTTTTTTTTAAGAAAATTATCCTCATATAAATGAAGGAGGCGCAAGGAGTATGTGTGAGAATTGCCACACTATCGGCCTGACATATTATAGCCTGCATCAAGTGCAGATAAAACAGTAAGAAAAATCGAGGTACAGAACAAGTACCAATTTGGTTACAGAATATTTAAAAGAACCAGAGAAGCAATTTGAACATCCACTGAAATTACAATAAAATTCACTGTCAAACCTACGATATAATTACATACATACAATTATCAATACTTGTTCCACAGACCATGAATACAAGATTTTGTAACGATGTGGACTGTGTCACTTTAGTAGTTTTTCTTTTCACAAAATAATTTTAATTTTTTTTTTTTTTTTTTTTTTTTTTTTTTTTTTTTTTTTTTGCAGTTACTACTTCATATCTAAAAATTCATCTATTGAGTAAAAGGAGTTATCATTCAGAAATTCTTTTAATTAGTTTTTAAATGGTGGTTGGCTATCTGTCAGACTATCTGGCAAATGACCAAAGATTTTTGTGGCAGCATAATTCACCCCTTTCTATGCCAAAGTCAGATTTAACCCAGAATAGTGATCATCGTCCTTTCTTCTAGTGTTATAGCTATGCACTTCACTGTTATTTCTGAATTGGGATGGGGTATTAATAACAATTTTAATAAGTGAATATAGGACTATGTATTACAAAGGTATTGTGAATATCCCGAGTTCCTTGAATAAATGTCTGCAAGGTGATCATGGGTGGGTTCCAGCTATTGTTCTGATTACAAGCTTTTGTGCGATGAATACTTTTATTCTTAATGATGAATCACTCAAAATACGATGCCATACGAAAGCAGTGAATGAAAACAGTCATAGTAGACTAATTTACTGACATATTTATCACCAAAATTTGAAATAACTCTAATAGCATAATTAGCTGAACCTAAGCATTTCAGGAGATCATCTGTTGATAAATTGAAAAAAAAAGGTGTTCAAAATAATACAAAGAGTAGTAAAAATGTTTGAGAGATAAGTGATATATAATAAGAAGTTGCATGTAATAAATGTAGAAGAAGAAATGAAGATTAATATTAACAAGGTTGTCATATATTTTCATTGCTAAATTTGTATGTCAATGCAAAAAAGAAAGAAAGATCTAGAACCGTTAAATGGAATGGTGGAACCAATGTTGTGCAAAATGTCAAATTACATTTCTTAAATGAGAGGAAATGCACTACATTAAGTAAAACACTTATCTGTTGCCCAGAAAACAAAATGACAGACGTAGAGAAAATTAATTCTGCAAGACCACAAATAGTTCAATGGAGTACCTAAGAAAAGCATTATTCAACAAAAAGGTCAACTGATATCAGAAGTTCAGACACAACATACGTAATGGGCACAAATTAAACAAGAAATTAAAAATATACTTCAGGCAACAGACGATTAAAGAAATGTATAAAAATAACTTGCCCAAAGATTGTATGTACTCATTAGTGACAGTAACAATATGTGGAGATGAGACTGAAAAGAAGAAAATTCCCACAATACATTACACTAGTTAAATTTATTAGTATAAGCTGACTCTACACTCTTACATATAGTGTAGGAAACAAATACTTTCATTGCAACTATATCGTGAGGAGGAGGAGGAGGAGATTAGTGTTTAACGTCCCGTCGACAACGAGGTCATTAGAGACGGGGCGCAAGCTCGGGTGAGGGAAGGAAATCGGCCGTGCCCTTTCAAAGGAACCATCCCGGCATTTGCCTGAAGCGATTTAGGGAAATCACAGAAAACCTAAATCAGGATGGCCGGAGACGGGATTGAACTGTCGTCCTCCCGAATGCGAGTCCAGTGCTATATCGTGATATGAGATGATAAAAAGCTCTATGCACCTTCATGTTACCTAGATGCTCACATATTCAGTAAACTTATAGCTCATCGTATTAGGGATTAAAAACTCAGAACAAAACTTTTCTCCTATCTACTTCCATATTTTGCCACTCATATTTGCCCTTACATGCATGGAGAATATAACATGGGCAAGCCCCTTAGAATCGTTCCTCTGCCTCTTTACAGATCCGTCCAAATTTTCAGTGAGCAGCGTACTATACCTTCTTGAACGACGCTTCAAATAACAAATGTGATCGCTAAATATTTTAACATAATGTGGAAAACAATGCCAGTCAGAAATGCTATAAACACAAGTCGAGGAAAAAGTTTCGCTGTGCAAACTAGAGTTTTTAGTGTGAACTAATTTCGTTTACTCACTTCGCACCGAACCCGAAAGCCGTTCCGGTGGTTGTAATAGCTTGACTTCCGAAGCCAAACGACATTTTTTTAAAAATATTTTGTTGTCTTCTTACTGTTTACTTTCTGGCGATTAATGTCACAACTGACAACAACTTCGCAATCCCAACAAAACAGGCCGCCAAGCATTGCACCATACACTCATGGAAGTTAAATTGCCAGATACTCCACTCATTACAAAGAATACCAGTCAACATCAGAACATCGCGACACCCCGTCGTGTTTCTGTTACCCACTCGATAGCAACGCGCCAAGCGGCCATCAAGCTGCTCTTTTGAGTACCATATCGGATGAGTGGAAATATCGTCGTATATATTGATTTTTAATTCACTTAAAGATAAAGTTAGTGAATCGCCTATAGATGCTGACTCTGAAATTATTAGTATGTCGAAGCACCACTTAAATAACTTTACAATTCAAAGGCTCCCTTTACCAGAACATAGATTAACTGGCTGTTTTTCTATGAGTTCCTTGCGAGGTATAGGAGTGGCTATGTACGAAAAAACGGCATTCCATTTGAGTCCATAGATGTATCATGCCACTGCACTGAACGGATATTTGAATGTTGTGTAGGAGCAGTTGAATTTAGTGAAACTAAACTTCTAATTGTTGTTGTTTATAGGTCCCTTAACTCTGACTTCAGAGCATTATTGCTCAAGCTAGATAGGGTTCTTGATTCACTTTCTAGGAAGTACCAGATTTAGTTATACATGGTGATGCCAACGCAAATTTTGTATATAAAAGTGCAAGAAAAAGGATGTTTATAGATCTTATAAATTCATATGGTCTGAAGCAGGTTGTGTTTTTCCAACTAGCGTACAGGGGACCAGTAGCACAGCCATAGATAATATTTTTATTCATTCTTCATTACTGAATGGGCATTTACTAGTGAAAGAGTGAATGGCCGTTCAGACCATGATGCACAAATTTCAACACTAAAAGGCTTTTGTAGTCAAACAAATGTAGTAGTAGTAGTAGTAGTAGTAGTAGCTTTATTCATCCATAGATCTCTTTTCACAAGGATGTAGGACATGTCAAAGTATTTACAAATTTAGATCTATTTAAAATAAGCTAATTCGTACACACATATATTTACAAACTTCTAGTTAAAGACAATCATTAGATTTATCGTATAACATTCCTGGTATTTAATACTTTTTTTTACAAATAGCTTATTAAATAATGTAATGCCACATTGTTTACTCATATCTCACTATCAGTCACTGCACACACTATACACACATTGTTTTATATCACTTCACACACACACACACACACACACACACACACACACACACACGTGATCTCTGGGCCATTCTCTGTACTGCAACTTCCCATCTACTATCCTGAAAAACTGAGTCAGTATCCCGCCATAAAGAGTGAGATGTTGTGCTCAGAAAGAGGAAGAAAGTATTTCTAGAAAGGAAAAAAACATAAAGTGAAGGTGTTATTTGGAATGTCGGGTATTTTACAATCATTTCTATTATTATTTATTTGTATAACATGTTTTATCAAACCCCTACTCTGTTTTACCTAAGTAATCCTTCAATGTCACATATAATTACAAACTATGTAGGAAAATTAATCCAACAGCAATAGAGAGTTTTTTAAATCTTGTCAAGGAACAAGAGTGGTAGATTGTTTCCAGTGCCGATAACATAGATGATAAATATAATGCTTTCCTTAACACATTTCTCATGTCTTTGAGAGTTGCTTTCCATTACAACAAACAGGGAACTAGCAGTAGTAGACAGTCCTATTGGCTGACTAGTGGGATAAGGATGTCATGTAGAAAAAAGTGGGAATTATATCAAAATGTTAGAAGTAGTTACAACCAAGCTACAGTAGCCCATTACAAACAGTACTGTAAGGTGCTTAAAATTGTTATTAGGAAGGCAAGGAGTATGTGGTATACAAATAGAATAGGTAATTCACATGATAAAATTAAAACCATATGGTCAGTTGTGAAGGAAGCGTCTGGTCACCAGCACGAGGTCAGCGATATAGTCAGTACGTAGTAAAAATAAACATGTATCTGATAAATCAGATACATGTACAATATTAACAATCATTTTCTGTGCATTGCTGGTGAATTAAATAAAAATTTAGTTTTTACAGGGAATCACATAACTTTCTTGGCAAATGTCTTTCCGAGATTGATGTCTGAAATAATCCTCTGTGATACAGGCAAGGGGGAGATTGATTCAATAATTAAATAACTGAAGACTAAGGACTCTCATGGTTATGATGGAGTGCCTCGCAGAATATTAAAGTACTGTATTTAGATCTACTTGTAGTTTTTCCTTTAGGAATGGTCAGATTCCTGAATGATTAAGAATTCACTAGTAAAGCCGATTTATAAAAAGGGAGAAAAGGACCATGTAGATAATTTTAGACCTATTTCTATGCCATCAGTTTTTGCTAAAGTTATTGAAAAGGATGTAAGGATAATTGATCATTTTATATCACACGATTTGATATCAAATGTACAGTTCGGCATTAGAAGTCGTTTAACAACTGAAAATGTTATATTCTCCTTCCTCTGTGAGGAACTAGATGTGGTAAACAAAAGGTTTCGAATGTTGGGCATATTTTTTCATTTAACTAAGGCTTCTGATTATGTTGATAACAAAGTATTGCTCCAGAAGTTGGACCATTACAGAATAAGGGGAGCAGCTCACAATTGATTAACTTCTCACATTAGCAACAGATAGCAAAATGTCATTATTTACGATGTTGAGAATGGCTGTGTGGTAGTAATGAATGTTGTGGGCAACATTAACTTGGTTTCAAATAGTGCAGTTCATGGCCTAAGTTCATGGCTTGTACAAAATAAACAAATGGTTAATCACAGTAAGACTCAGTTTTTACAGTTTCTAACACACAATTTAACAAAACCTGACGTTTTAATTTCACAGAATGGGCATACGATTAGTGAAACTGGGCTGTTCAAATTTCTAAGTGTTCAGATAGTTAGTAAACTGTCGTGGAAAGCCCACATTCAGAATCTTGTCAAAGACTTAATGCTGCAATTTTTAGTATTCGAGCAGTATCTGAAGTGAGTGATTGTTCGACACGAAAATTAGTCTACTTTCCTTATTTTCATTGGCATGTGTCGTCTGGTCCTACCCCCATGAACCATGGACCTTGCCGTTGGTGGGGAGGCTTGCATGCCTCAGTGATGCAGATGGCCGTACTGTAGGTGTAACCACAATGGAGGGGTATCTATTGAGAGGCCAGACAAACGTGTGGTTCCTGAAGAGGGGCAGCAGCCTTTTCAGTAGTTGCAGGGGCAACAGTCTGGATGATTGACTGATCTGGTCTTGCAACACTAACCAAAACGGCCTTGCTGTGCTGGTACTGTGAACGGCTGAAAAAGCAAGGAGAAACTACAGCCGTGATTTTTCCTGAGGGCATGCAGCTTTACTGTATGATTAAATGATGATGGCGTCCTCTTGGCTAAAATATTCCGGAGGTAAAATAGTCCCCCATTCGGATCTCCGGGTGGGGACTACTCAGGAGGACGTCGTTATCAGGAGAAAGAAAACTGGGGTTCTACAGATCGGAGTGTGGAATGTCAAATCTCTTAATCGGGCAGGTAGGTTAGAAAATTTAAAAAGGAAAATGGATAGGTTGAAGTTAGATATAGTGGGAATTAGTGAAGTTCGGTGGCAGGAGGAACAACACTATTGGTCAGGTGAATACAGGGTTATAAATACAAAATCAAATAGGGGTAATGTAGGAGTAGGTTTAATAATGAATAAAAAAATAGGAGTGGGGGTAAGCTACTACCAACAGCATAGTGAACGCATTATTGTAGCCAAGATAGACATGAAGCCCACGCCCACCACTGTAGTACAAGTTTATATGCCAACTAGCTCCGCAGATGACGAAGTGACTGAAGAAATGTATGATGAGATAAAAGAAATTATTCAGATAGTGAAGGGAGACGAAAATTTAGTGGTCATGGGGGACTGGAATTCAATAGCAGGAAAAGGGAGAGAAGGAAAAGTAGTAGGTGAATATGGAATGCGGGTAAGGATTGAAAGAGGAAGCCACCTGGTAGAATTTTGCACAGAGCATAATTTAATCATAGTTAACACTTGGTTTAAGAATCATGGAAGAAGGTTGAATACACGGAAGAGGCCTGGAGACGCTGGAAGGTTTCAGATAGATAATTAACGGTAAGACAGAGATGTAGGAACCAGGTTTTAAATTGTAAGACATTTCCAGGGGCAGATATGGACTCTGACCACAGTCTATTGGTTATGAACTGTAGATTAAAACTGAAGAAACTGCAAAAAGGTGGGAAGTTAAGGAGATGGGACCTGGATAAACTGACTAAACCAGAGGTTGTACAGAGTTTCAGGGAGAGCATAGGGGAACAATTGACAGGAATGGGGGAAATAAATACAGTAGAAGAAGAATGGGTAGCTCTGAGGGATGAAGTAGTGAAGGCAGCAGAGGATCAAGTAGGTAAAAAGACGAGGGCTAGTAGAAATCCTCGGCTAACAGAAGAAATATTGAATTTAATTGATGAACGGAGAAAATATAAAAATGCACTAAATGAAGCAGGCAAAAGGGAATACAAACGTCTCAAAAATGATATCGACAGGAAGTGCAAAATGGCTAAGCAGAAGGCTAGAGGACAAATGTAAGGATGTAGAGGCTTATCTCACGAGGGGTAAGATAGATACTACCTACAGGAAAATTAAAGAGACTTTTGGAGGAAAGAGAGCCATTTGTATAAATATCAAGAGCTCAGATCGAAACCCAGTTCTAAGCAAAGAAGGGAAAGTAGAAAGGCGGAAGGAGAATATAATGGGCCTATACAAGGGCGATGTACTTGAGGGCAATATTATGGAAATGGAAGAGGATGTAGATGAAGATGAAATGGGAGATACGATACTGTGTGAAGAGTTTGAAAGAGCGCTGAAAGACCTGAGTCGAAACAAGGCCCCGGGAGTAGACAACATTCCATTGGAACTACTGACGGCCTTGGGAGAGCCAGTCCTGACAAAAGTCTACCATCTGGTGAGCAAGATGTATGAGACAGGTGAAATTCGTTCAGACTTCAAGAAGAATATAATAATTCCAATCCCAAAGAAAGCAGGTGTTGACAGATGTGAAAATTACCGAACTATCAGTTTAATAAGTCACAGCTGCAAAATACTAACGCAAGTTCTTTACAGACGAATGGAAAAATTGATAGAAGACGACCTCAGCGAAGATCAGTTTGGATTCCGCAGAAATGTTGGAACATGTGAGGCAGTACTGACCATACGACTTACCTTAGAAGCTAGATTAAGGAAAGGCAAACCTACATTTCTAGCATCTGTAGACTTAGAGAAAGCTTTTGACAATGTTGACTGGAATACTCTCTTTCAAATTCTAAAGGTGGCAGGGGTAAAATACAGGGAGCGAAAGGCTATTTACAATTTGTACAGAAACCAGATGGCAGTTATAAGAGTTGAGGGACATGAAAGGGAAGCAGTGGTTGGGAAGGGAGTAAGACAGGGTTGTAGCCTCTCCCCAATGTTGTTCAATCTGTATATTGAGCAAGCAGTGAAGGAAACAAAAGAAAAATTCGGAGTAGTTATTAAAGTCCATGAAGAAGAAATAAAAACGTTGAGGTTCGCCGATGACATTGTAATTCTGTCAGAAACAGCAAAGGACTTGGAAGAGCAGCTGAACGGAATGGACAGTGTCTTGAAAGGAGGATACAAGATGAACACCAACAAAAGCAAAACGAGGATAATGGAATGTAGTCGAATTAAGTCGTATGATGCTGAGGGAATTAGATTAGGAAATGAGACACTTAATGTAGTAAAGGAGTTTTGCTATTTGGGGAGCAAAATAACTGATGATGGTCAAAGTAGAGATGATATAAAATGTAGACTTCAAAGGCAAGGAAAGCATTTCTGAAGAAGAGAAATTTGTTAACATCGAGTATTGATTTAAGTGTCAGGAAATCGTTTCTGAAAGTATTTGTGTGGAGTGTAGCCATGTATGGAAGTGAAACATGGACGATAAATAGTTTAGACAAGAAGAGAATAGAAACTTCCGAAATGTGGTGCTACAGAAGAATGCTGAAGATTAGATGGGTAGATCACATAACTAATGAGGAGGTATTGAACAGAATTGGGGAGAAGAGGAGTTTGTGGCACAACTTGACAAGAAGGAGGGACCGGTTGGTAGGAAATGTTCTAAGGCATCAAGGGATCACAAATTTAGCATTGGAGGGCAGCGTGGAGGGTAAAAATCGCAGAGGGAGACCAAGAGATGAATACACTAAGCCGATTCAGAAGGATGTAGGCTGCAGTAAGTACTGGGAGATGAAGATGCTTGCACAGGATAGAGTAGCATGGAGAGCTGCATCAAACCAGTCTCAGGACTGAAGACAACAACAACAACATGTCGTATGGTATTGTATTTTGGGGTAACTCTTCCCATTCTAAAAGAATATTTTTGGCTCAGCAGCGGTCGGTTCGATTAATAAATGGTGTAAGTTCACAAATCTCTTGTCGACCCTTATTCACAAGTCTGGGTATTTTGATATTGGCCTCTCAATATATATACCTTATGTCATTTCTTGTTAAAATATTAGCTTATTCCTAAGAATAACTAGTTTTCACTCAGTTAATACTCAGCAGAAATCAAACCTGCATTTGGATAGGGCTTCCTTAACTCTTGTGCAGAAAGGTGTGCAATATACTGCTGCATCTATTTTGTATGGAATGTAATACCTACATTATTTAAAGAACCAAATAATTGCTACTGTGAACTTTGTAACTATGGTATGCAAATGCTCTGAGGCCATTGTTGATAATGTCACTGTGTACAACTCTAGAAAAAACGTCATATCACAAGAACTAATAGTAGATGTGCTATCTGGTCGTGACATGCAGCATGTTGTGTTAAATGTTGAAACTTGTCAGGATAAAAAAATCTATGAGATCTGAGTATAGGAGAGCAATAAATCAGCCAAAAATTGAGAGATTTAAGAGATTGCTCAAAGACGTGAGCTGGATAGATGGTTACAGTACTTCTGAATGAAATGGAAAATTCAAAGCATTCATTAATAAAGATGCTCCCTCTTTTGAAAATTGTTTTCCGCTAAAGGTAAGTCAAACAGATGTCTAAATATAAACCACAGACTGCACAAGGAATGAAATTATCAAGAGAGACAAAAAGGAGACTGTATCTACTATCTAGGAACAGCTCTGATGATAGCATTGCAATGCATTACAAAGAATACTGCAAAATAATGAAGCAAGTAATCAACAAATATAAGCAGATTTATTATGAGAGAAGGATAATTACATCAGACAACAAAATAAAAACTATGTGATATATGGTGAAGACAGAGACAGATGGGGCTAAAATGGAAGAGGGAGAGATAGTTCTAAAAATAAATGAGACATTGGTAACAAGTACGTGTAGTGTTGCAATCCTCTTAAACAAATACTTTGTTTCTGTTACTGTCAGCTTGATGCGATCGGGTTCGATAAACAGTGCCATGGAGTATCTGGGACCAGTCTTTACAAATAACTTTAGTAAAATGGAAATGGCACTCACGTGTGTGTGTGTGTGTGTGTGTGTGTGTGTGTGTGTGTGTGTGTGTGTGTGTGTGTGTGTGTGAATACGTAAGGGACCAAACTGCTGAAGTCATTGGTCTCTAGACTTACACACTACTTAGAGTAACTTACGCTAAGAACAACTCACACACCCATGCCCGAGGGAGGACTCGAACCTCCAGTGGGAGGGGCCATGCAATCCGTGACAGGGCGCCTCAAACCGTGCGGCCATTCTGTGCAGCACTCACATCTCCCTAAGAAGTAGCATCTATCACAAAATCCTTGAAATCTGAGTATTTTGGTGGTTATAATAATATATCAACAAAGTTAATCAAAGAGTGCTCACATGTGTTGAGTACTATCTTAAGTTATTTGTGTAATCAGTCTCTTATCACTGGAACATTTCCAGACTGGCTAAAACTTGCTAAACTTAAGCCTCTTCACAAGAAGGAGGCTAAAGAGATACCATCAAACCATCAACGAATTTCAAAATTTGCCAGCTTTTTCAAAAGTGTTTGAAAAGGTTGTGTTCAAGTGACTCCTTAAGCATGTAATTGCAAATAATACATTGTCCAAGTCGGAGTTTGGATTTCTTAAGAGTTCTGATGTACAGAAAGCTATTTACATGTAGAGTGAGAAAGTACATAATTCATTCGAAAATAAATTAGAAGCTACTGGCATTTTCTGTGACCTGTCAAAAGCCTTCATCTGATTGGGAATTAGGTACATAGTGTAAGAAATGAAACACCTACAGCCATCCTTATGATCTTATTTATTGTACAGCTACTAGTTTCGGCCCTTCAGTGCTTCAGGTGATGCTGAAGGAGTTATCATGATCCATATATATGATGTATCAGTGGCCAATGTGACTAGCTTGTGTTGACTAACTGTAACTGTGATGTCTCAACAACTGTCTATGTAAACCAGTTATGTTGGACACTGATGCATTTTGTATATGGATCGTAAAACTCCTTCAGCATCAGCTAAGGCCCGAAGATGGTGCATTGAAGTGCCAAAACTAGTTGCTACACAATAAATAAGATCATAAGGATGGAGGTAGGCGTTTCATTTTCTCCCACAGACCTGCAGTCAAAAAGATGGATATCCATAAACTTAATTACATGTGGTGTTCCTCAAGATTCTACCTTGGGTCCATTGCTTTTTCTTGTGTACATTGATGAAATCTTGTCTGTTATATTGTCAGATGCTAAGTTTGTTTTCTTTGCAGATGCTACAAACATTGCAATAAGGAGCAAGTCGCGTACAGATTTATAAATGTCATTCACTGTTATTAATCTTTGAAAAGATACACTATAAGCAATTCAGATCCTGTAAGAGATTTCCTTCCACCATGTGCATAACATATGAAGACTAGCAGAGCGAAGAGGTTGACAGTGTTAAATTTCTGGAATTACAGCCTGATAATAAATTCAGTTGTGAAGGCATACCACAAAATTGCTGAAGTGCCTAAAGAACCCTGTATTTGCAGTGAGGTCGATGTCGGATGTAGGAGGTATAAAAAAAAATGCGTACTTTGTTTACTATCATTCTATTATGTCACACAGGATCATATTCTGAAGTAACTTGTCAAACTGAGCAAAAGTTTTTACTGTGCAAAAGCGTGTAATAAGACACATTGGTGGTGTAAATTCAAGAAAATCATGTAGAAATCTGTTTAAGGAACTTTGTATTCTAACCACTGCTTCTCAGTGTATTCATTTCTTAATTAAATTTGTTGCAAGTAATAGATCTCTGCTTCCAACAAATAGTTCAGTACATATTATCAGTATTAGGAATAAGAAAAATCTACATAAAGACCTAAAATCACTTACCTTGTTCCAGAAAGGGGTCCAATATTCAGGAACACACATTTTCAATAAATTACCAGCAATCATAACAAACTTGGTTTCGGATAAAGCACAGTTTAAACAGAGTTTGAAAGACTTTTTGATAGGCAACTCCTTCTACCCTATAGATGAATAGCTTAACAGAGACTGTTAGACCAGCTCAAGTAAAGTCCATTACATTTCAGCTTTGACAGCAGTTGGTCACAACAGTCAGTATTAGGTATTTTTTGTTTGATAAATTTATTAAAAGTGTATAAATATTTTCCTCCTGACAGAGTATTAATTCTGTAAATATGATCAGGTCCAATTTACTGTAATGTGCTCACCTATTTTGACAGTATCCTGACAAATGATTAGGGTAGTGAGTATTATATTCAGATTTTTATGTCTTTATGTTGTACTTTCTGACTTGTTCCATATTTAAAAGAATCACCTCATTTTTGGGTCTATGGAAAGTAAACTGAATCTAATCTAGTAAGCTGATTCACTCGTAAGAGAGGAAAAACAATGCAGCTATAATAATAAAACGTTAAAAGCAATAAAACAGTTTCCTAATGCAGAAGAAACCATTTCCAACATTGTTGTTACATATAGCAACAAACAGTAAGGATCTTCAACATATAAGCTTTGAATGCAAAATTTATCACATTTACAAAAAAAAGTGTATTAAACAGTTGGCTGAAGTGTAAGAATGGGCGAATCATTAGACTCCATACAAATTTTTACATATCAAGAAAAGTGCCTATCGTAATAAGAACAGACAAGAACAGAAAAATATGCTTCTCATGCATGAAATATGTGTTTATATTGTCTTGCTTTCAGTGGAATAAGCTGAAATTAAGCACAGATTCGAAAGTACATCTTCAGAATAAGTTGTAGCTTATATCATTGAATAAATGAGATTTGACTGTCTTTATATTTTTTCATGATTTTTTTTTCTTGCTAGTTTAGTAAGGTATGGAATGCAGTACGTAATAAATGTGTCATGATTAAGTAGAAAAACAATTGAAAACATACTTTATCCTTACAATGCATGTGACTGTCTGGTTTCTCACCGCTTGGAGCACTAGTGTTGTGCTAGCTGTCAAACGGTAACAACTTTCACAACAAAGACTGTCACGACTTTGTTTGTTAGGCTGAACAAAATAATGTAGAATATGTTACACGATTTTATACTATAAATACGTTTTCAAAAGTAATATGAACAAAACTCATTCAGAGATACGTAGTAGGAAGAGTGTGGTATCGATTTTTAAAAGTGCAAGACATGCAGTGATCACTACCACATACAGGGTGCCATCATGTCGCATCATGTCAAAACATTCCATATTGCATTTTAAAAGGCAACATTCACATAGGCTGTCAACAGACCATCATGCCACATCACCATCAAGGTTACTTTAGAATAAAGTTTTATGATGTTGTCACTTGCTAGCATCAAAAGTGTTCATCTTCGGCCTGACGGTGTGGAAAGCAGCTAAGAAAAATCTGTGCAATTTGCATGTTTATTTATACGTAAAGGCCAAATTTGGCATTTTCCTTTATGTGAAGACCAATTCACACTGACCATCTCGTCATGTCATGAACCTGTCAAAACATTCTTCAGTGCATTTCAAATGGAAATATCCACAATTTCCATCACGACACATCATGACACCGTCAAGAGTTCTTGTGAAGCAAGTTTTGATGACTAACGTCAGGCCAATTCATATTGGCCATCATGGCACTGCCACATCACAGAACTATCACATCAAGGTGTATTCATACTTTCCATCGCATCATGGCATGTCAAGTCAATTCAACTCATGAAATCTTGATCTCAAGTCACTTGGCTGCCTTAACTGCTTTTTTCCTGGGAACTGGGATTTTTGCAAGATGGTTTTCAACTGTCTTTACGTGCAAAGTGCATATACGTGGATGTTGGAATGCACGTTTGTGTGAAATTGACATTTATTGGACTCATATGGTTTACAGCTTACAGGGATAGCTTGTATATTAGAGAAGGAAGACTAAAAGTCCAAAATAACACAAAAAGAGTGTGGGTCTGAAAAATGTCATTAAGTGGTACAGAAGGGAAATTTCACTCACTACACAAGAAGCTCGAGGAAGAGGAATCTTCATTTTATGTGCTTGGGGGTCATGTGATCAACAAGAGATGTAATGTGTCAGTTGGCAAAACTTTCTTCCCAAGAAACCTTGATGGTGGTGTCATATGATGTAACAGGATGGGATGGCCAGAGTGGATGCCGCCTTTTAAAATGCATTGCAGATTGTTTTGACAGGGCAGGATGTGGCGTGACGTGACAGTCAGTGTGAACTGGCCTTTCCTCATCCATTGTTGGTCACAGGACTCACAAGCTCATCTCCATACTTTGTTTCCTTTGGTTGATATCAGTTGTTATTCTAAGCCTTTGTTATTCATTATTTTTGTTATAAATTGTTTCATTTCATTATTTATTTTGTTAAAATTTATAATTTTATAATGAATTATGGAAGTTAATTGAAACAGTGAGCCAAGAGTCTAAATTGCATGGCATAAGGATGCTAAATTACTTGCCCTCTACTACATTTATAAAATCGATTTTTATACATACTGTTACCGTAATTTTAATGAAACGGATGTGCAATGTGGCTCCAACTTCAAGTGGAAAACGTACTGTGGGTAGAATCAGATCGATCAGTAAATGGAAATTTATTTGTATCTTGTTAGACTTTTGTAATGTTTCATAAAGAAATGGACTGAAACTTTCAGACACTGCAAAAGTGGCTAAATGCCTTTTTGTGAACTATATATCAATTAATGTATTAGAGTTTTTTGTTTAAATATATGTTTGTGGTAGGCTCTTTTATTGATTCCTCAATTTTCCACAGTGTATTTGTTGATTGAACAGTTCATGAGTGAACTGCTGGTCCATAGTGTCCAATGGGCACAATATTTCAGCGATCAGATATGTCGCCATTGTCATGAGCGTTGTCAAACTGAATTTCTAAGGGTATGTGGCTGACTTTTATCCCCTTCCACCACAAGCCATTCCTCCATGGTCCGTGTCTGAGGACATGCACTGGCCATCATGGAGACATTTGCACCTGCGTCTCTGGTAGCATTGATATAGTTGCTCTGTCCACACTGGTCACCATATCATTGTGTTTGCCGAGTGTCTTCTTAATTAGACCCAGTGCTCCCTCCCAAGCCTTGCTGAGATTATGGCCACAGTCCCGACTGATGAGATCATCCATGGTGCGAATTTCGATGGTTTCTGTAACGACTCTATCCCAGTATTTGAAAGTATGCATTAAAATCCTGATATGTTCGTATTCCATCTCATGATTCTCTGACAAACGATGCTCTGTCATTCCTGGCTTATTGAGGTACATTAGTTGAGTGTGCTAGCGGTATACTTGGTGTCTATCTTCCATGGTGAGCACTGTTTGTCCAATATATGTCTTGCCGTATTGGCAATGAATCTGGTGTACTCTGGCCTTCTGCAATCCGAGGTTATCTTTGACAATCCCCAATAATGCCCATGTTTTATTCTGCGGGCAAAAGACAGTTCTTACAAGGTGCTTTTTCAGTATGATCGAACTTTTTCTAATCGCGTGCCAGCAGACAGATAAAGGCTGTGGCTATCTCGTCCATGCACTAAATCTGCCATTCTGAATAGCTATATATTCAGTAGCTGGATACCAAGAAAGGTAGATTAAGTGTGCTCTTCACCCCACCACTACAGTCTAACCTGTGGAGACAGAAGATATCACTGGGGAAGTGGTAGTCACAGCCTTTATACCGTACACCAGCATGCTATTGGAAAAAGGTGGGAGCATACTGGAAAAGCACTGTGTAATAACTGTTTTGCCTATTGAATAGAACACAGACGTGTCAAAGATGACCTTGGTTTGCAGAAGACCAGGGTATATCAAATTCTGTGCCAATGTGGCAACACATACATTGGACAAACAGTGCTCACCATGGAAAATCGTTGCCAAGAATACCACTATCACTCTCAACTAATGTACCTCAATAAGCCAGTGGTCATAGAGCATCGTTTGTCAGAGAATCATGAGATGGAATACGAATATACCAGGATATTAATACAGACTTTCAAATACTGGGGTAGTGTCGTTGCAGAAGCCATCGAAATTCGCACCAGGGATGATCTCATCAGTCAGGACTGTGGCTGTTATCTCAGCAAGGCTTGGGAAGGAGCGTTGGGTCTAATTAAGAAGACGCTCAGCAAACACAATGGTTTGACAACCAGGGCAGACAGAGGAACTTCATCGATGCTACCGCAAACGCCAACACGAAAGTCTCTATAACTGCTGACACGCTCTTTCAGGGGTGGACTATGTAGGGAATGGCTTGAAGTGGGAGGGGATATAAGTCAGTCGTGTGCCTTCTGACGACAACCATGGTGCTCCTTAGAGGGCTGCCTTGGAGGTGTACTGGTCTGCAAGACACTGGTGCAAGGTGGGTTCAGGAATGTGGTTGTCAAGCTACATAAGTGAACAAGTAGGAAGAAACCGCCACTCTTCAGCATAGCCGTGTATACATCTGAGAACCAGTGGCACAACAAAGAAGCTGGTCAAGTCTTCAAGATCGACAAGCTCCTGGGCTTCAGCTTGCAGACAGGAACTCTACCAGTGGGACTTGACACAAAGTCACAATGCTTTAAGTATCAAGAGGAGGGTCATGTGGCAACATACTGCTGCAATGAAGCAAAGTGCATCAAGTGCACTGGCAATTATTCCACCCAAGAACGTACAATGCAGGAAGAAGTTCGACCTATAAGTGCCTGTTGTGGCGGCCCGCATGTCGCAAGCTGGCGTGGCTGCCCGGTCTTCCCAGGCCCCAGTGACATCAGTGAGAAGAAATGCAAGATGAAAAACCAGATGTGCACGGCAGCTGCCCCTCCCCCCAGTCAATGGCGTGCAGCCACCATCTACCAGTGACAGTGGTGGATAGGGCAGCCAGCTGTGCGAATTGGAGGGAAGTGACTCATCATCAGCCTGCTGAAACGGACAGGCCACCACAGTGGCAGAAGGTGGTACAGAAGCGGCCAACAGGAGAGACGACTGGGCATCAATGTCGATACTGTCATCTGAGAAGCCGAAAGCTGATTCAGGATGTTGTTACATGCAGATCTGGAGGCTGCCTGCCTCTTCCTGTGTGAGGTGCATGAACGGCAAATATTGGAAGCTGGTGCAGCCAGAAGACCTGTCGCGATAGACGACTTTGCAATACACGCAGATGGAAAACCAAACTCCACAGAAGGAGGCAATTGACAAAAAAAAAAAAAAAAAAAAAACATCGCCCCAGTCAACCAAGAGGCACAAACAGATGAAGTGGTCAGAGAAGGAAAACTACTTATGATCTACAAAGAATGCCTATTTAAAGAAAGCAATAAACGCATGGTTGCAGTATGGAGATGACTCGGACAAACAGGCAAAGAAGAATGGGAAGATATGGTTAGGATTATATTGGTAACACCAACAGGAGCTCTGGCTAGCATTTGCAGTTTTCCTTTGGCTGTAAGCTCACCTTCCTCCCACAGAGGAAGGAATGAAGCGATGAAAAGAAAAGAAAAAAAAACCTGAGGTGCTCAGTTCGTCAATGTACCTGACAATGACGACACGTCTGATCGCTGAAAGATTGCGACCATTGGACACTATGGGCTGGTAGACCAGCTGCAAACTGTTCAGTTGGGTTATTTATTGTTAAGAAGCTCTGTGAATTGTGTGTGGAACAGGTCTGTAAGCATCAGTGCACAATATTTTATGTCGTTTCACTCGCTAATCCCAGTACAAATAAGGCACGTGAACTATTAGAAGCCAAGTACAAGATGTAGAGGAAACCTGTAAATCATGAACGGAAAGATATTAAGGCACACAACTATTGCACAAAAATTAGCATTGGACTGGCAATTAAACTTAATCTTAAAGAAACCAATTTGTTAGGTAGTGTGATAGCTGCTCAAATCACGGTGTTCCTTTTAACAATATTGCGTGAAATTTGACGTAGTAAATAAGTAAAATGGGGTTTCGGCTTTCTGAAATAGATATACAATGCAAATTCCTCTTCCTTGGGAGTCTTGTAAAGTGTTTGAAATTCCCATTCTGTACCACATAGTAGCATTTTTGCGTTTTGTCGCACTTCTGTCTTCCTACACTAACATACAAACTATCCCTGCAAGCTGTAAAACATTTGAATCCGATTAAGGTCATTTTCATACAAAGGGTTGAACTCCAGCAGTCACATATATAAGCTATCATGTTGTCTACGTGCACTTCGTGCTTGAAAACAGTTGACGTCATCTTGTGAAGACGACAGTTGCCGCGAAAAACAGTTGAGGGCAGCCATATGCCTTCAGTCCACATGCTCTGAATTAACCTGAGATGACGAGATGCGATGGACAGCGTGAAAACACCATGAAGTTACAGTGCTGTGACATGATGATAGCATGATGGCAATGTGAATTGGCCTTGTGACTGCATGTGTCAAATCGTATGCCGATTGTGAAATTTCGAAGTATCAGGAGAAATCATACCACTATCATCGCTTGTAGGCTTAGACTTGTTTGTGCTCTTTGAAGTATTTGAGAACCAGTCTCTAATTTTATTGTGTAATTATGTGAGAAATAGGTTATTTTTGAGAATTTTTGGTCTCTTACAAAACCATATCGTGGAATATTTTCGTGTTACCGACACAAGTATTGTGAATAGCTTATTTTGTAACAAATTACCGTTTCTGATTCACAGTTACTGCCAAACCATAGATCATCCTGAATTTCAATGTGTATCAATGTAACTAAACGTTCAGTTTTTGACAATTTTCGGAAGTTACCATTGTCCTGTGCGTAATTCATAGTCTACACATTTACTCAGATACTCTGAAAATCAGACTTAAGTACCTGGTAGAGGGTTCATCCAACCGCCTTCACAATAATTTTCTATTATTCCAATCTCGAACAGTGTGCGGAAAAAACGAACACCTAGATCTTCCCATGTGATCTCTGATTTCCCTTATTTTATTATGATAATAGTTTCCTTCTATGTAGGTCAGTGTCAACAAAATATTTTCGCATTCAGCAGCAACGAAAAACGTCTTTGTTTTAATGATGTCCACCCCAAATCCTGTATCATGTCCGTGACACTCTCTCCACTACTTCTCTATTATACAAAATGTGCTGCTCTTCTTCGAACTTTCTCGATGTATGCCATTAATCTATCTGGTAGGGATCCCACACCATGCAGCAGTACTCCAAAAGAGGACAGACAAGGGTAGTGTAGGCAGTCTCTTTAGTAGATCTGTTGCATCTTCTAAGTGTTCTGCCAATAAAACACAGTCTTTGGTTCGTCTTCCCCATTACATTTTCTGTGTTCTTTCCAAGTTAAGTTGTTCATAATTCTAATTCCTAGATAGTTAGTTGAATTTACAGCCATTAGAGTTGACTGATTTATCATGTAACTGAAGTTTAACGGGTTCCTTTTAGCACTCATGTGGATGACCTCACCCTTTTCTTTATTTAGGGTCAATTGCCAATTTTCGCACCATACAGATACCTTTTCTAAATCGTTGTGCAATGTGTTTTGATCTTCTGATGACTTAACTAGACAATAAACGACAGTATCATCTGCAAACAACGTAAGACAGCTGCTTAGATTATCTCCTAAATCATTTATATAGATAATGAACAGCAGAGGGCCCACAACACTACCTTGGGGAACACCAGAAATCACTCCTATTTTACTCGACGACTTACCATAAGTTTCTATGAATTGTGAGCTCACTGACAGAAAATCACAAAGCCAGTCACATATCTGAGACGATATTTCTCAAACACGCAATTTCACTACAAGCCACTTGTGAGGTACAGTGTCAAAAGCTTTCTGGAAATTTAGAAATACGGAATAAATTTGAAATCCCTTGTCAATATCACTCAACAATTTATGTGAGCAAACAGCTAGTTGTGTTTCACGAGAACGATGTTTTCTAAATACATGTTGACTGTTTGTCAATAGACTGCTCTCTTCGAGGTAAATCACAATGTTCGAACAAAATCTACATTCCAGAATCCTGCTGCATATAGACGTTAATGATGTGGACTTGTAATTTAGTGGATTAATCCTACTGCTTTTTTGAATATAGGCATAAGCTGTGGAACGTCTCAGTCTTTGTGTAGATATCTTCCGCTGAGCGGGCTATTGTATATGATACTAAGTGTGGAGCCATGGGTGTACCCAGCGAGGGGCAGGGTGGGGCAGCTGCCCCCCCCCCCTAGAAGATATTCGCAGTTTTTCAATAGTTTACTGTTTTATTTAATAAGAAATGGTGCATGTTTTCTCGGATTGTACAAGTGCATTCTTGTATTTAAAATGTTTATTAAAAGCAGTTTTTCACTGGTTTACTGTTTTATTTAATAAGTGCTGTGTGTTGTCTCGAGTCCTTGTTTTCTGAGACTAGTATGACCTGCCCCCCCCCCCCCCCCCCTCCAGTTCAAATCCTTGGAACGCCCTTGTGTGGAGCTATTCTTGATTCGAGTTATGGAATATTTACTTCGTATATCATGGTGAAGGAATTTCGGAAGGCTGTGGTTAGTAACTCTGCTTTAGCAGCACTGTCATCGATAGTATTTCCATTGCTATCGCGCAGAGAAGGCATTGAATGTGTCTGCCCCTAGTGTACTTTATATACGACCAGCATCTCTTATTTTCTGCCAGATTTCGAGACAAAGTTTCGTTGTGGAAACGATTATAAGCATCTCGCATTGAAGTCCATGCCAAATTTCGACCTTCTGTAGAAGATCGCCAATCTTGGAGATTTTGTTTTCGCTCAGATTTGGCATGCTTTTTTCTTTGTTTCTGCAACTGTGTTTGCTCCATTTTGTGCACCAACGGGGATCAGCTCCATCGTTTGTTAATTTATTTGGCGTTTGTGATTTAGTTACTGTAGCAAATATTGTAACTAACATATTGTGTTTCATTTAGCTTTTCCTTCAAGAGGAGTATATATTATCTACATCTGTCTTAAATAAACTCTATTTTCGAGTTCGTTAATGACTATAAGTGTCCTCGAAAAGTCTTTGGAAACTAGTAATTTTTACTACAGGTTTTCCTGTTGCGTTAGTACTAATCACGTTTTGTGTATCTGCTTCAATTGTTTTAGGGAATTACTAATTTTCTAAGCTCAATAGACTTAGTGTGAAGCTATTTGTTCACTACCCTGTAATGCATGGCACCAGACACAGTGCAGCCCCACTGTGTCTGTTGTTCTCAAACATGGGGTGAGTTAGTTGATATCCATAAGCAGCTGGGAATCGCCCTGACTACTATCAAACGACTGGCAACTGCTGCTAATCGGTATGTTGAGAGAGCTCCTGACAGTCATACACCTGTGATACTGGTAACAAAGGTGCCTCAAGTACTATCTTCTCTTGTGTATCCCATATACTCTGCAGGAAGTACAGGGTCTGTCGTTGCTCGTCCTCTTGACTGTGAGTGGTGTGTCAGTGTTAAAGCTAGGCGTCCTGTGTAGGGTAGATGGGGCCCAGAGAGGATTCAGGATGTTATAGTGATCCGTCTAACCAACAGGTGATGTCTTTCACTGAAACTGAAACTAAGTAAATGTGACTCACTTCACCTGTTTTGGAGAAATCGTTTTGTCCTGTGTCAAGAGGTGACAAACACAAAAGGGTAGGGTTCTATTAGTCGTCAGCGGTTCAAACATATAGTGACGAATGGTTGTTGTTGTTGTGGTCTTCAGTCCTGAGACTGGTTTGATGCAGCTCTCCATGCTACTCTAACTTGTGCAAGCTTCTTCATCTCCCAGTACTTACTGCAACCTACATCCTTCTGAATCTGCTTAGTGTATTCATCTCTTGGTCTCCCTCTACGATTTTTACCCTCCACACTGCCCTCCAATGGTACCCTTAGGATAATGGCAGCAAGGGACAGGAAACAGCACCAGGGGCACTCAGTGTGATGTTCTGGGGCTTCATTCAACATGTTGGAGAAAATATCTCGGCAGCCACGAAGGGAATAGGGCGCAACCAAATGTAGATTGTGGTGCAGGTTGGAACAAATGCTGCCTGTCGTCTAGACTCTGGGGTCATACTGGTATCATTCCAACGACTGCCAGAAAAGATTGATAAGACCACACTTGCAGACAGAGTTTCAAAGAAGCTCACAATTTGCAGCATTAATCTCAGAACTGCTCGTGGCCTCCTGGTTCTGAGTCGGGTGGAAAGACTGAAACAGAGACTTTGAAGGTTCTGTGACAAGTTATGCTGTGCAAAAGGGCTGAGAAATGTAGGGTCACCCTAAATGGGTCAAGTACGCACTACACATCAGACACTGCTACCCAGGTAGCTGACTGTGTGTGTGTGGTGCACACAGTCTTTTTTTTTTTTTTAGATTAGGCGGCTATCCAGTACAGATAACAACTGTAGGACAGCCGGAAGTATACGTGTAAGATCCAAAAGAATGCCCTCTAGAACATTAAAATCATAGTAGTTAACTGCCAAAGCATTCAAAGCATTTGCAACTAAGTGCCAGAGTTTGAAGCGCTCCTGAAAAATAGCGAAACTCAGATAATACTAGCTGCAAAAAACTGGTTGAAACCCGAAACTGATGGCAGTAAGATTTATGGAGAAAAATTAAGTATATATCGAGAGGATAGGCAAATAGAAAATGGAAGTGGTGTTTTTGTTAGAAATTGCAACTGCATGCAAGATTGATTGTGCAAGAATCAGTATCAATATATATCTTCTGATGTAACAGAAAACCCTGAAACTTTAGAGAAAATCTCAATTCATTTGTATGTAAGTTCTTCAATCATACTGTAATCATTGGTGGAGACTTTTAATAATTCAACAATTAACTGGAAAAAGTACAGTTTTGTTAGTGGTGGTTGTGCCAAGACGTCCTGTGAAATGTTACTAAATGCCTTCTCAGAAAAGTATCTAGAAGATATAGTTTGGAACCTACTCATGATGGAAACATATTGGATCTATGGCAACAGACAGACCTGACCTCTTTGAGGATATTCACGTGGAAACTGATGTCAGCTCTAGCAGCAGTGATTACCGAAGTATAAAAGACAACTAAAACAAGTAGAAAGATATATATGTTGAGTAAACTAGGTATAAAAAGCAGTAGTGTCATATCTCAACGAGAAACTTGAAAATTTTAACCACAGCGCAGGTGCCTGTAGAGGAACTATGGCCCAATTTTAAAAGAAATGTTGACCTTGAAATGGATAGATATGTATCCAGTAGAACAGTTCATACTGGGAAGGGCCCTCTGTGGTACACATTCACTGTAAAGAAACTCCCAAAGAAACAGAGACAACTGCATAACAGTTATAAGACAAAGTATAAGGCTATAGATAGAGAGATGCTGAATGAAACACGTTTGGCTGTCAAGACAGCAGTGTGTCAAGTGCTCAGTGTTTACCATAGCACAATATTGTCAAATGATCTCTCACAAAACCCAAAGTAATTCTGATCATATGTAAGGGCTGTTAATGGCTCCAAACTTAGTGTCCAGTCACTCACAATTGAGACAGAACCGAAACTGAGGGTAGCAAGGCAAAAGCTGAAATGCTTTTTCAAATGTGCTTTTACAAAGGAAAACCTGGGATAATTGACCCAATGTAATCCTCATACCACTGAAAAGATGAGTGAAATAAGTATTACTATCAGCGGTGTTGATTAACCTAAAATACTTAAAATTCAACAAAGCTTCAGTGTGGATTCTATACTGCATTTGTCACTGAGCTAGCCCCTCTTATAACTATAACCCATTGTAGATATCTCGAACAAAAACGTGTCCAGTTCTTAGAAAAAGGCACGGGTCACACTGTCTACAAGAAGGATGGCAGAAGTTATTCACAAAACTACCGTCTAGTATCCATGACATCGATTTGTTGTAGAATCTCAGAACATATTCTGAGCTCAAACATAATTAGTTATCTCAGATAGATCGACCTCTTCCATGACAACCAGCAGGGATTCCGAAAACATCGATCTTGTGAAACCCAACTTGCACTTTTCTTACACGACATATTGAAAGCTTTAGATCAAAGCAGGCCGACAGATGCAATATTTCTGGATTTCCGAAAAGCATTTGACGCAGTACCACATCTACGCTTATTGTCAAAATTACTATCATCATACGAGATATCAAGCGAAATTTTTATTGGATTGATGATTTTTTATAGGGAGGAGGCAGCATGTTATCTTTAATGGAAGTTCGTCTTTAGACGTAACTTTGAGTGTGCTCCAGGAGTATGTCGGGACGCTTGCTGTTCATGTGTATATTAATGACCTTGCAGAAAATGTTAATAGTAACCTTAGACTTTTGCATATGAGGCAGTTATTAATAGCGAAGTACTGTCTGACAGAAGCTGCATAAATATTGAGTCAGATCCTGATAAGACTTCAAAGTGGTGCAAATATTGGCAACTCGCTTCAAATATTTAGAAATACAAAATTCTGCATTTCACAAAATGAAAAACACGTATTAGCCTGTGTCTACAATATCAGTGAGTCACTGTTGGAATTGGGCAACTCGTTCAAGTATATGGGTGTAACACTTTGTAGGGATATGAAATGGAATGATCACAAAGGCTCAGTCATGGGTAAAGCAAGGGGGTAGATTTCAGTCCATTGGTAGAACAGTGGGGAAGTGCAGTCAGTCTACAAACGAGATTGCTTGTGCGAGCAGTTCCAGAATGTTGCTCAAGTGTATGGGACCTGTACCAAGTAGGACTAACAGAGGGTATTGTACATATGCAGAGAAGGGCAGCAGGAATGGTCACAGGTTCCTTTGGCCCACGGGAGAATGCCACATAGATGCTGAAGGAACTGAACTGGCAGGCTTTTGAAGATGTCACCAAGCATCCTGAGAAAGTCTTCTTACAAAGTTTCAAGAACCGGGTTTAACTGATGAATGTAGGAATATACTATCATCCACTACATAATGTTCACATAGTGAGAAGAAGATTAGATTTGTTGCAACATACACGGAGGCATTTAAACAACCATTCTTCCTATAATCCAAAGTTAATGGAATGGATAGAAACTCTAATAAGTGGTATAATGAAGCGTACCCTCTGTAGATCACAGTGGTTCGCAAAGCATGGATGTAGATGTTTTTGCAGATGTAGAAAATATCCTACTTTCACTGTGTTCTGTCATGTGATAGTAGTGTCTTTTATGGTTTTGTGTCTTCTAAATTTTTATTTTATTATTATGCTTTTTTCCATGGCAAATTGCAAATATTCCGTGACGAATTGAATTTTTTCCATTTATTGTTCCACAACCAAGGTCAGATATCTGAAAGACAAAAATTGATTAGGTTTTACAGTAACAGAGCAGAGCTGATACCCACACTATGGGTCCTAAGGTGCATTTTCTCTGGTGTTCCAGCAGGTATTTGCAGTTTCGTTCTAGTAATGTGTAGCTGGAATCAGCCCAAACAAGCACTGCTCATTAAGTTTCTCATGCAATGTTCCGTTTCGACGGAAAGCGCCGGTTTGTTTCCCTTCACCAACAAAATTACTTTTAAATTGGAATTTTATGCGCCATTCGACAGAGCTATCCCAAATTAGTCTAGTGCGATACTCGTTTATCGATATATGTTAACAGGGGCAGTAAAACAAGAAGAATAATCTAGAATTCCAGCAGCAATGGAGCAATGTTTCTGCGTGACTGTAGCAGTCAGTGCAGGTCAGGGCGGAGTTGTCGCTGCTGGAGTACTCGTTATTATTCTTGTTTTACTGTTCCGGTTTCCAGTTAATAGACGCCGATAAAACGAGTACCGCACTAGACTAATCTGGGACCGCTCTGTCGAATGGCCATGTAGAATTCCGATTTAAAAATCGTTTTCTTGGTAACATGAAACAAAGTGATGCTTTCCATTGATTCTGGGCGTCGCATGGAAGACTTGACACACAGGATTTCTTTGGGCTAACTCCAGCTGCACTTCACAAAAATGAAACTGGAAACATCTGCCGAAACACCAGAGAAAATGCGCCTGACGACACTTTGTATGTACACATTATTGACGATTGGAAGCCATCCGAAATTAATTCGCCTTAAATTTGCTGAGCGCAAATATCTTGGCATCAGTTGTGTTAGCTACTACATATCAGTACATGAATATTGGGGACTATGGAGTAGGGATGTAGATAATGTGATGTATGGAAGCTCGGGTCGAGCTGGGAGGTGTGTAGGGGTAGCCAAAGTGGTTAAGGTGACTTCTCGCTGTACGTGGGAAACCCGGATTCAGTTGGCAGTCAGACACAAATTTTCATGTCACTAATATGTTATACAGATCATGCCAAGATATTCGTAGTCAGCGAATTTATTTAGAATTAATATACAGGGCATTTGTTTTAACTCGAGACAACTAAATATTTCGAAATTGACACACTGTACAAAAAAATGTCACAGGTTTGAGTCTCGGTCCACTACACAGTCTTAGTCTATGAATGATATGAAGTGCCACTGGTTGCATCCTGTGACAGACGTTGAACTTAAGGAACCCAAAGTGTCAATTGTTTCTGCTTCTCGTATTTTATTGTGGACTCCAGGTTTTCCCAGATACATGGACACGGTGATATATGTCGTCTTAATGTCTAATGGCCAGTAAATACTGTAATTGTAGAAGTGTGTATCTATTTGCTGCAGATTACAGCAGCCCTTGTCCTATCGCTGTCCAGTACCGACACTTGCTGGTAAGATGCTTCTCCTTTTTACACGTGGCATGACACGATCTTTTCGCAAACAACTAACATTAAAATGCGATTTTGAAATGAGAAACCTTTTGCATAATCTTTCATTATGTACAGAATCCAGATGGTATTACTCCTAACTACTTTATGAATTTGTGCTGATACGCTAACCATTTGCATATTCAAGCGTGTAGTTCATTTACCGGTAAACTGACATTTCTTGAATGGCTTTTTCATAATGCTGCAATTTTAATGGTCACAAGAGCGCTTATACACCATCTGCTCAAAATTACCTAGACACATATCAGTGGACTTTAGAGTGGCGTGTGTCCATCCATCATCTTCAACATGACTTGAAATCTGCTAGGGATACTTTCAATGTGGTGTCTGAATGTCTGTGGAACTCGTTCTTCCTCAAGAACCGAAACCAGAGAAGGTGGTGAGGTTGGACGCTGGGGTCTGGAGCGAAGTCGATCTGGAGCGAAGTCGACGTTTTGTTAGGTTTTGGTTGGGACTGTAGGCTGCATAGTCCGTTTCAGAAATGTTATTTTCCACAAACGAACGTCTTACACATGATGCTTTATGACAGAATGCATTGTCATGCTGATGCAAACCCACATCTCTACGAACAATTTCTCTACTGTACAGAGTACACAATGCCACAAAATATGTTCATATCCTTCCACGTATCCCGAGCGTTTGACTCGGTGTGGCACAACGGTCTCGAGTTCAAACTTTTTGAACAAGGGATACCGACGTCCCACATGACGCTGATGCGGTCGTACCTGTGTGAACGAACCTTCCACGTGAGGGCTGACGACTGTACGTCCACAGACCGGCAGATACGTGCAGGGGTGCCGCAGGGGTCAGTTCTCGGCCCCTCGCTGTACTCCCTGTACACTGCCGACGCGCCGAAAGTGGCAGGAGTCGAACTGGCGCTGTACGCTGATGACACAGCCGTGTTCACTCGCGGCATGAAACCCCCAAGTGCTGAGAAACCGCCTCCAACGCGGGTGCGACGCCTTAGGCTCATGAGCAACAAAGTGGCGGCTGAAATTCAACGCCACAAAGAGCCAGGCAGTCGTCTTCACCCGAAAACTTCTGCCGCCAGGGCTTAGGCCGGTTGAAATCCTGGGAGAAACTATCCCATGGAGTGGGACGGCGAAATACGTAGGGGTTGCCGTAGACCGCAGGCTCACCTGGAAGCATCACATCCGTGATGTGAAAGGGAGAGCAATAGGAAGCCTTCGCGCCCTGTATCCGCTGCTAAACCCGCAGTCGTCATTGCCACCGCAACACGGCATCACCCTTTACCTGACATTGGTTCGCCCACTGTTAGAGTATGCGGCCGTGGTCTGGGGGAAAGCCGCACATTGTGACTCTGCAGCGGATACAGAACCGCGCCCTGAAGACTGCTATGCATCTTCCGAGGCACTTGTCGACACGCCAACTCCACGAGAACACCAGGATCCTGCCTCTCCGAGACAGGTTTCGCGCCAGCGCCAGGAAGTTCTACGAGAAGGCGGGACGCTCCCGCAACCGGCTCATCCGAGGACTGGCCCAACAACCTCATCAGAGGCCAACCACGCGTTGGCCTGACCTGCTGAGGGATTAAGTTTTACTAATCCCTCAACAGAGTGTGTCTTTCTCTTTTTCAGGTTACACCAGCTAGGACCGATCAACAAGAGTGGTAATATATCTTTCTCTCTTTTACAGGAACCGCAGGAATGACAAATTTTGTCTAAACTGCACCACCTCGAGCCAAGGATAGGCTCGTCTTTTCAGCGTCAGCGTCAGCATATCCTTCCACATTTAGCTTCTTCTTAAGCACAATAAGGGGACCACATCCTGATCACAAAAAACACCCCCATACCATAACATCTCTTCCACCATACTTCACTGCTGGCAGTTCACATGACGACAGGTCAGGTTCTCCAGACATTTGACAAACCCCAAACACTTCCATCAGATTGCCACAGGATATAGTGTGATTCATCGCCCCAAATCACTCGTTTCCAATCGTCCACAGTCCAGTGTTTGTTTTAGTTTCCATCTGTACTGCATATTTCCAATAATCAGTAACGTTGACGGCTTTTTTATTTGCAATGATAAATTCTATCACCGTGTAAGTTTAGCCCATTTTTGGGCATATCATTAGGTTGTGATGATCCTCTATTGCACTACAATCGCTCTCTATATTGACATTTTCCCAGGGTGGTATAGTACCATGTGACCCCAGTTCTTAAGCCGTTAAGCGCTCTCCATGTCGGAAAACGATTCCCAGTAGCCAATTGTTCATTTGTTTATTTGCGTCTGATTAATACAGTTTTGCCATAAATTTTTTCGAAGTATTTCAGGCAACTCGTCTACAGGGTTGGTCATTCACATAAAACTTTGCCAGGATTTCATTCGGCTGTGCTGTATTCGGTAACCGTACAACGGGTGCCTTTGATCATCGGATCGTTTCCTTCTTTCGGACTCAGCTGCAACTTTCCCTCTGATTGTGGGTGGTGCAATGTCGAAAGTGGGGTAAATTCGTTGAACTGTCGTTGATTTAGGCAGCTACACATTATGTGCACTCTTTCATTAATTGCCACATCGTCGACACATTTGGCATATGCACAGTTGTACCAGACTGCTGTCGCATACTCTGCTACAGAGAAACATATTGCAAGACCCGATGCTCTCAGAATTTGAGGCTGAGCTCGTCATTTTGTCCTGGTGAGTTTTGGGATGATATTATCCCTTGTACAATCTTTTCTCTTCACGTTTTGGCAGTGCTTTCGAAATGTCAGAATTTTTTCAAATTGAATACCCAAATACAGGGCGTTCGGAAATTCCCCTTACAGATTTCTACGACTTGTAGAGGGGAGTCAGTACAAAACATTTTTTAATAGGAACCCATGTCCGGAAACGTACCGTTTCCGATCTACTACGGTTTCAATTCAGATGTAGAACCAGTCTACGTCTGTTGAGGAAAAGAGAAAACTATCAGAGTTACTTGTCCTGATATGCAAGAGGGTAGACAGGATGAATTGTACTGCGTCAGATGGTCACCAGATGTCATAAAGTTCGTCTTGCTGTGAGACTTATTCAATGCCTGTGCATCTTCAAAATGGTTCAAATGGCTCTGAGAACTATGGGATTTAACTTCTGAGGTCATCAGTCCCCTAGAACTTAGAACTACTTAAACCTAACTAACCTAAGGACATCACACACATCCATGCCCGAGGCAGGAGTCGAACCTACGACCGTTCGCGGTTCCAGACTGTAGCGCCTAGAACCACTCGGCGACTCCGGCCGGCTGTGCGTCTTCGATGGATTGCTATATGATTTCGGAATACACAGACATGCTCTTGGGTATGGCGAAGCTCGAGTTAACAGAAGAGCTGCTAGTAGGTTGTGTCACTAACGTTTCTCGCAACGTAGCACACCATCGCACAAACTTTTTGCCCAAGTTACGCAGCAGCTCCAGGAAACAGGGAGATTCACCATGAGGGGGAAGGGCTGTGGCACTCCACAGGAACGCCTCACGAGCGAATATGAAGAAGATGTACTGCATCATATTGAAGAGAATCCATCAATGGATACTCGAAAAATTGCACATGCAATGAGTGTTAGCCACAGTATTGTCTGAGATGTTCTGCATGAGCAACAATTACATCCATACCACTTACAAAGGGTACATGCTAGTAGGAAGGTAATATCAGTTCTGACGCATTTTTGGTGTACAGGTTGTATACATTCAGGTGCAAGCATACATTCAGTGTAAACTTGATTCGTTTATGACTGCCTCCTCCTCCTCCTCCCCTTAACCTACTGTTATGGTAACTGATTTATGAATCCCTAGGGGTTAATTTATGACCTCTGGGGACAATCCATCCTTCTGACAAACTGCTCACACCTCCCCCTCCCCTCTTCCCTCAACAACTCTGGGAAATCCCCAACATTCCCTCTCCCCTTCGCCAATACAAGCACATTTTTCATACCAAATTAATTGATTAATTAATTAAATTGATCAATTAAATACCCTGATCCTGTCCTGAGAAATCCCACAGCCTCCTTTGCCTCCAACTCTCCCCCCCCCCCCCTCCCACTTAGAAAAAAATGCTGGGAAAATCGCTCAATCTGTGCAGAGCTGTTGGTGTGGGAGGTGAAAGTGTTACCCTGTCCAGAACTACATGTCCCAATTATGTAATTTCGCTGCTGCAGATTGGAAGTGTTGTCTGGTTTACTCACCTTGGTGTGCAGGGATCGACTGAGTTAATGCACAATGCCACCAGCAGAGATCATCTAACCCCCAGCCCTCACCTCCTCCCTCCCCGTCCCTCCCACAAAAAATTGCTTGAAAAAGTCGTTGAGCTGATGGACTGCAAGGATCTCATGACAGGAAAGTCGCCTACATTGCAGAGGGTGTAATAATATATTGTTTATTTATAAACTCTGTTTGCAGGGGTTGGTCCACTCTTTTATTTTGTAGGAAAACTCATCATTCTCTATCGTTTATTTAATTTTGGAAGATGATGGTCTTGTAAAATACATCAAAAAGAAGGAATTAAATACATAAGTAGATCTGTTTTTTCGATAGTGCAAGGAATATCATCATGAGATCGGCGTTAACTTAACTCACCACATGGAATTACAATGTTAAAAAACTTCCAATTGCATCTTTGGACTGTCCACAGGGCTGACATGCTGGGGGCCATACTAAATGGTTCAAATGGCTCTGAGCACTATGGGACTTAACATCTATGGTCATCAGTCCCCTAGAACTTAGAACTACTTAAACCTAACTAACCAGTCATCACGGGGGCCATACTGTTTGGAGCATTGTGTCTTAGTGCACCCAAGTGCTCGCCACTTCGCCGTGACCACACAACGTGACACCGCTGCCAGCCAGAGCAGGACTGGAGGTTCGCACAGGCATCAACCCCTGTCAAGTGGCTACTTCTTGTTGAACAAAGTATCAGGTGGTGGGAACCCTTTGATATTAGATACCTATGAAACCGTCGCTGCACTCTCTCAAGTGGCTACTTCCTGTTTGTGAGTGAAATAACATGTGCAAACATACAGAGACCAAGGTGTTGCCCCCCCCACCCTTCCCATTCCTCATGCAGACCGGGCGCTGGTAGCTGGTATATCCTTTTGCTCTTGCACTTCCAGTGTTGTAGAAACCTGTAGCTGATGGAACGAAGGCATTCCAGAAGAGTTAGGTAGTATCTGTCATCTGCCACCAGAAACCACACTAACCTCTCCCTTGTCTTGAACAAAGTAGGAGATACCCGAGAAACCCCCAGGCCCTCCAAAAATGCTAGGTTGCGAATGTCTTAGAAATAGGTCCCCCACTCTATCAAACTGATTGACTAATTAATTAACTCAATAACCTCTATGTAGGACAGTTTTTCCTTGCATCATATGGGTGGCTACTATAAAGATTTTTACCTGGTACAGTTAGGTCGTTTGGCAGGAAGTCCATTACATTAGATGTAGCTGAGAATTTAAAATTTCAGCTGAACTGCGCTATGTCCTTAAACAGTTTGCAGCAGACAGGGCAGGGGTTTGACTGGAGTATGCTCGAAGTACCACTAGTGGAAACCATAAATTGATCAATCGGAAATTTGACATTTCCATTGGTTTTTAAATCACTATATAATCCCTGGGTTGGTTCTCTCCGCTAGACCAGGATGAGGATTGAGACAGAGGAGGAGGAATGGTCTACCACATGATAGGATAGTAACAACACCGAATAGCACACCCACCTTTCCTCTGGAAGACAGAGTCCACTGGACTGTATTGAGAAGCAATAGACACCATACACTTCAACCACATTCCATTCTGTAGTGGTAGTTGTCACAGTTAGATCGCTGGAACACTCGTAAATCCCGCGAGCACATGTCTCAATGTCCGTATGCAGCACCCTAGGCCAGAGGTTGTGTAGTGATAGTTCCCACCAAGTACACACATCTCAGCGATTGTGACAGTTCTGCAGCCAGACTCGCCCAACCAGAAGTACCACCTGGCTGTGGAGGGTGTCCGGGATGACTGCATCCCCATTCTCCACCTGACCAGCTCGGAAGGCTCAGTGCTGGCTTGCACATTAAGACAGAAATGTCCGTTCGTTTTGGTCACCAGCTACCTCCAACATACACCCAGATTGCGAGCAGAGACGTCCAAGGAAACTTGCGACATATATATCGGTGTAATTACAATTAAATATTTCGATTGTAGTGTCAATCTGGTGACATTTGACAATGATCAAAGTATTGGAACTACCTCCTCCTGACGACTATGGCTCTGGAAACATCAATTTCCCTCGTAAATCTATATCCTTGTTATGACTGAACATAATTTTCCACATAAATACTTCCAGCCTCCTTATAGCTATCAATGCATTGAAATCGCAGTTTTCCAGGCCAAATCTATTCCTCCCTTATGACTGGACATAGTTATTTTCTTGGGACTTTACACTGCAACACACACATTTTCATGATCATTTATATGTGTACAGCCTGTGAAAAGTTATGATATATGCACACACACACCTGGTAGGTGTCTCGATTCTTCTCAGTTCTAGAAAATTATTTGACATATAAGCCTACCAGCCAATTAGATTCGAGAATGGACTGCAGGTAATTTCAGTCAGTAGTTCCAGAAGGTGCTCCAAGCTGCCAAAATTCTCTTAAACTAATGTTTGTAAGGCACTGGCATCCACCACTATGTGATAATAAATAACACTCACAGAAACAAAAGCTTTGGAAAGACATCACCGACATGGGTTGGTGTACTGTAATAAACATTGCAGTTGATAGTGAGACAAAGAATATATGAGACTCTGCTTAGAGGGGGCGATAAGAGGACGTTCTCTGTATCTTTCTGGTTACAGCCATATTGCCTACCTTGTTTGTGCACTACAGCAATCCAGTTTAAACTGCATTGGTATACTGTGCAGGTGTTTACGAAATGAATCTATCACCTCTTAGGTCGGATATGCTCCTGAATGCATTGCAATCTCAATTCCCCACATCAAATCTATCCTTCACTTATAAGTAGACACATGTAACTTTTTTACAGGGTTAGTAGTCTGATCATGGTACATACATGTCTGGTGGTATGTCAGAACAGTAACTGCAGTAACTTTACATTCCAACAGCATAACATTCCCGACTACTACCGTGATTATCACTTATAGATGTACAGTGTCCGAAAAATTTGATATGTCCAAATCCACACCACCTGGGTGTCATTTCGCACAGCCTACCATAAGTTCTCAATATCGAAACCCTCCCGCCACGTCATTGTTATCACATTAAAGGGCGTAATAAAAAATAAAAAGCCCTAGAATCTTTTATTTAGATAACTTTCTTTCTTGCACGATAGCCGGCGCTTGCTAGACCAGGGGGAATTGATACCCCAGCAAAGTCACAGACCCCTGCTAATTCTCTCCAAATACCATCATATTCTGACAGGAGTTTTCCACAGTTTGAAGGCTGGTTAGTCTTCCATCTACCATTGACTAGGTAGAGATCTATCACAACGAGAAAAATATCGCTCTAAGTTACAGTGCATAAAAAAATTCTGAAGCATAACACCCACAATTCATCGATACCGAATGACAGTCTATAAATATCCCCCTCTACATGTCATAATCTCCTTTATCGTATTCCTATGACAACCACGCTAGAAATATGACAGTGTAATGCTGCCAGAGTCTTCATTGACAATACAGTGTATCTCTTTCTCCTCGTTATGTTTGTAACATCCAATAGAGTGAAACTTCGAACTATAAAAACTTCGCTAACGTCACCTAGTAGAGAACTCGATAAAATTTCACCATCTCTTCTGATATATCGGAAACACTTTCCGACTGCGTGTCGATATCTGCCATAAGTGCTGATCCCATATTGGTCCATTGCAGCAGGCAGCGAGTGATCGACGTGTGTAAAGTTTTGTCGTCTGCACTGGAGGAAGACCATATCCCACGGACTATCAATCACAATAGAAAGTTTTTGTATGTCGTTTCAGAAGCAGTTTGACACACTGACTTTTGCTGTAACACATCGAAGCAATGTACGAGCACAGATGTGTACAGATACATACGTTTTCTTTTTCTGCCAACACCTTGAGGTCTTTGTCAGATACTGAACCGGCATTAACCCATTTTGGCCCATTGACTCCCACAGAAAGCTGACATCGCATGGTGTAAACCAAGCTGCTCCGACAACACAAAGAATGGTTGAAATAAAAGGCAGAGGCGTTGTTTCTTATTGACATAAATATGGAAGATATCTCAGTATATGGAAACTGGAAGAGGTTTCGGCGTAATGGAGCGTTTTGAAACAGCTACTCGAAGGTGACGACCTCTACATTTAATCTCATCTTCCACAGTGATGGGGCTGCAAATGTCTCAGAGTTCTTTCTTCAAAGAGACCCAAAGCATTGAGTCCTCATATTGGTGAAGCATACCGCATCCTAGCATACCGTGTCCTAGGCAGTAGTCACCCTGATCCCCAAATCTCTGGACACAGCGTTTCTCATTTTTCTGACTAAGCACAATCCACAAACGCAAGTGGAACAAGGGAGTGTTCTTCAGGACTTAAACACATAGGGTACAGATAGTATGCACCATTAGTGGAGGAATGGAATTATTTTCATACACTCAGGCGAGCATGTAATTACCCTCATCCCTCCACATTTTCGTCGAATTTTCATGACTTTACGTATTTTCCATCATTTTCATAATTTTACCACGTTTTCCATACTAGCATTTTACTCAATTACTCGAGGTCCAAACCAGCACTCTCGATGAGGTGTCACATCAACAAAACGTTTCATCATGTCGATCTCATGACACTACCAGCCAATGACATTGCTGCACGGTTCTCAATTACTGTATCTTTGCTAAATCACCCCCTCCAATTACTTTGCGAGGGTCATATAAATGTGGACAGATTGCTAACCCTGTTACACAGCCTACACCACTGTTTCTTAGGGTAGGAAATGGCCATCAGCAGAGAGGAAATGCAAAAACTACGTTCCTTAGTGGTAACACTTTATAAATTTGGTGAGGTTTCATTACGATTTGCCATCTCCTCCTACGAGGATGGGAGTGACAAAGTATTCTAAAATTCATAGGATGAAATAGGAGATTCAGACATTTAGCACTCTGCTCTCTATTTCGAAACAAGCTACCCTTTCGTTGAACATATCGGCTAAGAACCCTGAGCAAAACTCTAAATGGCCTCTATCCATGCAGCTCGTAAATCTTTCCCTGTCTTTAAACAGCCCTCCCTGTAATATTGTCTCCGATTTATTTTAGAACTGACCAGAAATAGGAGAGTACTACACCCGTACATTCGATGTCCCGTGAAGGAACAGAATGAGCTGAGTTTCACATAATCAATACACTTCGATATTTTGCTTTCGCAGAGAGTGTTCCAAACTTGTACTAACCGATCCCAGTATACAGACCAGTATTCTCATTCCAATACCGTAACTGCCATTCTGTGGAGACTGTTCCATACCAGTCTTACTCAAATCACGCATACAATTACACTCAATCTCTCTAGATGCTTGTATGCTGAGGAGTTTAGCAATCAATGGCGCATAGTAGATACGAGCCTGATACATTTGAGAGTATTTTGGTGATATAACAGATGATTAAGAAGAAGAAGAAAAAAAAGAAACATATGATTTATGTGTAATGGAGCTCGAGACAGAAGGAGAGTGAAATATTTTATGTAAATCACGTGTGCTATCAATTCTGTAGAACTGTTGTAGTGTTTGGATTTCATATCAAGAAGGTATGGGTAAGGGGAAAATGGTCGTAGAACCTAAGCATACATCCCTGAGGCTACACAATTCTGAACTTAAGCATGTTAGGAAAGCAGTGTGATTCCCGATATATAAGTCGCATGGACTGAAACGCTGTTAATACACCAATGCAGGAAATATATTTCCAGTAATGATCGAAGCAGACAAAATGAATTAAAATTTGCGCTGCAGCCAGGACTCGAACGTGGGTCTTCTTGCTTGCTAGGCAGAAATGCTAACCATTACACCACCTGCACGAACTACCTAAGCTGTAATTCCCTCCCCAACACAAACTTCAATTTAGTTTTCCCTTACATAGTGTCACTACTGCCAGGGCTCTCCGAAATTGGCAAGCACCCCAGCATTGGACGTAATGGGACGTCCTTGTACCATTGGTGATCCTATAGATCTGTATTTCCAGTACCTGACATACATTCACCCTGTAAGTTTTCTATCACACTCACACGGTGAGAAACTTTAAGATGAGAAAACTGTTACCTTGCACACCAAAGGGGAAAAGAAAACATAGATTCTTTGTGATCTGTGTACTATATAGCTTTCCAAATGTATATAGTACCTACTGTTCAAACCAGGTTACGGTTCGGAAATTATGCTATGCTCGCATCAGTCATATAAAATTATCATCAGCAATGGAAAATGGAGGAAACAACGACATCTTATGAGGAAATTGACAAACACTTAGCAGTGGTGTTGGACACGTGAAATTAACGCCATGCTGCTCTAATTCCGTAAACAGATACATTCTCTTTCACACACAATATCTATCAAGCAAATGTAAACACAGTGATTGCAATTATCCCCCAAACTCCTCTCAGTAACTTAGAATCACCGCAGGTATGAAACTGAAGACTCTGTTTATGTCCAAGATGTAGCAGGGTGTGTTCTGTGTGGTATTCGTTAGCTCACGCGACATGGGTGTTGTGCTGACAGTACTCACGACTCCAGAGAATACCACACTACAATCGATAAGCCATCCTCTAAACATCGTAGTGCATGATCGATATGGGTTAGTAGTACAAACTACACTGAGGTCCACCAGGGGCTGCAGCTGCCAACCCATGGGCATCATGTGTATTGGTAGCAATTAGTTGATGCCTCGTTAAATACCGAAATACTGACCTACAGTGGACAGTTCTCTTCAGTGTGCCGAATCGTGTAGTTTCCAGTTACTGACAAGTCTACAGCCTGCAATGTTTGTCCATCATCTCCAAGACGTAGGCTCCATAGACATTGTAGGACAGCTCTGGACTCTACATTGGCATCACTCGTAGACACAGTGACGGGATTGTAATGTTTAGACGACTTGTAATAATTTCAAACGTCTAAGAAGCATCATTTAATTTGGGTATTTGTTCATACTTAATACATATCATTTTATTATTAATTGTTGGAAGTCTTTCTGATTGAAGACAACTTATGTCATCCTCCAGCACTCCAAACAGCTGTGATTGGTAGAGATTGCGGAGAAGCACATTGTAAATACTGTTTGTTAGAGTTTAAAACATGTAAACTGTCTTGCACAGATTCAAACAGGCGATTCATTCTGTAGTTGTATACTGCAGACCCGAAGCTGGCAATACAATACTCTTAAGCTAAAGACACTTTCCAAAAATCTGTAAGGTGGTTGTCGATAACTGTAGGGCTATACCTGGGCTTGTGACCCAACATATATAAATTTATTACTCTACATTCGGTAGTCATCTACCTTAAACAATATATTCCAACAAATATTCTAACAAATACTTTACATAATAGTTCCTTTATTTATTTTAACAACGTAGTGTTGCTTATCCATTGAGGTAATAGGGATACATACAAATTGATTCCTATCTTTGATGCTATCCTGTGAAAGAGAACCAGCTGCCTCTAAACTGACATGGATCTGCGTTAAAAGATGATAGAAAGTAGATGGAGTAATCGGTTGAGAGTGGTTGTAAAGAGGTGTGATTTAGTGGTAGACTGATGGTGCATTCTAGAGAGAAGGAGTTGCTGTGGCAGATCATTTATCACACAGTTAACCTTTCTTTCCATTGTTCCACTGGGTCTATCAGTTATGTTGTATAACCTGCGTTCGACTCATGTACAATTGCGTGTTGTGTGCGTGACTTACAACACTATCTACCTGCGATAGTTAACAGCAAACCTTTCCATACCACAGTCAGCAGAGGACCTGCAACGCACATGTGTCGAATCACATCCACCAAACTGATGGGAAACCTATTTCGGAACCCTCCTGTAGATGAATGAAGATGTATGTGAAGTACTCCATTCCCCTGCCATATCTTGGACATAAACAGAGTCTTGAGTTTCGTAACTGTGATGACTCTAATTTAGCGACAGGAATACGATAAAGGAGATTAGAACATGTACAGGGCGATATTTATACACTGCCATTCGTTATCGATGAATTGTAGGTCTTATGCTTCTGAATTTTTTTGTGCACTGCAAATTAACGTGCTATTTTTCTTGTTGTGACAGCTCTCTACATAGTCAGTGATGGATGGAGGACTAGACAGCCTTCTAACTGTGGAACAAAGCTGTCAGAACATGATGGGATTTCGAGGGAACTAGCAGGGATTTGTGAGATGGCTGGGGTAACAGTTCCTTCTACTCTGGCAAACGTTGGCTATTGTGCAAGAAAGTACGTAACGTGAATAAAAGACGTGAGGGATTTTTAATTGTAATTACTCCCTTTATTCCTCGACAAATCTGTGATATCGACGATGTGGCGGGAGTGTTTCCTACTGGGAAGCTACGGTAGGCTGTGCAAAACGACACCCAGCTGATATGAGTGTGTAGATGCCTTAATTTTTCGGACATGTACAAAAATGATAATCACGTTAATTGTAGCGAATGTTACACTGTTGGACGTAAAGTTACTGTAGGTAACGTTCTGACATATCACCAGACATGTGTCGGTTGTGATCAGATTACTATTCCTGTAAAAAGATTACGAATGTCTAGTTGTAAGGGGAGGATAGATACGGCAAAGAGAATTGTTATTTCAAAGCACTGAGGAGTATATTCGACCTTAAGGGGTGTTATATTCATTTTGTAAACACCTGCACAATATACCAATGCATGGGTCAACTGGGCTGTTATAGTGTACAAACAGGGCTGGCAATACGGCTGGATACACAGATGGTCCTCTCATTGGTTACCCTACGCTGATCCTCATACATTGTTTTTCGGGCTATTGAATGCTATATATATTCCAGTACACCAAACCATATCGATGATGTCTTTCTAGCCCTTCCATCCACGGGAGCTCTCTCGATTATCGTATAGTGCCAGTTGCCTGTGGTTTACTACACTGATTTGAGACAGTCTTGGTGGTATGCAGCTCCTTTCAGAACTGCTGACTGAAAATACCTGCAATCTGTTCTCGAATCTAATTGGCTGGAAGACTTAAATGTCAAATAATTTCCTAGAACTGAGAAGAATCGAGACACCTAGCCAATGTGTGTGTTGATATACATTTTTTTCAGGCGCTATACACATATAAACGAGAATCGGAAATGTGTGTGTCTGTTGGAGTGTAAAGTTACTGTGTTCAGCGTTCCGATATGATCAAAGAAAATGACTATGTCTGGTCGTACAGAAGGTATAGATTTGACATGGAAAACGATTTCAATGCATTGATAGCCATGAGTGGGATGAAATATTTTACATGGAAAATTATGTCAAGTCATAAGAAGGATTTTGAATTATGTGGAAAACTGATATTTCAGATGTGGCTAGTTTCCTAGGACAACTCTGCCTGGAGTCTGGATACTTGGAGAGGTGTCTGCTGACCGGAATAAATGGACATTTCTGGTTTAATGCGCGGCCGCCACTGAGCCTCCTGAACTGGTCAGCCAGGGTATGGGGATGCAGTTTCCCCCCAATGTCGCCCTCTATGTGTTGGGCAGCCTTTGCTATTGGATGTGTTGCGAGTATTCTCCGATTTTTGGGTGGGTTGACTGACAAGTGTTGGCGCTGGATGTATTGATAATGTCTGAATTCCTACCACTCCAGTCATCCTGGACACCCTCCGCAGCTGGGGATTACTCTGCGGCAGGCTGAGACTGGCTGCAGACCTGACACGAATGTTGAGACACATGTCCATGGTGGCAACTAGCGCTATGCGACCTCTGGCCTTGGGTGCCCCGTGTGGACATCGGGACATGAGTGCACGGGATGTATAAGTGTTCCAGCAATCTCTGACATCTAACTGTGACAACTATTACTACAGAATGGAATTCAGCTTAAGTCTGTGGTGTTTACTGCTTCTCAATACAGTCCAGTGGACTCTGTCTTGCAGTAGAATGGTGGGAGTGGTGTTTGTTGTTGTTACTATCCCAGCATGTGGTAGACCCTTCCTCTACCTCCTTCTCGCTAGGGCAACTGAGAGAACCAACTCAAGGATTATATAGTGATTTTAAAACCCAATATCAATGTGACATTCCTGATTGATCAATTTATTGTTTCCAACAGTGGTCAAACTGCTGCCCTGTCTACTGCAAATTGTTTAAGGAAATAGCGCAATTGAGCTGAAATTTTAAATTCTCAGCTACCTCCAACATAATGGACTTCCTGCCAAAAGACGTACTTGTGTGTCTCCACCAGCAGAATGCAAGGTAAAGATCTGGAGGTTGGAAGAGTAGGGTTTGTAAACTGGGCAGTTGTGGGGTCAGATGGAATATCCCAGGACACATACCAGTCCTAGTACCTACCAATAGGATACTAGGAAAAACTGATCTGCACAGACTGTATCGAGTTCATTAATTACTGAATCAATTTGATAGAGTGAGGGACCTATTTCCAAGACATACACAGCCCAGCATTTTCAGAAGCAATCCAGGTTTCCCAGGTATCTGCTACTTTGTTCAAGACAAGGGAGGGGTTAGTGTGGTTTTTGGTGGCACACAACAGATACTACCTAGTTCTTCTAGAATGCCTTTGTTCCATCCACTACAGGTTTTCATAGTGCTGCAAGTGTAAGAACAAAGGGAGACAGCGACTACCAGCGCCAGGTCATCATGAGGGGTGAGGAAGGTGTGGGAAACACGTTGGTCTGTGTGTTTGCTGTTGTTGGTTCACTCATAAACAGGAATAGCCGCTTAAGAGAGAGTGATGGTGGTTTCATATGTATCAATTATGATAGGGTTGCCACCACCTGATACTACGTTTGCCAGGAAGTGTCTACTTGAGAGGGTTGATGTACATGTGGGCCTCTAGTCTTGCCCTAGCTGGCAGTGGTAGCACATGATGTGGTCACAACAAAGCTGCTGGTGCATGGACACACAAAGATTCAATGTCCCAATTGGAGCAGCCCTGGCACATCTGCCCTGTGGTTGGTGTGAAGACATGATCAGAATTTGTTTAACCATATAATTCTGTGTGGTGAGTTATGTTGACATCGATGTCATGATGGCAATCCTTGCATGATAAAAAAAGATGTATTTAAATATTTAATTACTTCCTTTCAATGTACTTTACAAGACCTTCATCTTCCAAATTAAATAAATAACAGAGAATGATGAGCTTTCCCTGTCAAATAAAAGTGAGATCCAACCTCTGAAAACTGAATGTTATGAATAACAATACATTATTGTACCCTCTGTAGTGCAGTTGAATTTCCTATCATGTATCCTTCCAGTCCACCAAGTCAGCGACTTTTCCTGCCAATTTTTTCTGGGAGGGGTGGGAAGGGAAGAGGCGAGGAGTGGGGGTTGGATGTTCTCTGGTGGTGGCATTGAGCACTAGCTCAGTCGATCCCTGCATGCCAAGGTGAGAACACGTGTGAAAATTTTCTGACAAGACAACACCTCCAGTCTGCTGCAGTGTAATTATGTAATTAGGAAATGCAGTGCACCCTGCACAGCAACATCGATGCACAGACTGAGCAATTTTTCCTCCAATTTCTTTTTAGGTGGTGAGGGGGGAATTGATGGAGGTGGGGGGCGGGATGTGGGATTTCCGAGGAGGAGGAGGAGGAGGAGGGAGTAATTAATTAATGAATTTAATTAATTAGTTCAATTAATTTGATATCAAAAGTTTACTTGTATTGGCGAAGGGGAGGGGGTGGGTTGGGAGTTTCCCAGAGGGATGGGGGCTAGGAGTAGGAGTGGGAAGGATGGGAGGTTTGTCAGAACGACTGATTATCCCTAGGGGGTAATAAATCAACTCCCAGGGGGTGATAAATTAATTAGCATAAAAATAAGTTAAGGGGAGGGACTCATTAATTAAATGAGTTTGTCCCAGAATGTATGCTTGCCCCAGAATGTATGCAAACCACAACAAACAAAATGTGCCAGAAAAGACATTACCTCACTACTCATGCAATAAGTGCATCTGTTTTTTACAATGCATTGCCTACTGCGTGTGGTTCCGCTGTGTACTTCATGTGGTCTCTGCACCGCTACATCGACACAGTCCTGTTTCCACGTCGAGTTCTGTTCCCAGACGAATATAAATTCATTAGGGACAGTGTTCTGAATTCGCAAAACAGCCGTGTATGGGCAGACAAAAACCCTCGGACCACACATGTTCAGGGATTTCAGCACCAGTTTGATTTTAACGTGTGAGCAGGTACTCTCGACGGTTACGTGGTTGGGCCATACCTCCTTCCACTCGAGCTAACCGGTCCTGGATACTTGATCTTCTTACAGAATCTATTGGACATCTTTTTGGAAGCCGAGCCACTGAATGCCCGTCAGGAAACGTACTTTCAGCATGGTGGCGCACTACTTCACTTCTCACCTGCGGCTCAGAGACATCTCAACAGACAATATGGTGAAAGATGGATAGGCCGAGGTGGTCCAGCCGCATGGCCGCCGCGATAGCCTTATTTAACTCCTATGGACTACTTCTTGTGGAGTCTTGTGCAAAGATTAATTTACAAGACTCTCGTAGCGACAGAGGAAGATCTGCTGGCACGAGTTCTGACCGCTGTACTGGAAATTAAAGAGTAGCCAAGTGAGATGGAGAGTGTGTACCAGAACATGCTTCGTAAGTGATTGTAACAACGTTGATGGTCGCCACATCGAGCTGCTGCTGTAATGCTGCTGTATGCCGGGTTCTTTTTGGTTTGGAATAATGTAAACACGTAATGTTTAAGGATTAATACAAACAAATGTGTATAACTCATAAAAGGAGTTTTCGTTATTTTCCCTTTCAATTCGTTACCTAATAATTGTACTGCTTCACACCTCATTCAGTTCCTCAAGCAGAAGTGGATTAGTTAAACATCTGAATTAAAACAGTCGTAGAATGGAAAAGGTGCGTGGGTTCCTATTTACTCCCCTCCTAAAAGTCTGTAACGGGAATTCCTGAACACGCTGTATTTTGGCGAACCGTCATGGTTCAACTCCTAAACGTGCCATATCACTTTCAATTGCCTATGTGCGTCTTTATTTCCAAGGTGGAAGGCATATACCAGAGTTTTACAGGGAATTGGCTTGAAAAATTTTCTCTACAGTAGACAGCAAAGTATTCGAGGGTTCGTATCAGTTTCCCTTGCACTTCCTCAAACGATTTTCCCTGTGCGCCCACGGTAGTACCATCGGAGTTTAAAAACTGCATCATCTCAGCGATTATAACCTTTTCACCGGTTTCCACGTTCGCCAGCTGATTTGCTTTATGTCGAGATTCATTATCAGTCTGGACCATCTTCCCGTTCGCGCTATTGGTACTGCTTGCAGGACCTCTTCCCCTGTTTGAACAGTATTTTCTGAGAAAGGATCGTCGTCGTACATCGAATGGTACTGCTCTACAAGTTTTTTGGATCCTGCTTCCGGACCCCCAATGTATTCAGTCCTTCAGCACTCGGTATGGGCTTTTCGGATGTTTTTCTACCAGGAGAACAAAGTTGTCATTAGAACTAGTACGTGATTCAAACGGCACGATTTCCAGGTCCCGTTCTTCTCCCTGAAATTTTCATTTTTAAAATTAAAGCATCTTTTAAAGAGAATGACTTTGGGTCTGGCAGCCACCCTTACTATCGAAGTTATCAGTCTGTGTTGCGTCCGTGGTATCGCGTTTGCCACAGTTTTTGATGACTGACCACTGATCACGTCACTAACAAAGATATTGTTCAGGTTATATCCTCTGTGACATCTTCCACTGTTGAAGGATGCGGGCAGTTTCGCACCATGTATTACTTTTAAATTCAATCCTTCTGTCCATTGTTCTAGCCTCTTAGGCAGTTCTGTTTCAGAGTACCTTCAGGCTTTGCTATGCCAGTCGGTAACAAATTTTAAGTTCTGAGACCGGAAATTTTTAACTCCCCAGAGAAAACGTCTTCAGCTATATTAGGTTGATGCATAAGTCGTAGCGTTTTTGTTTTGAATTTTATTCCGTCTGCTATGGGTTTATTTATCAATCGTCATTTTTTTTTTTGTAGTTCACTGTTGCTATTTGAGTTTACATATTGTCATTCGGAGATAGTGAGTGGAACTGTGGACACTGGGAAATGGAGTGCCAGATGGAGAAATCGGAACATTTCCGACACATTCTTCTGTCTGAGTTCAGTAGAGGGATGACAGCAGCGGAGGCAGCCAGAAACATTTGCACCGTATTTGGGAGTAAAGCCACTGAACAGATGACGGTAAGAAAATGGTTTTCTCGTTTTAAGGAGGATCGTTTAGACGTTAATGAGTCCCAATGTTCTGGGAGACCTTCGGGGTTTGATGAAGATCGCTTAAACGCATTAATCCACAATGATCCAAATCAGTGTACTCGAGAACTAAAAAATGTGATGAAGTGTGATCATTCCACCATTGTGCGACGTTTTGCATGCAATGGGGAAGGTTCAAAAATCGATTATGTTAGCACCGCATGCTCTGAGCCAAAATCACAAAAATCAGCGAGTGGCCTTGTGTGCATCTCTGCTTGATCGTCATCAACTAGTTCGTGAACAGCATCGACCATTCCTGTCCTGTATCGTTACTGGTGACAGAAAATGGTGTCTTCGTGTTAACGTAGGGAGAGGAAAGGAATAGTTGAGCCCAAACAAAACAGCAACTCCACGGTACAAAGACCGTCTCGCATTCACAACAGCGACTGTGTGGTTTACTAAAAATAGCTTCCTCGAGACGTAGCCATCACTGCTGACTTTAAGTGTCAACAACTGAGACGTCTTGCAGACGCAGTCCAATGACAACGACCAGGATGACTGCGGGAAGTGACGCTACTCCATGCTACCGCATTCTGCTAGACTGACAGAAGACAGTATACAGGAGATGGGTTGGAAAATCATTCCGCCGCTTCGATGTTCACTTGATGTTGTGCTCTCAGACTTCCACCTTTACTGCTGTCTATCGAAAAACCTTTCAGGATGAAAATGCGCTCCGAACACGGTTCGACGAATTCTTCACCTCAAAACCACACTATTTCTGCAGTTGCGAAATCAAAAGGTTATCCCAGGGTTGCAGACTGTTTTAAACAGTGAAGAATAATATATTATTAATAAATCCTCTGTTATTCACCAACCCAATAGAAGGAAGGTAGCCTCGAGGAATTTACCTCTGTAGTGAGAATCTCGATGTCAGCTTCACACCTCAGAGCTGGCGAACTTATTTTAATGTTCTTTTTAGCAAAGCTTACACTTCCATGTCGTTCGTGAGGTCTCTCTAGTATTAGCTTCATCCCTTTAACCCGAGGTCTTCGCCTTTCCGTTCCTCGGTGCGTTTCCTGGAATAGAAGGAGATGTTGTTTCCTTGCTTGCATTAGACAGCAAGAATTCCTTATGTGCAGAAAGGCCCTCGATATTTATCGAAGTTCTTACTAAAGCTGGGTCCGCAGCTCGTGGTCTTGCGGTAGCGTTCTCGCTTCCCGCGCACGGGGTCCCAGGTTCGATTCCCGGTGGGGTCAGGGATTTTTCCTGCCTCGAGATGTGTGTCGTCTGCATCATCATCATTCATACCCATTACGGTCGGAAGAAGGCAACGGCAAACCACCTCCGCTAGGACGTTACCTAGTACGGCGGTGCGGGTCTCCTGCATCGTCCCCTACGCTCCTCGGAGTATGGGACCCCATCAGCATTATCACCATCGTCGTCGTTAAGGGGAGGCACCCGACTGTTTCAAACAGTGAGACATACAGTCTGCGGGGGAGCTCCTTCCTTATCCCCATGTCTGGTGACGTCGTCCTACACCACTCCACGCGTCGCTTAACGTTGACTTCACAAATGTGTGGCTTATGAGGAGATGCTTCACCAGTGTACTCCGTTCTTTTTAATTTCCGTGCGCAGTCTCGTTGCGCTAGCCGGACTGCTGGTAGCATTTTGGAAATCTCGAGTGATTCCTTTTTCTGATTTGATGCAGTTTTTCACAACCACCCTCCGAATGCTCGACGGTCCCTTTCTCTCATTATATTAGTTTTATTTATTTAACATGATCTGATTAGGCCTATCAGGCCCTCTCTTACATCGGACCAAGGTTTCACACGTGCAGCATCTATTACATCTTAGTCACTAAGAAATAACAATTTTAATACGACAGCTGGAATGATTTGAGTGTCTTATGTGGCAGTGTGAGTAAATTATTTATACTGATTACAAACTGAAAAGGTTAATCGTGGTGTTACTTGTATTACTGGAGCTGCTGCCACTAACAGTGATAATAACAATAATAACGACAATAAAAGTGACATTAATTGAAATAACGGTAGTGGGACACAGCGAGTTCTGGAAAAAGGACATTAATTATGGAGACTACATCGGCCAAGAATATTGGGAAACAGGAAAGATGAGGTAGGAAAGAGGGATGTGCAAGGGTAACAAGAGCGTACAGGGACAGTGGTAATCTTATTGTAGCTTTAGTAGATAGGTTATTACCTGTCTTCTGAAACTGGAGAGGTTTCTTAGTTCCCTAATATAGTATGGGAGTTTGTTTCAGAGTCGGGTTCCTGCTACTGAGAAGAACTTCCAGAAGATGGCTAAACGATGGCTTGATACAGAAATGATTTTGCTTTGATGGGAACGAGTGTTTCTGCCATGTTGTTCAGACAAGAGCTCTGAGGAGAGATATGAGGGACAATGTTTACTGATAAGACACCGGAGAAGACAGAGGGTATGGAAATCTCTGCACTTGTCTGCGTGAAGCCAAAATAGCTGCGCATATGATGGTGAACTATGATCAAAGAGTTGGCTATCACAGATATAACGAACACAGGCGTTCATAACCAGTTCCAAGCGCCGAGAGCTTTCCTGAGAAAGGCCTTGCAGGGTGAGTATCGCTGTAATCAATAACTGGAAGCATAACTGTTTGTACAACTTTATTTTCAGGTCAGGAGGGAAGATCTCTTTATATTTTAGTAGAGCGTGGAGAGACGCAGATGCATTCTTGCATTGTACAGTTATGTGCTCAGTTCAATTTAGATTTTCATCTGTTATTGCTCCTAGACTCTTTGCTGAAGGAGTTCAAATGGTTCAAATGGCTCCGAGCACTATGGGACTTAACATCTGTGGTCATCAGTCCCCTAGAACTTAGAACTACTTAAACCAAACTAACCTAAGAACATCACACACATCCATGCCCGAGGCAGGATTCGAACCTGCGACCGTAGCAGTCGCGCGGTTCCGGACTGAGCGCCTAGAACCGCGAGACCACCGCGGCCGGCTGCTGAAGGAGTGAAGTTGATATTTGTCCCATTTAGGGTTAAAGATGGTGAGGATTCCCGATATTGCGGACTAATGAGACTGGAATGACCAGCCAGCACCGCATGGGTTCTGGATAGATTGAGCTTTAACCCTGAATCCCCCGCTTTCATTTTGATACTGCAGAAGGTCGGTCTTGAGATTCTCGGTATCTGTCTTCAGGATTATTGGTTTTCCTCTTAGATGCAGCTGGAGTTTATCATCTTACTTGGGGTACTTGCTATAATACAAGACTGATGACACATGATTTACGTACAGTGAAAAGAGTGTAGGACCTAATACCGAATCCTGAGAGACGTCTCATACTGCTTGCCTCCATTGTAACATTAGAGTGCCGCACATGACTCATTGCTGCCAAGACATCAGGTATGAGCGAAACCATTGCACTCCACTTGGTGAGAAACTTACGTTGAAATGGTTCAAATGGCTCTGAGCACTATGGAACTTAACTTCTGGGGTCATCAGTCCCCTAGAACTTAGAACTTCTTAAGCCTAACTATCCTAAGGACATCACACACATCCATGCCGGAGGCAGGATTCGAACCTGCGGCCATAGCGGTCGCGCGGTTCCAGACTGTAGCGTCTAGAACCGCTCGGCCACGCAGAAATTTAGGCTGTTAAGTTTGGCTCGTAAAATCTCATTGTCGACAGTGTCAAAGGCTTTGCTGAAGCCTATGTAGCACCTGATAGTTGCTTCTAGTGCATCCCTGGTAAGCTTGAGGTCATTCTTTACTTTTATTAAGGCAGATGTTGTGCTACAATGTTTACGGAAGCCTGAGTGATATTTTTCTAGTAAGTTGTTTGTAGCTAGATAGTTTTTTAGCTGGTCGTTGGCTATACATTCTAAAACCCTGGACAGTGCACGAATAATGTAAACAGGTCGACAATCAGAGGTTATTGCGGCAGCGTCCTTTTTGGGTAATGGCTTAACTAGCCCGTGTTTCCATGCTTGTGGTTAAGGAGTGGTTGAAGATATCTGCTATATTGGATCAATAATAAGCTTCATCATTTGGACTGTGATGCCATCCTCTCTAATGGACGATGATCTGATGCGCACGATGGCCTTCTTGGCGCTGTTGCAAGTAACATGCTTTAATTAGAATTTTTCGTGGCTACAGTCGTTTACCCCTTCGAAGTAATCAATGACTCTCTGTTTCGTTTACGGTTCAATTGTCATTGTAGGTAATGTGAAGTACCGGTTCATTTCATCGCTGGGACAAAGGGATCAGCTGCAGCTTTTACTTTGCCTATATCAAGACCACGCAGGTTTTTCCGTAGGACAGCTGGTCAGTTTCTGTTGTCGGTCAATCTGCGGGCATGTCTGAGTTTTACATTTTCCACAGCTTCACTTACTCTGTTCCGCCCCCGCTTGTAAGTAAGATGATTTTCAAGCACAGAGCTCTGTTTGGGTGATGTGCAGCGCCTGTGAGACTCGTAAGGTGTTTTATTTTTTGAGTTAGGCCAGGTGCGTGTTTCCTTCGTACTTTTCCGGTCTTTAAGGGGGCATTTTGTCTTATTGTTGAGAAAGTTTGTTAGAAAATCAATGAAGTGTTTCGTTGATGTCCGAGAAGTGGAAGACTTTCCCCAAGCTGTTTCTTGCACCTCAGTTTCAAGTTCAGATAAATTAATGTGTTTGAAGTCTCGGTATGTAGTCAGCTGCGGTTTCTTTCTGAGACATTCTAGAGAGATAGCTGTGAAAATTATGCCAGTTGGAAGTATTTGAGAGGCATGAAGTACTCTCTTTGGGGACTTTCTTGAAAATATATCTATGAGAGTGTGACTATGTTCGTATGATAGGTGGGAGCAAGCTGAAGTAGTGACGCATTTGAAGCAGAAAAAATCAGCTTAAATTTCACATTAGAAGGACTGGTGTACAGGAAATTTGTGTTAGTGTCACGGGCTATAATACAGGGTGATTCGAAAAGAATACCACAACTTTAGGAATTTAAAACTCTGCAACGACAAAAGGCAGAGATAAGCACTATCTGTCGGCGAATTAAGGGAGCTATAAAGTTTCATTTAGTTGTACATTTGTTCGCTTGAGGCGCTGTTGACTAGGCGTCAGCGTCAGTTGATGCTAAGATGGCGACCGCTCAACAGAAAGCTTTTTGTGTTATTGAGTACGGCAGAAGTGAATCGACGACAGTCATTCAGCGTGCATTTCGAACGAAGTATGGTGTTAAACCTCCTGATAGGTGGTGTATTAAACGTTGGTATAAACAGTTTACAGAGAATGGGTGTTTGTGCAAAGGGAAAAGTTCTGGACGGCCGAGAACGAGTGATGAAAATGTAGCACGCATCCAGCAAGCATTTGTTCGCAGCCCAGGAAAATCGACTGGCAGAGCTAGCAGAGAGCTGCAAATTCCACAATCAACTGTATGGAGAGTCCTACGAAAAAGGTTAGTTATGAAACCTTATCGTCTGAAATTGGTTCAAGCACTGTCTGCAGCTGATAAGATTAAAAGAATCGATTTCTGTGATTTTATCCTTGCTCTAATGGAAACAGATGAATCTTTCGTTTCAAAGATTGTGTTTAGTGATGAAGCAACTTTCCACACTAACGGGAAAGTCAACCGTCACAATGTCTGTATATGGGGCACTGAGAATCCGCGGGAAACAACTCAGTATGAACGTGACACGCCTAAGGTGAACGTTTTCTGTGCCATTTCAGCCAATAAAGTTTTTGGTCCCTTTTTCTTCGAAGGTGCTACTGTAACTGGACTACAGTATCTGGAGATGTTAGAGAATTGGCTGTTCCCTCAGCTCGAACAAGAAGCACAACAATTCATATTTCAGCAGGATGGAGCGCCACCACATTGGCACTTATCTGTCCGTAACTACCTGAACGTCAACTACCCGAGGCGATGGATCGGCCGCCAGGCAGCCCGTGACAGAGCACTTCATCACTGGCCTCCAAGAAGCCCTGATCTTACCCCCTGCGATTTTTTCTTATGGGGGTATGTTAAGGATATGGTGTTTCGGCCACCTCTCCCAGCCACCATTGATGATTTGAAACGAGAAATAACAGCAGCTATCCTAACTGTTACGCCTGATATGCTACAGAGAGTGTGGAATGAGTTGGAGTATCGGGTTGATATTGCTCGTGTGTCTGGAGGGGGCCATATTGAACATCTCTGAACTTGTTTTCGAGTGAAAAAAAACCTTTTTAAATACTCTTTGTAATGATGTATAACAGAAGGTTATATTATGTTTCTTTCATTAAATACACATTTTTAAAGTTGTGGTATTCTTTTTGAATTATACGCTCGTATGTCGATTGAAGCAACAGCCTTGCATCGGTGGTAACATCGGTTCCCGCCAGTTACGCTCTGTCGGGCTTGGCTAGTACTTGGAGGAGTGACCGTCTGGGTCTTCCGAGCGTTGGTGGCAGGCGGCTACTTGATGAAAAAGTAGAGGTTGCGGCCACGAAACTGACAACGGCCGGGAGAGTGATGTGCTGATCACATGCCTCTAGTGACGCCTCTTGGCTGAGGATGACACGTCGGTCACTCGGTAACGTTGTGCCTTCCGACATCTGTTCAGACGGAGACAGAGAGACATTTTGATTCGAGACCTGAAAGAACAGTTTCAAAGCAAGAAAACCTAGCTGCTTTAGGACGATTGTAGAGGAGACATATTAGTTACTTTCTGTCGAGGGGTTTGATCCATTTGAACATATATTCCACACTACATGAGATCTGCCCGGACTTAGTTTATCTGTGGTTGTTCCTTCACGTTTCCTCTTCATAGAAACATTACCAGTAGTCAACCTTGGCCGTTTTAGAAAGGTGGGAATGTTGCTAATGGATTTGTTATTCAGATGACTCCAATCCACGGGCAAATGTATTGAGCTTTCGTGGCCGATCCATGCCATTGTTAGTGATTCTCTGGTGACAACACAGTACTCCCCGCCTCCTCGGCCGCTCGTGACATCTAGTGGTCAGTTCCGCATTGCGTACAGGTGTCCAGATACTTTAATCAGTAGTTCTATGATGTGACACTCTAAAGCTATGAATTGTAATGATTCTGTAAGGTACATATTGTGCTGTGGGGCGATCTGTATGGTTGGAAATGAAGAACACCCTTTGAAGGCGCCGCGATCGTGGTACAGGAACTTCACATGTTCCAAGATGACAAGTTTCAACACTCTTATGCTGCCATCATGTAATCTTACGGAACTTGTTATAAAAGAAGCATGTTACATTACAGAAAGTCAAAGTACAAATGAGTGCCTTTGTGCTTTATCTTCATGTAATACAGGGTGTTACAAAAAGGTACGGCCAAACTTTCAGGAAAAATTCCTCACACACAAGTAAAGAAAAGATGTTATGTGGAAATATGTCCGGAAACGCTTAATTTCCATGTTAGAGCTCATTTTAGTTTCGTCAGTATGTACGTTCAATGGAGCACGTTATCATGATTTCATACGGGATACTCTACCTGTGCTGCTAGAACATGTGCCTTTACAAGAACGACACAACATGTGGTTCATGCACGACGGAGCTCCTGCACATTTCAGTCGAAGTGGTCGTACGCTTCTCAACAACAGATTCGGTGAGCGATGGATTGGTAGAGGCGGACCAATTCCATGGCCTCCACGCTCTCCTAACCTCAACCCTCTTGACTTTCATTTATGGGGGCATTTGAAAGCTCTTGTCTACGCAACCCCGGTACCAAATGTAGAGACTCTTCGTGCTCGTATTGTGGACGGCTGTGATACAATACGCCATTCTCCAGGACTGCATCAGCGCATCAGGGATCCCATGCGACGGAGGGTGGATGTATGTATCCTCGGTAACGGAGGATATTTTGAACATTTCCTGTAACAAAGTGTTTCAAGTCACCCTGGTACGTTCTGTTGCTGTGTGTTTCCATTCCATGATTAATGTGATTTGAAGAGTATTAATAAAATGAGCTCTAACATGGAAAGTAAGTGTTTGCGGACACATGTCCACATAACATATTTTCTTTCTTTGTCTGTGAGGAATGTTTCCTGAAAGTTTGACCGTACCTTTTTGTAACACCCTGTATAACTTGGCACCTTTAGTAGAAGTTCCATATGACGACATAATGGCAGCATAAGACTGTTGAACCTAGTCGTCTTGGATCAATGTAAGTTACTATACTGTGACTGAAGCGTATGAAGAGTAGTCTTCTTTCCTTGTAATGATTCGTCTGTGATAGAGTTGCAAACCTATCGTAGACTACTTCAAAAATGTTCAAATGTGTGTGAAATCTTATGGGACTTAACTGCTAAGGTCATCAGTCCCAAAGCTTACACACTACTTAACCTAAATTATCCTAAAGACAAACACACACACCCATGCCGGAGGGAGGACTGGAACCTCCGCCGGGACCAGCTGCAGAGTCCATGACTGCGGCTCCGTAGACCGCTCGGTTAACCCCGCGCGGCTCGTAGACTACAGCAGTAGTTTCCCTTGTAGCTTTTGTCGGTTAAGGTCGTACCTGCATTACCTGTACGTTGGGTGTGTTGCATACCTATTTGGGGTTCTCTATTAACGATGGCTACCTTAATGTGATCAATGTCCCCTAAAAACCGGAAGTGATGAATCGTGCAAAATCTGAGTGGGGATATATAAAGGACCGGATACTTACAGAACATTTTTCTTCTACATAGTTATACTCTTGTCTGTTACTTAAGAATAAACAATATTTATAGCAGAACTGTAATTGTCAATGGTTAATTCAGATATTATTCGAAAATTGTTGATTTGTAAAGTGAAACTGAGGGATGTTGCAGTAAAAATAAAGAAAAAGTATAGATTTATCGTATAGTGCTGGTAAACGCAATTTCCTCAGCAAATTGTAAAATTTAAAAAAATGCAAAACAGAAATAAATCAGTCATCGCTTGTCTAGTTAGTCGAACTTATACAGCACATCTGTCTGTCATTCATAAACAACTTTCGAATTTATCAATAACAGCAAGAAACGTTTGCTTTGATCATAATGAAGAACGTTCTAATGAGTGCAAAGTAACAACGATGGTTAAATATATTTTTTATGTTAGTGCATGCAAACTGTACTTACATCAAAAGTACATGGAGCGCCAAAGAAACTGGTATAGGCGTGCGTATTCAAGTACAGAGATGTGTAAACAGGCAGAATACGGCGCCGCGGTCGGCAACAAGTGTCTGGCGAAGTTGTTAGATCGGTTACTGCTGCTACAATGGCAGGTAATCAAGATTTAAGTGAGTCTGAACGTGGTGTCATAGTCGGCGCTCGAGTGATGGGACACAGGTAGCGATGAAGTGGGGATTTTCCCGTACGACCATTGCACGAGTGTACCGAGCGATAAAATATCGGTCTCCGACATCGCTGCCGCCGGAAAAAGATCCTTCAAGAACGGGACCTATGACGACTGAAGAGAATCGTTCAACGTGACAGAAGTGCAACCCTTCTGCAAATTGCTGCACATATCAATGCTGGGCCATCAACACGCGCCAGCGTGCGTACCATTCAACGAAACATCATTGATATGGGCTTTCTGAGACAAAAGCACACTCGTTTACCCTTGATGACTGCACGACAGAAAGCTTTACGCCCCGCCTGGGCCAGTCAACACCGACCTTGTACTGTTGATGGCTAGAAATATGTTGCCTGATGGGAAGATTCTCGTTTCAAATTGTATCGAGAGGATGGACGTGTACGCGTAGGGAGACAGCCTCATGATCCATTGACCCTGCATGCCAGCAGGCGACTCTTCGAGGTGGTGGAGGCCCTGTAATGGTGTGGGGCGTGTGTAGTTGGAGTGACATGGAGCATCTGATACGTCTAGATATGACTCTGGCAAGGCGACACGTACTTAAGCACCCTGTCTGATCACCTGCATCCATTCATGTCCATTGTGCATTCCGATGGACTTGGGCAATTCCAGCAGGACCATGCGACACCACACACATCCAGATTTGCTACAGAGTTACTCCAGGAACTCTCTTCTGAGTTTAAACACTTCCGCTGGCCACCAAGCTCCCCAGACGTGAACATTATTGAGCACATCCAGAATGCCTTGCAACGTGCCGTTCAGAAGAGATCTCCACCCTCTCGTACTCTACGGATTTATGGACAGCCCTGCAGGATTCATAGTGTCAATGTACCAGTTTCTTTGGCTCTTCAGTGTAATTGCTTTTGTTACGTAAAAGCACAGAAATTACGTGATAAATTAATTTTTATTACTTGCAAAATTTAATTTATATTCTGTAAGGATATTAATTATACAATGGACTAACAATGAATGACGTGCGGTTCCAATTACGTGCAAAAGAAACAATCAAACAAACCAAAAAAGAAGCAAGGAGAAGTCGTCGGCTCCCTGTTTTTCTGTTACACATTCATTGTTTCCCCTACCAATTCTACCAGTACTGCCGGTAGTCCTATCATTTGCTCGTCATTTATGTAGTGTACCAAAACTACTGAACCGTAGAGCGCAACTCTGGTTGTAACGATTCGCCTCTGAGTCTGCAGTGAGGCGCCCTGGTATTTTCGAGTTGACTATTTCTAAGGAAGTTGGCCGGCCGCACGGCTGCGAGCTTGTGAGGAAGGGGAGGGCAGGGAGGGGGGGGGCGGCGCCGGCTCCTATCCATGTCCGTCACGCGCGGCCCACAAAGGCGGCCAGCTTGTGGGGCTGCGGTGTACAAATAGCCGCCTGTTGTCTCTGCGCTCCGCTCGTGCAGAGCAGAGGCGGCCGGGAAACCTCGTTTGAAGCAGTTTGGCCGGCGCTACGTGAGCTGCGCCGCCCACGCACACCGCCCACCGCCCACCGCGCCCACACCGGCCATTTCTCGAGCCCCTTGGCGCCGCCTGCAACCTGATCCCCATACCGATGTCCAGCCCGCGAGGGAGCGCCCGACTGCTCCGGGGGCGGCTCAGATAGCGTTTGGATGCTCTGCCGAGTCACGTGACGTGACGCGACTACCGCAACGCCGCTACCTGCGCTCGGTGGACCGGCCTCAACGTCACGTTATGTACTACAAAGAAGTTTGTACTACCTGCGTATCGGTCAACGTGTATAGAAGTAGATTAGAAGTAAACAGGGTAGCGGAAGAATAAGCTTTATCTACATCTACATGTGCATAGATACTCCGCAGGCCACCATACGGTGCCTGGCCGACGGTACCTGCACCACTACTTGTCATTTCCTTTCCTGTACCACACGAAAATAGAGCGACGGAAAAAGGATTATCTGTATGCCTCTGTATGAGCCCTAGTTTCACGTAGCCTATCTTCGTTGTCCTTACGCGCAATGTACGAGGGTAGTCCCAGAAGTAAGGTCTCCTATTTTTTTTATAAGTACATAGACCTGTTTATTTCTACAATGGTTTACATCAGTTTACAGCTTGAACATTTAGCTATTTTTCGACATAATCACCATTTCTGTCGATGCATTTTTGTAGACACTGTGGCAGTTTTTGTATGCCCATGCCATACCAGCTCGCCGCCATGCTGTTCAGAAAGCTATGGACCTCTTCTTTCACCTCGTCGTCGGAGCTGATTCGCTTTCAGGCCAAATGTTCTTTTAACCTAGGGAACTGGGCGCTAAGTCGGGATTATAGGGTGGGTTAGTGATTATGTTCCACTGAAACTGTTGCAGGAGAGCAACGGTTTGCCGAGCGATGTGTGGGCGAGCGTTGTCATGGAGAATGTGTACGTCCTTGTTCAACATTCCTCTTCTCCGGTTCTGAATTGCCCGTTTGAGTTTCTTCAGCGTTTCACAGTACCTGTAAGCGTTAATTGTGGTCCCAGAGATTCAGCTCCGACGACGAGGTGAAAGAAGAGGTTCATAGCTTTCTGAACAGCATGGCGGCGAGCTGGTATGACATGGGCATACAAAAACTGATGCAGCGTCTACAAAAGTGCATCGACAGAAGCGGTGATTATGTCGAAAAATAGCTACATGTTCAAGCTGTAAACCGATGTAAACCATTGTAGAAATAAACAGGTCTATGTACTTATAAAAAAAAATAGGAGACCTTATTTTTGGGATTACCCTCGTATGTTGGCGGCAGTAGAATTGTTCGGCAGACAGCTTCAAATGCCAGTTCTCTAAATTTTCTCTACAGTGTTCCTAGAAAAGAGCGTCGCCTTCCCTCCAAGGATTCCCATTAGAGTTCCCAAAGCATGCCCGTAACACTGGTAATAAATCTAGCAGTCCCCCTCTGAACTGCTTCAATATCTTATTTCGATCTGACCTGGTACGGAACTCAAACACTCGAGCAGTACTCAAGAATAGCGTCCTACATGCCGTCTCCCTTACAGATGACCGAGCGAGGTGGCGCAGTGGTTAGACACTGGACTCGCATTCGGGAGGACGACGGGTCAATCCCGCGTCCGGCCATCCTGATTTAGGTTTTCCGTGATTTCCCTAAATCGCTCCAGGCAAATGCCGGGATGGTTCCTTTCAAAGGGCATGGCCGACTTCCTTCCCCGTCCTTCCCTAATCCGATGAGACCGATGACCTCGCTGTCTGGTCTCCTTCCCCAAACCAACCAACCAACCTTACAGATGGAGCACTCTTCCCTAAAATCCCCACAATAAAATGAAGACTACCATTCGCCTTCCCTACCACAGTTCTCACACGCTTGTTCCACCTTATACCGCTTGGCTACGTTATGCCGAGATATTTAAACGACTTGGTTGTGACAAGCAGGACACCAGTAATACTATATCTGCACGTTACAGGTTTGATCTTCCAACTCACCGACATTAACTTACATTATTCCACATTTAGGGTTAGCTGCCATTCATCACATCAACTGGAAAATTTGTCTAAATCGTCCTGTATCTTCCTACAGTCACTCAACTACGACACCTTGCCGTACAACGCGGCATCAACAGCAAACAATCGCAAATTGCTGTCCACCCTTCAGCCAGATTATTTATCTGTATACAGAACAATAGCGGTCCTATCACACTTTCCAGGGGCGCTCCTGACGATACCCTTGTGTCTGATGTACACTCGTCGTCGAGGACAATATACTGGGCTCCATTATTTAAGAAGTCTTCGAGCCACTCACATATCTTGAAATTATTCCATATGCTCTTAACTTCACTAACAACCTGCAATGGGATACAGTGTCAAATACCTTCCGAAATCTAGAAATATGGAATCTGCCGGTTGCCCTTCATACGTAGTGCTTAGTATATAATGTGAGAAAAGGTCAAGCTGAGTTTGGCACGAGCGATGCTTTCTAAAACCATGCTGATTCGTCTACACAAGCTTCTCAGACTCAAGAAAATTTATTATATTTGAACCGAGAATATGTTCAAGGATCCCGCAGCAAACAGAAGTTAGAGATATTGGTCTGTAATTTAGCTGGTCCATTATTTACCTTTCTTATATACTGGAGTCACCTGCGTTTTTTCTCCCAGTCGTTTGAGACTTTGCGCTGGGCAAGATATTCACGAGAAATGCAAGCTAGGTAAGGGGCCCGTGCCGTAGAGTACTCTTTGTAAAATAGAACTGGGTTCCATCAGCGATGCTTATTACTATGTCGTCCATATGGGAGTTACTTCGATGGTCAAATGACGGTATGTTTACACGGAAGTGAAATTTAAAACTTCAGCTTTGGTTTTGCTATCTTCAGCTGCCGCACCAGACTTATCAATAAGGGACTGAATGGAAACCTTAGACAAGTATGAGGAGTTTCCAATAAGTAATGCAACACATTTTTTTCTCGGACAATTTCGGTTGAAAAAAAATGGAATTTGTCGTGGAACATTCCCGCTTCCGTCCCTATAGTTTTGTGGTTCCGATATGTGGCGGCGCTAAACGGAGCCTTTGAAGTGGCGTCTGTAATGCAGGTGCATTCCCAACAGGGAACTATCATTGAGTTTCTTATGGCCGGCCGCACACAGCTGTGACTCCTGCAATGTTGAGATGTGCGGACACTCTCATAAGAGGTGATCGAGGGATCGTAATCAAACAGCCCAAACTGGACATCTGTTGGTACTGGTGACACACTCGCCCACCAGTTGGGGAAGTTGAAGATGTGGGCCCACTAGATTTCTCGAAGCGTAACAGAAGACCATACAGAGCAACGAAGGGCCTTCTGTGCTGAATTGCTTGCGCGTTACGGGCCTGATCGTGACAATTTTTTTGTCTAACCTCGTCATTGGCGGTGAAACATGGGTTCATCAGTTTGAACTGGAGACAAAATGGCAGTCCATGGAGTGACGTCGCCTCAACTCTCCTCCGAAGTCCGCCCTGATAGCTGAATGGTCAGCGTGACGGATTGCCGTCCTACGGGCTCGGGTTCGATTCCCGCTGGATCGGGGATTTTCTCCGCTCGGGTACTGGGTGATGTGTTGTCTTCATCTTAATTTCATCCCCATCCGGCGCGCAGGTCGCCCACCAGTTGGGGAAGTTGAAGATGTGGGCCCACTAGATTTCTCGAAGCGTAACAGAAGACCATACGGAGCAACGAAGGGCCTTCTGTGCTGAATTGCTTGCGCGTTACGGGCCTGATCGTGACAATTTTTTTGTCTAACCTCGTCATTGGCGGTGAAACATGGGTTCATCAGTTTGAACTGGAGACAAAATGGCAGTCCATGGAGTGGCGTCGCCTCAACTCTCCTCCGAAGTCCGCCCTGATAGCTGAATGGTCAGCGTGACGGATTGCCGTCCTACGGGCTCGGGTTCGATTCCCGCTGGATCGGGGATTTTCTCCGCTCGGGTACTGGGTGATGTGTTGTCTTCATCTTAATTTCATCCCCATCCGGCGCGCAGGTCGCCCAATGTGGCGTCGAATGTAATTAGACCTGCACCAAGGCGGCCGGACCTACCGCGCAAGTTGCCTCCCGGCCAATGACACCAAACGCTCATTTCCATTTACATCTCCTCCGAAGTAAAAAAATCAAAGATGCACTCTTAACCGGTAAAGTCATGGCAACGGTCTTCTGGGTCTATGAAGAGTTTCCTGTTGGATGTCCTCGCTCATGGTGCAACGATCAGTTCTGAAGTTTATTGTGCTACGCTCAGTAAACTGCCGGAACGACTTCAACGTATTCGTCGCCACAAAAATGCAGACGAACTTCTCCTTCCCGCTGGCAACGCAACACCTCGCACAAGTCTGTGCACCCGAGAGGACCTCACAAAGCTTCCGTGGACTGTTCTTCCTCCACCGCGCTACAGACTGGATCTCGCAACTTCCAACTTCCATCTGTTCGACCCAACGAAAGATGCACTCCACAAGAAGCAGTATGTGGATGATGGGGAGGCTACTGATGCAGCAGCACGTTGACTCCGATGTCGGCCACGTCCTCCCAGTAAGCAGCCGCACTGAACGGAGATTATGTTGAAAAATAGGGTTTAGTAGCCAAAAGAGTGGGGAATAATATAGTGTACTGGAATCTTGAATAAAAACAACCTGCTTTCAGAAAAAAAATGTGTTGCATTACTCATTGAACGCCCCTCATGTATACAGAGTGTTCCATATTTCCAAGACGGCCGGTGTGGCCGAGCGGTTCTAGGCACTTCAGTCTGGAACCGCGTGACCGCTCCGGTCGCAGGTTCGAATGCTGCCTCGGGCATGGATGTGTGTGATCTCCTTAGGTTAGTTAGGTTTAAGTAGTTCTAAATTCTAGGGATGTATACCCGTGGTCTAGGGGTAGCGTCTTTGACTCATAATCAAAACGTCTTCGGTCCCAGGTTCGACCCCCACTACTGCCTAAATTTTGATAAATAATCAGCATTGGCTGCCGAAGACTTCCGGCATAAGAAGTCAGCCTCATTCTGCCAACGGCCTTGTCAAAGAGGGCGGAGGAGCGGATAGAGGTTTAGGGCACTCTCTTGTCCTAGGGGTGGGAAATTGCCCCTAAAGGCGGAAGAATCAGCAATGATCAACGACATGAGGATGCAGAAGGCAGTGGAAACCACTACATTAAAGACACGTAACGTGTATCCACAGGACATGTGGCCTGTAATTGAAGAAGTGTCATGATGATCTCTCCATTGGCAAAAGATTCCGGAATAGTCCCCCATTCGGATCTCCGGGAGGGGACTGCCAAGGGGGAGGTTACCATGAGAAAAAGATTGAATAATCAACGAAAGGATAACGTTCTACGAGTCGAGGCGTGCAATGTCAGAAGCTTGAACGTGGTAGGGAAACTATAAAATCTGAAAAGGGAAATGCAAAGGCTCAATCTAGATATAGTAGGGATCAGTGAAGTGAAGTGGAAGGAAGACAAGGATTTCTGGTCAGATGAGTATCGGGTAATATCAACAGCAGCAGAAAATGGTATAACAGGTGTAGGATTCGTTATGAATAGGAAGGTAGGGCAGAGGGTGTGTTACTGTGAACAGTTCAGTGACCGGGTTGTTCTAATCAGAATCGACAGCAGACCAACACCGACAACGATAGTTCAGGTATACATGCCGACGTCGCAAGCTGAAGATGAACAGATAGAGAAAGTGTATGAGGATATTGAAAGGGTAATGCAGTACGTAAAGGGGGACGAAAATCTAATAGTCATGGGCGACTGGAATGCAGTTGTAGGGGAAGGAGCAGAAGAAAAGGTTACATGAGAATATGGGCTTGGGACAAGAAATGAAAGAGGAGAAAGACTAATTGAGTTCTGTAACAAGTTTCAGCTAGTAATAGCGAATACCCTGTTCAAGAATCACAAGAGGAGGAGGTATACTTGGAAAAGGCCAGGAGATACGGGAAGATTTCAATAAGATTACATCATGGTCAGACAGAGATTTCGAAATCAGATACTGGATTGTAAGGCGTACCCAGGAGCAGATATAGACTCAGATCACAATATAGTAGTGATGAAGAGTAGGCTGAAGTTCAAGACATTAGTCAGGAAGAATCAATATGCAAAGAAGTGGGATACGGAAGTACTAAGGAATGACGAGATACGTTTGAAGTTCTCTAACGCTATAGATACAGCAATAAGGAATAGCGCAGTAGGCAGTACAGTTGAAGAGGAATGGACATCTCTAAAAAGGGTCATCACAGAAGTTGGGCAGGAAAACATAGGTACAAAGAAGGTAGCTGCGAAGAAACCATGGGTAACAGAAGAAATACTTCAGTTGATTGATTAAAAAGAGGAAGTACAAACATGTTCCGGGAAAATCAGGAATACAGAAGTACAAGTCGCTGAGGAATGAAATAAAGAGGAAGTGTAGGGAAGCTAAGAAGAAATGGCTGCAGGAAAAATGTGAAGACATCGAAAAAGATATGATTGTCGGAAGGACAGACTCAGCATACAGGAAAGTCAAAACAACCTTTGCTGACATTAAAAGCAACGGTGGTAACATTAAGAGTGCAACGGGAATTCCACTGTTAAATGCAGAGGAGAGAGCAGATAGGTGGAAAGAATACATTGAAAGCCTCTATGAGGGTGAAGATTTGTCTGATGTGATAGAAGAAGAACAGGAGTCGATTTAGAAGAGATAGGGGATCCAGTATTAGAATCAGAATTTAAAAGAGCTTTGGAGGACTTACGGTCAAATAAGGCAGAAGGGATACATAACATTCCATCAGAATTTCTAAAATCATTGGGGGAAGTGGCAACAAAACGACTATTCACGTTGGTGTGTAGAATATATGTGTCTGGCGATATACCATCTGACTTTCGGAAAAACATCATCCACACAATTCCGAAGACGGCAAGAGCTGACCAGTGCGAGAATCATCGGACAATCAGCTTAACAGCTCATGCATCGAAGCTGCTTACAAGAATAATATACAGAAGAATGGAAAAGAAAATTGAGAATGCGCTAGGTGACGATCAGTTTGGCTTTAGGAAAAGTAAAGGGACGAGAGAGGCAATTCTGACGTTACGGCTAATAATGGAAGCAAGGCTAAAGAAAAATCAAGACACTTTCATAGGATTTGTCGACCTGGAAAAAGCGTTCGACAATATAAAATGGTGCAAGCTGTTCGAGATTCGGAAAAAAGTAGGGATAAGCTATAGGGAGCGACGGGTCACATACAATATGTACAACAACCAAGAGGGAGTAATAAGAGTGAACGATCAAGAACGAACTGCTCGTATTAAGAAGGATGTAAGACAAGGCTGTAGCCTTTCGCCCCTACTCTTCAATCTGTACATCGAGGAAGCAATGATGGAAATAAAAGAAAGGTTCAGGAGTGGAATTAAAATACAAGGTGAAAGGATATCAATGATACGATTCGCTGATGACATTGCTATCCTGAATGAAAGTGAAGAAGAATTAAATGATCTGCTGAACGGAATGAACAGTCTAATGAGTACACAGTATGGTTTGAGAGTAAATCGGAGAAAGACGAAGGTTATATGAAGTAGTAGAAATGAGAACAGCGAGAAACTTAACATCAGGATTGATGGTCACGAAGTCAATGAAGTTAAGGAATTCTGCTACCTAGGCAGTAAAGTAACCAATGACGGACGGAGCAAGGAGGACATCAAAAGCAGACTCGCTATGGCAAAAAAGGCATTTCTGGCCAAGAGAAGTCTACTAATATCAAATACCGGCCTTAATTTGAGGAAGAAATTTCTGAGGATGCACGTCTGGAGTACAGCATTGTATGGTAGTGAAACATGGACTGTGGGAAAACCGGAACAGGAGAGAATTGAAGCATTTAAGATGTGGTGCTATAGACGAATGTTGAAAATTAGGTGGACTGATAAGGTAAGGAATGAGGAGGTTCTATGCAGAATCGGAGAGGAAAGGAATATGTGGAAAACACTGATAAGGAGAAGGGACAGGATGATAGGACATCTGCTAAGACATGAGGGAATGACTTCCATGGTACTAGAGGGAGCTGTAGAGGGCAAAAACTGTAGAGGAAGACAGAGATTGGAATTCGTCAAGCAATAATTGAGGACGTAGGTTTCAAGTGCTACTCTGAGATGAAGAGGTTAGCACAGGAAAGGAATTCGTGGCGGGCCGCATCAAATCAGTCAGTAGACTGATGACAAAAAAAAAAAAAAAAAATTCTAGGGGACTGATGATCTCAGATGTTAAGCCCCATAGTGCTCAGGGCCATTTGAGCCATATTTCCAATTACAGGCTACTAGGGGTTTATTGGCGATAAGGAACCCATGTCCGGAAGTTTACCGTTCGGATATAAAATAAAATGCCTGACAGAAAAAAGTGAAGCACCCAGAAAGGAGGCAGATAACGAAATTAAACTGCATGGGCTGAGAGTCTGCATCTACATCTACGTGGTTTCTCTGCAATTCACACTTAAGTGCCTGTCAGAGGGTTCATCGAACCACTTTCACACTACTTCTCTATCATTCCACTCTCGAATGGAGCGTGAGAAAAAGGAACACCTAAATCTTTCCGTTCGAGCTCAATTTCTCTTATTTTACTATGATGATAATTTCTCCCTACGTAGGTGGGTGTCAACAAAATATTTTCATGGTCATTGAAATTTCGTAAATAGATCTCGCCGCGAAGAAAACCGCCTTTGTTTCAGTGTCTGCTACCCCAACTCGCATATCATATCAGTGACACTTTTACCCCTATTGCGCGATAACACGAAACGAGCTGCCCTTCTTTGCACTTTTTCGATGTCCTCCGTCAGTCCTACCTGGTAGGGATCCCAAACCAGGCAGAAATATTCCAGCAGAGGACGGACAAGTGTAGTGTAGGCTGTCTCTTTAGTGGGTTTGTCGCATCTGCCAACAAAGCGCAATCTTTGTTTCGCCTTCCCCACAATATTATCTATGTGGTCTTTCCAATTTAAGTTGCTCGTAATTGTAATTCCTACGTATTTAGTCGAATTGACAGCCCTTAGATTTGTCGATTTATCGTATACCCAAAATTTATCGGATTTCTTTTAGTACCCATGTGGATGACCTCGCACTTTTCTTTGTTTAGTGCCACTTGTCACTTTTCGCACCATACAGAAATTCTCTCTAGATCATTTTGTAATTGTAAGATTTTACGAGATGCTAAATTATAGCGTCATCTGCAAACAGTCTAAGGGGGCTGCTCAGATTATCACCTAGAGAATTTATGTAAATCAGGAACAGCAGAGAGCCTATGACTCCAGATATAACTTTTGTTCTACTCGATGATTTACCGTCTACCTCTACGAACTGTGACCTCTCTGAGAGGAAATGACGAATCCAGTCACACAACTGAGACGATACTCCATATGCACGAAATTTGATTAATAGTCGCTTATGAGAAACGGTATCAAAAGCCTTCTGGAAATCTAGGACTATGGAAACGATCTGAGACCCCTTGTCGACAGCACTCATTACTTCATGGGAATAAAGAGCTAGCTGTGTTCCACAAGAACGCTATTTTCTGAATCCGTGTTGGTTAAGTATCAATAAGTCATTTTCTTCAAGTTGATTCATAATGTTCGAGTACAGTATATGCTCCAAAATCCTATTGCAAATTGAGGTCAGTGATATGGGTCTGTAATTCAATGGGTTACTCATACAGGGTGTTTCAAAAATGACCGGTATATTTGAAACAGCAATAAAAACTAAACGAGCAGCGATAGAAATACACCGTTTGTTGCAATATGCTTGGGACAACAGTACATTTTCAGGCGGACAAACTTTCGAAATTACAGTAGTTACAATTTTCAACAACAGATGGCGCTGCAAGTGATGTGAAAGATATAGAAGACAACGCAGTCTGTGGGTGCGCCATTCTGTACTAAGCGTGTGCTGTTCACAACGTGCAAGTGTGCTGTGGACAACATGATTTATTCCTTAGAACAGAGGATTTTTCTGGTGTTGGAATTCCACCGCCTAGAACACAGTGTTGTTGCAACAAGACGAAGTTTTCAACGGAGGGTTAATGTAACCAAAGGACCGAAAAGCGATACAATAAAGGATCTGTTTGAAAAATTTCAACGGACTGGGAACGTGACGGATGAACGTGCTGGAAAGGTAGGGCGACCGCGTACGGCAACCACAGAGGGCAACGCGCAGCTAGTGCTGCAGGTGATCCAACAGCGGCCTCGGGTTTCCGTTCGCCGTGTTGCAGCTGCGGTCCAAATGACGCCAACGTCCACGTATCGTCTCATGCGCCAGAGTTTACACCTCTATCCGTACAAAATTCAAACGCGGCAACCCCTCAGCGCCGCTACCATTGCTGCACGAGAGACATTCGCTAACGATATAGTGCACAGGATTGATGACGGCGATATGCATGTGGGCAGCATTTGGTTTACTGACGAGGCTTGTTTTTACCTGGACGGCTTCGTCAATAAACAGAACTGGCGCATATGGGGAACCGAAAAGCCCCATGTTGCAGTCCCATCGTCCCTGCATCCTCAGAAAGTGCTGGTCTGGGCCACCATTTCTTCCAAAGGAATCATTGGCCCATTTTTCAGATCTGAAACGATTACTGCATCACGCTATCTGGACATTCTTGGTGAATTTGTGGCGGTACAAACTGCCTTAGACGACACTGCGAACACCTCGTGGTTTATGCAAGATGGTGCCCGGCCACATCGCACGGCCGACGTCTTTAATTTCCTGAATGAATATTTCGATGATCGTGTGATTGCTTTGGGCTATCCGAAACATACAGGAGGCGGCGTGGATTGGCCTCCCTATTCGCCAGACATGAACCCCTGTGACTTCTTTCTGTGGGGACACTTGAAAGACCAGGTGTAACGCCAGAATCCAGAAACAATTGAACAGCTGAAGCAGTACATCTCATCTGCATGTGAAGCCATTCCGCCAGACACGTTGTCAAAGGTTTCGGGTAATTTCATTCAGAGACTACGCCATATTATTGCTACGCATGGTGGATATATGGAAAATATCGTACTATAGAGTTTCCCAGACCGCAGCGCCATCTGTTGTTGAAAATTGTAACTACTGTAATTCCGAAAGTTTGTCCGCCTGAAAATGTACTGTTGTCCCAAGCATATTGCGACAAACGGTGTATTTCTATCGCTGCTCGTTTAGTTTTTATTGCCGTTTCAAATATACCGGTCATTTTTGAAACACCCTGTATTTCCTTTCTTGAGTATTGGTGTGACCTGTACTACTTTCTAGTCCTTAGGAACAGATCTTTCGTCAAGTGAGCGGTTGTATATGATTGCCAAGAAAGCCGCTATTCTGTCTGCATACTCTGAAAGGAACGTGATTGGTATGCCATCTGGGTGGGAAATTTGCCTTTGTTAAGTGATTTGAGTTGTTTCGCAACACCTAAGATATCTACGTTTACGTCACTCATGCTAACAGCTGTTCTGGTTTCGAATTCTGGAATATTTACTTTGTCTTCTTTCGTGAAAGAATTACGGAAAACTGTATTTAGTAACTCCGTTTTATTGTGTGTGATGTTATCTCAGTGATTACAAAATCGAGACAAATTTACAAAGAACTTGGCAGTATGAGTCCTCTTATTAGTGTGACGTTTCATCCCCTCTGGTCTGAATACATGCACTGATTCGGTAGGGAAGAGTATCATAAAATCGTTGCATCCTCTGTTAAGGCAAGCTGGCACTTAGCTGTGGAAACTGGTCCTTAATATCTTGAGTCGAAATTGAGAACTGAAATGGTCCCACACACGTTCTGTTGGGGACATATTTGGCGATCCTATTGACTGCGGGAGTACCTCAACACCAAGCCGCGGGTTCTTAGAAACAAGTGTTATGTGCGGAAGGACATTGTCCTGTTGAAAAATGGCACCACGATTCTGCACCATGAGAGGTAATACATGAGGATGCAAAATGTCCTTGAAGTACCGTAGTGCCGTCATCGTTATCTCAATCACTACGAGCGGTGACCCTCAAGTCATACCTGATGGTTCCCCACACCATGACTTCTGGGCCTCTCCGAAAGCCGGCCGGTGGGGCCGAGCGGTTCTAGGCGCTACAGTATGGAACCGCGCGACCGCTACGGACGCAGGTTCGAATCCTGCCTCGGGCATGGATGTGTGTGATGTCCTTAGGTTAGTTAGGTTTAAGTAGTTCTAAGTTCTAGGGGACTGATGACCTCACCAGTTAAGTTTCATAGTGCTCAGAGCCATTTGAACCTCTCCAAAACATTGGAAGAATGGAGCCTGTTCCGCCACCATTCTCGGTGATAATGATCATCCAGGGTAGTGCAGAGCTGCGGTCCATGTTTCCTGGTTACGACACAACTCCAACAGCTGCCGTTTGTATCGTGGTGTTACAGGCATCCTACACATGGGAAGCTAATTTCCTTAATTAGAATTATATTAATACCTTCAGCTGTTGACGGGCGTTGATGTATATCAACGGGGACAGGTGAAAAGGAGTGCCCCGTCCGGGACTCGAACCCGGGATCTCCTGTTCGCATGGCAGACGCTCCATCCATCTGGGCCACCGAGGGCACAGAGGATAGCAAGGCTGCAGGGACTATCTCGAGCACGCCTCCCGCGAGACCCACATTCTCACCTTGTATGTCCACACACCACATTCGTAGTGTCCCACCCCAACACACTCATTACTCGTGGAAGACTTTCTTACCAAGTCCCGTAAGAGTTCGGGGAATATGTGTGCACCCGCACAAAAGAAGAAGGTCATGGCCGGTATTGCCAGAACGATATACTTATATGGATATGGTGTCTGTTCCTTCGGACATGTCCGAAAGAACAGACACCATTGATGACCTGCAGCTGTCTACGAAATTAGAATTACATTTATACCTTCAGCTGTTGACGGGCGTTGACATATATCAACGGGGATAGGTGAAGATGTGTGCCCCGACCGGGACTCGAACCCGGGATCTCCTGTTTACATGGCAGACGCTTCATCCATCTGAGCCACCGAGGGCACAAAGGTTAGCGCGACTGCAGGGACTATCTCGCGCACGCCACACACTAAATTCGTACTGTCCCACCACAGTTCAACTGCGGACTTCCATCAGGCCAAAGTCCACAGTTCAACTGCCAAATAGCCATGCCTGGAAATTGGAAACTCCTAACGCAACTCACGTGTTCAAGCATCAACAAACTCTTACCATAAATGTTCGGGCCGGCCGGAGTGGTCGAGCGGTTCTACACGCTACAGTCTGGAACCGCACGACCGCTACGGTCGCAGGTTCGAATCCTGCCTCGGGCATGGATGTGTGTGATGTCCTTAGGTTAGGTTTAAGTAGTTTTAAGTTCTAGGGGACTGATGAGCTCAGAAGTTAAGTCCCATAGTGCTCAGAGCCATTTGAACCATCTGGTACAGTTCTCAACCATGTGACTGGCCGTATCTTCTGCCCATCATGCGCGTTGGATAAAATTACCGTATTTCTCCGTGAAGTACTACCGGAAATATTGGGGAACTTCCCTCTAGCAGTAACAATTATGGTTGCAGGGTAACGGGGCCCGTGCACACTTTACCATTGGTGGCAGGGAACATTTAGGCAATGTTTTCCCAATTGTTTGATTGGAAGGAGAGGGCCAGTTCTGTGGCCACCGTGTTCTCCCGATCTCACTCCTACGCCTTTGAAGGGTGCCAAACCAACCTGTCGATTCGGAAACTGCTCATCGAGATTCCTGCTAAATGAGATGGAGCACCATCGTGCACAAGCCGCATTTGTTGGATGATCTCTAGAGGTATAGTAACAAGTAAATGAAGCATCTCATTTCTGAGAACCTATAGGTATGTTTGTTCAGTAAGGCTTTATGGGAAGAATTAGAAACCTCTCCCATGCAGCTCGTGTGGGATATCTCGATTTGGACACTTTGTGCTACCTTTCCATTGCGCGCTTGGCTTGCGCCGCAGAACCGTTTACTGGCCATCTCGCACGGCTGGGAGAGTGGCTCCTGGTCGCAAGCAGGGAGGAACAGACACAGGTGAGTAGCAGACGCTTCCTTCTTCTGGACGGCGCCGGGTGTTGATTCTACATGGGTTGGCGGTGGGGCAACTAGAACTGGAGGGAGGCTCTTGCGCAGCCGATTCACTTGGTCTGTGCCATGGATGTCTGGTGTTACCTGTCAGAGTGTTTCCTGGAGAGGGGTCAGTGTGTTCCATTGGCATGGTATTTTTTTTTTACCCCTGTTTTTGCTGATGCTGTTTCTTTCAAGTGAGAGAAGGTGAGAGCATTTATATTGTTTGTGCGAGGCCCATCTGATGTGATGTCTCACCTTGTAAACATGTTACCACTGTGATAGTTATCTTGAACATTGCAGCTGGTGGATGTTTGCTGGTTCGGGTCCCTGCAGTAAGGTGAACCTACAGTGTTAAGCACTGGTGGTGGACTACCTATCCTCATTGTGGGAATTTGTTGTTTCCCTGGCCACTCCTGATTGCTCTGGCTATTGGTTGTCTGTTCCACTGTAATGGATTGGATTTTTAAGGAAGTGTATTGTAACGTTACACTATGCAACATGAGTGAGGCTCTCAAATTTTCGTAACGTCCTTTAGTGAAGCTGGTTTTACTGTTCTTTAACATTGGGGATTTTATTGTCTTGTGTGGATTTACGAGCAATTATTTCTGATTAGTGTCTTAAGTATTTGCCATGCAAGGTTAAATTTTAGCTAGCTAGTGCCCCATTAAAATGTGTAATAGCGTTGTCTTGAAATATAAATTTGACGTAGAGGGGGCTCTCCTCATTCTTGCCACAAGCGGCGAATTTTGCCTAGGGGGGCAGGATACATGTGTTAGCTCACTAACGCTATATCACCCCAGTTATTCGTGTGTTTGTTTGTGGTGCCCACGCTGGCTCACGCTTGTCAGCTTGTTCCAACTTACGAATTACTTATTTAAAAAAAGTTCTTCCACTTTCAACACAAAATTACACTTCTGCCAATCTCTGAAAGTTCACATACATCGTAGGAAAGTAGAGTAAAAGACATAAAGGCCTTTAACCTACAATGAGTACGAGAAACCAACTACTACATCTTATTTTCAGGCGGAATGAGATTAAAACATGGTAGTTTCGAACAACTGGGAGGATAACAGATTTTTAGATTCGTGCCCAAGTATTCTGCAGTGTCTGGACTCTGGACCTTCCCTGTCTCCGTCCAGTGCCTAAAGAGAAAAAAAAGGAAAAAAACGAAAGGGGAAGTACTAGATGCAGAGTCCTGTATATATACATTTATTTTTGAATTCTATATGTTCCATTATCGGCCACTTATGGCCTATCTTAGTGTGTTGTAGATGTGGTTCCATTTGGTATTTCAGGCCAGTAGCCTGTTTAGCGGCGCTGTGACGTGTATGTCGTCAGGAGACGAGGCCCTTTGTGTGTCTTTGGGAGGAGCCAAGGGTTGTGTTTACATTTACCTACTGTAAGATACCGCGATCATCTGGTTTACTGTTTTAACTTTAACCATTTGAAAACTGATTTTCCATAAGCTTTTGTCATTATTCTTGTGTGGGGCGAGATAATTAATTAATTAATTGAGCCCTGCAGTTTAGGGGCATCTTGTTATTATTATTGTTCTGGTATAATTTTTTTTAAATGTTTCAAAAACTGATTTGCGTAAACTTTTGTCATTATTGTTGTGTGGGGTGAGATAATTAATTACTTGAGTCCTGTTGTTCAAGTGCAGCTTTGTTATTATTATTGTCCTGGGATAACTTCTTTTTATTGTTTAAAAACAGATTTGCTAAGCTTTGGTCATTGTTATTGTGTGAGGTAAAATTATTAATTATGTGAGCCCTTGCTGTTCGAGTGCAGCTTTATCGTTACTGTTGTTCTGGGCCAAAAATTTTTAGTTATTTGAAAACTGATTTTTCATATGCTTTTGTCATTGTTAAAGCGTGAGGTGAAATTATGATTATTTGAGCTCCGCTTTTTAAGTGCAGCTTTTACGTATTTATTGTTTTGCGATAATATTTTTACTGTTTAAAATCTAATGTTGTGAATAAGGTTTGTCATTTATTGTTGTGGAATAGCATCACTAACTGTTTGCTGTGGAGATAACCTTTGGCTTTTTATGACGGCTTATTTTCTGAATACCTTGTAATTAGATATTTTGACGTTCGATACCTGTAGTTGAAATTTCATTGTCTTGGAGACATAAAAAATATTTTTACTGTTTAAAACTGCTTTTCAATCTACTGGAAAGGTTGTTTGTTAATTGCAATCTGGTTTAAAATAAGGCAGTGTGCGTAACTATGAATACTGCTACCCCTTGCGTGTTTTCGTGGGCCACCCTTCCACTCCGCAGCCACTTGCGCTGCACCTTGCGTCTTTGTAACCCAAAGAGTCGCGTCAGGAGCAGTGACATTATCGTGTATGATTCTACCCCACACATTGATGCTGAACAGCTATTGTTGACTGTTGTACTTCAGTGGTGTTTCCATATACCCAGATGTGATTCTTACGATAGCTGAAGATACTATCACGCGTAAATCCAGCCTTATTTGTGAATAGGGTAAATGCTAAGAAATGCATGAAATAGCATACTGCTATAACATCCATTGGCAGAAAGTTCTTCTTCGCTGAAGGTCACCCTCATTTAATCCTTTCACATATTGAAGGTGATATCAGTACAGAAGATTTTCTTACAGAACTTGACGTGAATAATGCCTTTCCTTCTCGCAATTCTTCTGGTACTAGTTGGTTCGGTTTCATCTATAGAACGAGCAACTCATTCCTCAGACTCACAGATTCGTACCCCTCATGGTCTCCGAACATCTGTAATTCTCCACTGAAATACTGAAATGCGCTTGTCTGTCGCAAGCGTTGGTGGAGTCGATCCTTTTCTTTTTTTTTTTTTTTTTTTTTTTTTTTTTTTTTTTTTTTTTTTTTTTTTTTTTCACAGGCTAACTGCCTTACAGCATTCATTGCTGCATGAAGCTGACGTGTTGTACCGCATTCCCATCTGGTGGACCATACATATAGCGGATGCCTATCATTTCACCCAGTGAACAAATCGTTTTGTAATATGATGGAAGTAAATCTGAATATAACACAAAGGAACGAAAGGTAACCAGTCAAAATAAAAAAAAAGTTATTTTGACAAATACAAAAAAGAACAAAAGACAAAAAATGGTTCAAATGGCTCTGAGCACTATGGGACTTAACATCTGTGGTCATCAGTCCCCTAAAACTTAGAACTACTTAGACCTATCTAACCTAAGGACATCACACACATACACGCACTAGACAGGATTCAAATCTGCGACCGTAGCAACAGCGCGGCTCCGGACTGAAGCGCCTAGAACCGCTCGACCACACCGGCTGGCGGAACAAAAGACAATCATAAAACTAAAAACAAATGCCAGGATCATCTGTAAAGAAGAATGTGAGTAAAAACACACCTCTGAGGTGCTATACATAATCGAGGTTCACTACAGGGGATCTCTTTTGTAGCCCACAAATGAAGGATTTTGGGGCACACGTTTATACGGACTTTTAGTAATCTTTAGATGTCAGGGAGATATTAGTACATTTATAGACACCTGTTTACATTCTCTCTGTACACGGTGATTCAGTTGCCCCTATCTGTTTTATGCAACCCGCAACACCTTCAAAAACCACCCATGATATTTTCATATTCTCTCACTCGCTACGTGCAAATTATTAGTCCAATGAACGGGACCTTTTTGTAGAAAATTTAATTATTTAAATTTTGTACTGGGATATGTTTTCGCTGAAGGCCACGGTTTTCGAGTTTTTCAAGAAAAACATTTTTCAGTGTCTCTTTCATACGTTTTTACATTTTTCTTGAATAATTCCAAGGCTATGGTTTCTAGCGAAAATGGGTCACAGTGCTAAAATTAACTACATTAAATTGCCCACAAAATGTCCTGTTCATTTTTTCTGTAGGACATAGCGAGGAAGAGAACATGAAAGTTTCGATCATGGTATTTCAAGGCTGTGCAGGATGTATAAAACTCATAGGTAGGGACAGCTGAATGACCCTGTATAAAGGCAGTTTCTCTGACAGTGCATATCTGTTAAATCTTAATCTGGTGTAGGGTAAATTTCATTACTGTGTTGCTCTATCCTGTGCAGTGTTAAGTGTTTCGCTGCTCTTTGGCCAAAGAGTCCTGTAATGTGATGTTTTTATATCTCTCAGGATTCTTGAGAAACTTAAGACAGGCAAATGCAGTCTCTTCTTTCCGCTGTTGCACTAGTTCATTGCTCTGCATTTCAAACTCACGAGTGATTCCGTCCGCTGATTTCACGCGATTTTTTATAACCTCATTCGATAACGCACGGCAGTACCTGTCCGTCACAACATGTGTTTTCCTGGTCTTGATTTATCTCTAGTTGTCTCTTCTCATTTCCACTTCACAGTCACATAACCAACTATCGAATTTGGCGGCTTTGGAAGAAAAAAATCAGTAGTTAGGTTTTTAGCACTAGTACATGCTTTTCAACGACGATAATTTGGCGCATTGCAAGTAATTACTGATAAGAACCAGACGCCACTGATTCATACTCCACCCCACGTGCTCCCTTGACCACCTTTTTTCGCGCACTACTTTGCTGGACGGTTTATTCTTTTGTTCGTAACGGACGTCTTGAGACAAAATTGGTCGTTTAGACCCTGTTGCGTACTGGTTTCATCGACGTGGCCCTCCCAGTCGCTCCCAAAACGCAGCGCGTTGTTCTGTTGCATTCTCCTCGGTCTAGGAATGAGTGAATGAACGAGGGTAGGTCAGAACTGAACCTCCTGTCAACAACGAGGTCATTATGGACGGAAAACTAGCTTAGCTAGACAAGCGTGAAGGTAGAAATCAGCAGTCATCTTCCTGAAGGCAGTATTGAGAAAGTCACTTTAATGATTTAGGAAAACCAGGGTAAACATATAACGATATAGTCGTATGCGAATTTAAACGTCGTTTCTTCCAAATACAGATCCAGTGTCTGAAGCACTCTAGACACCGTTCGGTAACTCGAGTGTAATGTGTGTGGCTAGTTGTGGGACAGTCGAACACCATACTTATCTTTCATTTCGTGTCTCCGTGTATGCAGGATAATTCATCTGCCCCTATCGACGGGTTTTATGCAACCCGCAATGCCTTTAAATACCAAGGTCAATATATTCATATCTTCTCACGCGCTATGTTACAAACTGTTCGTCCTATAAAAGAATGAACAAGAACTTTTTGTAGGAATTTTAATGTGATCACATTTTGTACTGGGATACATTTTCCCTGGGCGCCATAGTTTTCGATCTATTCAAGTAAAACGTACAAAACTGACCTTCAAAAGTATTTTTCTCGAATAACTCGAAAACCGTGCCACCAGCAAAAACATATCCCAGTACAAAATTTAACTATATTAAATTAATTACAAAAGGTCCTATTCGTTTTTTCTGTTGGACTAATAGTTTTCGCGTAGCGTGCGAGAGAAGGCATCGTGGGTTGCATAAAACCTGTTGGTAAGGTCAGTTGAATTATCCTCTAGAATCTGTACAGTGAGCAAGTAGTAAAGGCAACCAATGAGAAATTTAGAAAGTAAACTGAAGTTCACGAAGAAGAAATAAAAGCTTTTAAGTTTTACTGATAGCATGGTAATTCTGCCAGAGATGCAATCTGACTGCATAGAACAACAACAAAGAATGAAATGAAAATTTCCTGTTAACACAATTAATTAATTAAGTCCCCAGCAACTATAAAACCTACGAAACCAAAGCACAAGTGTATTTGTTCTGTGTGTGGGAGTGTGACTCAACGTACACATCTGGCACGGTTCTTCTTCAACAAGACAAGAAATTTTAAATATCATTTATACTGACGTGATAAAAAAAATTAGAAATACTATAATTGCGCAAGAAACCCAGAATTACACTCTAATACAAGAACACACGCCAGATGCTTTGTTGACTGAACCTGTAATGACGCATTATTTAGGACACTGAAATAATGAGAGAGAAAAGAAATTATTTTTTTACCTTCGTTTATATTGTTGAAAAGCACTCTAAACATTACAATCTCTCCACACCGACTCGCTACTACCACATCTCAACCAGAACTCTCCAATATCACATCTCAGCAAGCACTGCCTGCTACGAGTTCTCGACCAGCACTTTTCACTAGCACATCTCAACAAGAACTCTACTACGAGTTCTACCCAAGCAGTGCCAGTGGAGGCGGCTGAATAATACTCTTTGGCGCAATCTCTGGCGCTGTGGCTCAGTGTAGCCACCTTTCAAAAGACTTTACTGAAGATATTTGGAGTGTAGCCTCGTGTGGAAGTGAAACGTGGATAATAAGCAGTTCAGACAAGAACAGATTAGAAGCTTTTGAAATGTGGTGCTTTAGAAGAATGCTAAAGATTAGATAGGTAGATAGAATAAAAAACGAGGAGGTACAGCATCGAATTGGTGAAAAAAGAAATTTATGGCACAATTTGATTAATGGGAAGGATTTATTGACAGGACACATTCTGAAGCATCAAGGAGTTGTCAATGTGGTAATGGAAGGAAGTGTGCGTGCAGGGGGTGGATAAAGATTGTTGAAGGAGACCAAGGTTGAATGCAATAAGCAGGTACAAGCGGATGTTGACTGCGGTAGTTACGCAGGGATGGATAGGCTTGTGCAGGACAGCATAATATGGCGAACTGTACCAAGCCAGTATTAGGACTGAAGACCACACCAACAAACATACAGAAGACCGTATTGCAGCTGGAGATAAAACACTAAAATATTCTCTTTTTAAGTGATGTAGATCAGTCAATACGGAAATTTAACTGTTTACATAACGTAGAGATCCACTGGCGGAACTTTAACTCGGAGGAAGGGGGGAGGGAGGGGGGGGAGGGGAGGGCGAGGATCGTGAGTCGTGACTGTGTACCTCAGAAGATATATAGGTAACAGAGAATCATAATACCGATTTTTTTTCTTTTGAGTCCATTATGAAAGGCCGAATTCCGAGAGAAAATCTATTCCTTGTTCAAAATTTAGACCGAAGGTCATATTTTTTTTGGTGGACCTAATGAAGGTGCAGGGGCGGAATGGTTCACACAAATAAAAAACAGTGTGAGACACAGAGATAGTTTCGTCGGTAAGAGGAATTCCCGCGAAAGCAAGCTTTTAAGTCTTTGAGTCCGAGCCGACAAACTGTTATAATACGTCAAGACGCTTTAATTGTTTATTTTATCGAATTGTAGTCGAACACGCATGAAGTTTTCCTTTTCAGACGATTTCTTAAATGTGTTCTATGTCTTTTTTTCTCTCTCTATAGGGTACCACTTTCACCATTCAGTTATTCTTACATTTCACAATCTTAATCTTTAATTTTTTTTGACAGGCTGAAAATTGTACCAATGGTCCCCCTTTGTTTCTTTTTTTTTTTTTTTTTTTACCAACGTTGGAAAGTTCCTTCGGCACATGAATACACGTTAAGTGTCTGAATTTCCGGCGAATTCAATCTTGTTGTTCAGTTAACATTCTGCGTACAAGCCAAGTTGTTTTATTTCTTTGGAATCAAATTCATTAAAGGTTTCAGGAATTACTGCAACCAATCGCCGTTTTTTTTCTTCAGTTTTTATTTATCATGACCGGTTTCGAATCGCCTAGCGATTCATCATTAGATGATAAAATTTAGTTTGGAGTATTGTAGGCGTCGTGCATTGTTTTTATTCTTGTGGCAGGCACAGGTCTGGAAAACATAATGTATCCTTGCCAGTATCGTTAAATATCAAATGAAACAGGCACTTTTCCACCGATGGCGACTCCCACATATGTGCCTGTTTCATTTGATATTTAACGATACTGGCAAGCATACATTATGTTTTCCAGACCAGTGCCTGCCACAAGAATAAAAACAATGCACGACGACACAATACTCTAAACTAAATTGTATCATCTGATGATGAATCACTAGGCGATTCGAAACCGGTCATGAATAAATAAAAACTGAAGAAAAAAACGGCAATTGGTTGCAGTAGTTCTTGAAACATTTAACAAGACAGTCGCAGTGTTCCAAATCCAGAATGGATAAAAGTTTCATCAAATTCTGACAAGTTGCGACATCGTCGCGAAAAAAACAGTGACCCGTATACGTAATAAGTTTCCTTTAATTTATGTCTGTGGTCACAGACTTTATGTATTGTTCTTAAGCTGTAGACAATTTGCGAGTGTATTTATGTTTTTCCCATTTTTGCTGTAGATATGATGATAGTCATTAAAGACCGAAACCGGTAATCTGTTAACAAAAAGTTTGTGACCATAGACGTAAATTCAAGAAAATTTATCAAATTCATTGGTCCGATGCGTTATGATCACAAATTAAAGCCATGCTGTGATCATGAAATGAGAATTTGCGTTTACTCTTCCACGGCAAGAGTCACACAAAACAAAAGTCCTGTTAACACTGGAGGGAAAACGTCCTTTCATGAGATGCAGCAGATGACGTAATGCTAACGTCCACTCTTAATGCTGGACTTTTGAAGTATACAATGGTGAAGTTAAATTAAATATTGGAAACGATAATATCTGCTGATTTATTCTGTAGCTAGTAATTAAGTTATTTACTTGCCGCAGCTCTTTTAATTTGATGCGATTCATAATCATACCATATTTTAACAGTTCACCGTACACTGAATAATACACAGCTGAATTATAGTGAATTGCAAATTAAAATTAATGTTAGTAGCTAATCATCAAATCCGGCAGTGTACGTGCGTATACAGCGGTAAACGCGTAAAGTGATAAATTAAATTTTCTACCCGCAGTCGCGCGCTTCTGCCATCTGTTTCAAACTGTACCATGAGAGAATGCTCACGGATAATAAAATGTGACAGAAATAGAACAGCTAGTGGTCTGAAGAGTATACTGAATTAGAACATGCTCCTGTAATATTCTTTTACTGACAGCGGTTTGGGGTGGAGCTCGAATGCTGATGGCATTGAAATCTTGGCGTATTTTCGTCGCTGGATGATTGGAAGGAAATGTAGGACGATTTAAAAAGTTATGTCGCTTCAATGAGAATGAGAGAGAATGAGTTACTTCAAACTTCGGTTCCTCAATAAAGTCAATAAATTGGGGAAATCCCATGTGTGCTGGTACAATCGATAATTTAAAGCAATTGTCATGACACGTGACCCGCAGACACTCTATAAGTTGAAGTAGGCGGCTATCTAAAGGACCCACACACGAGTGACGGACATTCTGCGGTCGGTAAAAATGAACTGATATGTTTTGCATCATGGCGCTGGACTTCCGCAGCCTCACAAATACTTGCAATAAATAAACTAAAAAAACAGGGATTGTACGAGTATTTTATTCAATTTGTTTTTAAACGCATGTTTTGGGACCTGTGGGTTGCCTTACAGAATACAGTACACCTTTCACTGACGCCGAATAGGTTGCGTACATTTTTTCATCGTGCTAACACGATTAGTTCTTAATTTCTTCTTCTTCTTTTAAATATGAGCCGCTATGGACTACGGTTATTTCAACTGTTTCTCCTTTCTCGATGCTTATCTCCTCTATCTTCTGTCCGAGTAGCTTCTTCGTGGGTTTTTCACGGAAATCTTTGGAATCTTGAAATTTCTCTCTGAGTGGCAGTCGTTCCCCAGTATCGTGTGGATTAATTTGGAGTTCATCCGTGTCCCCTCTAACTTCTTTGCAACGTGTGTTATCCATTTTTAATTTATCAAAGTAGTGAACAGTTATTTTGTCGTTTTTTTCATTGATTGGTTTACAATTCCTTTCTCATTCATTAATCTTATTGTTTAACTGAGAGTATTTGTTTTGTTATTTGTTTTGCAATCTCGATGCGTCTAAAGAAATATTATCAACAGCAGCACGAACGATTGTCATAACTCTTAATATACACTATTAGCAATTAAAATTGCTACACCACGAAGATGACGTGCTACAGACTCAAAATTTAACCGACAGCAAGACGATGCTGTGATGTGCAAATGATTAGCTTTTCAGAGCATTCACACAAGGTTGGCGCCGGTGGCGACACCTACAACGTGCTGACATGAGGAAAGTTTCCAACCCATTTCTCATACACAAACAGCAGTTGACCGGCGTTGCCTAGTGAAACGTTGTTGTGATGCCTCGTGTAAGGAGCAGAAATGCGTACCGTCACGTTTGCGACTTTGATAAAGGTCGGATTGTTGTAGCCTATCGCGATTGCGGTTTATCGTATCGCGACATTGCAGCTCGCGTTGGTCGAGATCCAATGACTGTTAGCGGAATATGGAATCGGTGGGTTCAGGAGGGTAATACGGAACGCCGTGCTGGATCCCAACGGCCTCGTATCACTAGCAGTCGAGATGACAGGCATCTTATCCGCATGGCTGTAACGGATCGTGCAGCCACGTCTCGATCCCTTAGTCAACAGATGGGGACGTTTGAAAGACAACAACCATCTGCACGAACAGTTCGACGACGTCTGCAGCAGCATGGACTATCAGCTCGGAGACCATGGCTGCATCACAGACAGGAGTGCCTGCGAGGGTGTACTCAACGGCGAACCTGGATGCACGAATGGCAAAACGTCATTTTTTCAGATGAATCCAGGTTCTGTTTACAGCATCACGATGGTCGCATCCGTGTTTGGTGACATCGCAGTGAACGCACATAGGAAGCGTGTATTCGTCATCGCCATACTGGCGTATCACCCGGCGTGAGGGTATGGGGTGTCATTGGTTACACGTCTCGGTCACCTCTTGTTCGCATTGACGGCACTTTGAACAGGGTCGTTAAATTTCAGATGTGTTACGACCCGTGGCTCTACGCTTCATTCGATCCCTGCGAAATCCTACATTTCAGCAGGATAATGCACGGCCGCATGTTGCAGGTCCTGTACGGGCCTTTCTGGATACAGAAAATGTTCGACTGGTGCCCTGGCCAGCACATTCTCGAGATCTCTCACCAACTGAAAACGTCTGGTCAATGGTGGCCAAGCAACTGGCTCGTCGCAATACGCGTCACTACTCTTGATGAATTTGTACACGCCATCCAAGCTCTGTTTGACTCAATGCCCAGGCGTATCAAGGCCGTTATTATGGCCAGAGGTGGTTGTTCTGGGTACTGATTTCTCAAGATCTATGCACCCAAATTGCCTGAAAATGTAATCCCATGTCAATTCTACTATAATATATTCATCCAATGAATACCAGTTTATCATCTGCATTTCTTCTTGGTGTAGCGATTTTATTGTCAGTAGTGTAATTTGTATGAGGGAGAGTTAGATTACATGTAACGATAAGAACTTGAGTACAATATACACTGAGGTGACAAAAGTTATGGAATGCCTCCTAATATCGTGTCGGACCTCCTTTAGCCCATCGCAGTGCAGCAACCCGACATGGCGTGGACGCAACAAGTCGTTCGAAGTCATCTCCAGAAACGGTGCGAAAGTGTTGCCGGTGGAGGATTTTGCCCACGAGCTGACCTCTCGATTATGTCTGGTGAATGTTCGATGGGATTCACGTCGGGCGATCTGGCTGGCCAGATCATTCGCTCGAATTGCCCAGAACGTTCTTCAAAGCAGTCGCTAACAACTGTGGTCCTGTGACATGGCGCATTGTCATCCATAAAAATTCCATCGTTGTTTGGAAACGTGAAGTCAATGTTGTTGTTGTTGTTGTTGTGGTCTTCAGTCCAGAGACTGGTTTGATGCAGTTCTCCATGCTACTCTATCCTGTGCAATCTTCTTCATCTCCTAGTACCTACTGCAACCTACATCCTTCTGAATCTGCTTAGTGTATTCATCTCTTGGTCTCCTTCTACGATTTTTACCCTCCACGCTGCCCTCCAGTACTAAATTGGTGATCCCTTGATGACCCACAACATGTCCTACCAACCGATCCCTTCTTCTAGTCAAGTTGTGCCATAAATTTCTCTTCTCCCCAATTCTATTCAATACCTCCTCATTAGCTATGTGGTCTACACATCTAATCATAAGGATTCTTCTGTAGCACCATATTTCGAAAGCTTCTATTCTCTTCTTGTCCAAACTATTTATCGTCCATGTTTCACTTCCATACATGGCTACACTCCATACAAATACTTTCAGCAACGACTTCCTGACGCTAAAATCTATACCCGATGTTAACAAATTTCTCTTCTTCAGAAACGCTTTCCTTGTCATAGCCAGTCTACATTTTCTATCCTCTCTACTTCAACCATCATCAGTTATTTTGCTCCCCAGATAGCAAAACTCCTTTACTACTTTAAGTGCCTCATTTCCTAATCTAACTCCCTCAGCATCACCCTACTTTATTCAACTACATTGCATTATCCTCGTTTTGCTTTTGTTGATGTTCATCTTATATCCTCCTTGCAATACACTGTCCATTCCGTTCAACCGCTTTTCCAAGTCCTTTGCTGTCTCTGACAGAATTACAATGTCATCGGCGAAGTTTTTATTTCTTCTCCATGGGTTTTAATACCTACTCCGAATTTTTCTTTTGTTTCCTTTACTGCTTGCTCAATATACAGATTGAATAAAATCGGGGATAGGATACAACCCTGTCTGACTTCCTTCCCAACTACTGCTTCCCTTTCATGCCCCTCGACTCTTATAACTGCCATCTGGTTTTTGTACCATGAATGGCTCCAAATGGTCTCAAAGAGGCCAACAATAACCATTTCTAGTCAGTGGTCGGTTCATTCCATGTAAACACAGCCCACAATATTATCGAGCCTCCACAAGTTTGCATAGCGTCTTGCCGACAGTTTAGGTTCATGGCTTCGTAGGGTTTGCGTAATGCTTGAATCCTGCCATCAGCTCTTCCCTACTGAATCGGTTTTCCAGTAGTCTAGGGCCCAACCGATTTGGTCACGAGCCTAGGAGAGGCGCTGCAGACGCTGTCGTGTTGTTAGCAAAGGCACTCGCGTCGGTCGTCTGCCTCCGTTGTCCGTTAATGCCAAATTTCGACACACAACTATCCTAACCGATACGTTCGTCGTACTACCCACATTGATTCCTGCGTATGTTTCACGGAGTGTTGTTTGTGCCTTAGCACTGACAACTCTACGCAGACACCGATGCTCTCGGTCTTTTAAGTGAAGGCCGTCGGCAACTGCGTTGTCCGTGGTGAGAGGTAACGCCTGAAGTTTGGTATTATCGGCACAAGGCCCCGCAGTAGGTTTATACATAACACTGACACACCTGTGACGCTGGAGGCAGTAGAGGTTTAGCCATAAGTAGCCATTAGAATAAGTAAAGTAAAAGATAATAGAAAATAAATTGCCCATCGTAACACACTGTACTGTACTGTAGCTCACCTGTAAACATTTTAATTTAGCTGCTAATAATAATGATATTGTAACACTTAAGGACCTACTAATCATGTGAGGTGGTGGGTTGTATAAGTGTAATACATAAAGATCAAGAATAAATAATTTTTTAAAAGAAGTAAAAATCTACCTCAACGTACTGAGTTACATTTTCATAATGACTACGTGCATTTGCATTATGCCAAAGATTCTTCTGATGTTCAGTCCGTTGTTCCTGACATGTTACGTTTATTGGTACTACATCTTTCTCAGGATTACTTACGTTTCTTAGTATTTTGAAAGTGATGTCTTGTCTTCTGTATACATTATGTTCAATCATATTACTATGAGCCTTTCGTGTAGATGATTGTGCTTTATTTTTAATCAGTCAAACTCTTGTTTGGCGATTGGGAGACCGCAGAAAACAGCGTATGTTCTTTGTTTCCATTTAATTATTTCTTGTGTTTCTTCATTCCAAATTTTAAGGCCTTTTTGCTTTGCCATTCCGGTTGTTTTCTACGGTTCACCTACTGCTTTACTCATGCAGTATTTGATTTTTCTCATTTTAAATTCATATCGTTTTGTGTAGACATGTTTGTTAAATGATAATTTCATTCTTAGAGGTAGCGATCTGAAGGATCTTTTCATAAATTCACTTAAAGCTGGGTAGTTTACCTGAGCCCTTGAACGTCTTGCATTTGGATGGTAGTGCTGTTTCGTGTATAACAAAAATATGGTCCCTTAAAACATTGCATCCTCTGAAAAGTTTAATGTATGGCACTATAGTCTAGAACTGATCTAGTTCCTCTGTTAGGCCACGTGTGTCAATGAGTTTCTTTCTTTCTGCAGATCGTATTAGTTACTTTGAGGTTACTGTAAGGACAGAAACTAGTCACCTGAGTGCCATTTGCTTTTACTATATATTCTTCGTATCTTCCCGTCAAGTCTGTTATATGGGCATTACCTACTCCGGGATTCCAGTCGCCACATATGTAAATCAAGTCTATTTTATATATTCCATCATATACAAACTCGAGATTCTCCTAATGATTTTCTGAGTCCTGTACTCGTCCTCTTTCAGGATAGTAAATCCCAATCACTGTTAGGTGCTCTCGGTTTAGTTTCAACCTTACAGTCATTAATTTACCATTGTGAAAGGTACAGGACGTCATTCTTTCCTTCCATTCTGAATCTGTCACCATGGCTACTCCCGCCTGTGCGTGACTCCGTTCTTCAAATAATATAGCAGATCTGTTGTTCCTACCTACATTTTAACCTTCTTCTTCCCTAATTCCCTCTGCAATAAATTTTCTTTTGTTCGAAGACCTCTGACATTCCGTGTGCCAATATTAAGTACTGTCGCGTCCCGGCACAGTTTCTCTATAGGTGTTATCTGCGAGGCGCATTCAGAACGTTAACGACAACATGGGTTTAATTAGGTTTTTTGTCAGCCTTTATAGCAGAGATGAAAGGGAGGAGCTCTCCTTGGCTGGGATGGGTGTTCGGTTCTAACAGGTTGGTAATTTTCGTGGAGTTGGCAGAACTGATCTGCTGAAGTAGCAAGTTATTACTTTTACTCAATTCGTTTATTATTCTACCAACAAATTTGTTTACAGAGGTGTCAGACCAAAATCTCTTAACAGGATGTCAAATGCTTTCAGTAATCGCTAGGAAGAACCTTTATCACAGACGAGTGCTTTACCTACCACTCTGTTTGCCAACTCCTGGGCACTTGGCCTAAATCATCAACACTCTGAAATATTCAGTAACTTGTTCCTGCTATTCACTGAAATTTCTCTAACTTAGAGACAGACACAGATAATCTCTGTTCGAATGCTATTCCAATGGGTACTGAACATTGCTACATAGCTTGCAGTTGCCACGTGTACACCAGAGTCTCTCACCGTCTTCTCGTGGTTGAAGAGTCTGTTTCTGCATCAGGTGCTGCTGTGAAGTTTAACTGCTCTCCAACTTATTGGATAACTCGCTGAATCTCTGCTCTCGTTTAACCTGTTCCTTTCTAAGCCTTTATTCCGCTCCACAGTGATTCTGGGTGCACGCTGCCCGCTTCAGCATCTGTTGGGAATGTTCCTTTGGAAGCTTTTCTCGACATGTGATAGTCTTGATATTTGACTGTCATCCTGACTTTCGCTAGAAATTCCTCCATTACGTGCATCGGAAGGTTGCCACTGATGCCTGTGATCTCGACCCTCGTCGCCTTGGTGAAGCATCGAGAATACTCCTCACTGGCATGTCTGATCAGCAGCTGAGAAGCAAACAGCTGTCGGTTGCCTTGGGAGTCGTTATCTCATCCTGCTTGTCACCAGTCTGTTCCATGTGCCTGAAAGCCTGTGTCCACTTAAGTATTGTGTATCTACATCGGGGACCTAGAAACTACGGACAGGCTTCGTCCCGCCGTAGCCCTCAGTGGTTCACAACCCCACAACAGGCCATAGCCACCAGATGAGTGTAACCCCAAATGTTTGCGTAGTAGAGTAATGATGGTGCGCGTACTTGGAGACAGTGTTTGCGCAGCAATCGCCGACATAGTGTAACTGAGGCGGAATAAGGGGATCCGCTGGGCGAATTCGTGCCGGGGACCGTCACGCCTTCCCACTCGAAACGCGTCGCGTTACACCGCACAGCTAGCCGGGCGGGCTCCACTTAACTATGGTCCAATATATAATTAAAATTATTAACATTTACTGATATGACAGGCAATTCAAGTTATTAACATTTTCTATGGTCATGACAGTTCATCCGCTATTCCAAATCGTTTGTCTTGTCCTTGCTGAGGACAGCTGTTTTCCTCGATGCTGACTAGCAGGGTTAGGATTTGTAGGTGCAAATTTCAGATGAAAAAAGGAAGGGGAAAGGTGCTCAAATAAGATACAAAAGGGACAAAGGTTGCTGGTTTACTCAACTAATTCAACAGTTTCTCTTTCCTCTGTTCTAGTTTATTGAATTACAAACAAGTACATCAAATTATCACTCTTCAAAGGAAGGAAAGGAAACATGAAGCTGCCGCACTTCAAGACATTAAGCATCTCCGCATTTTTAAAAGTATATCTGTTTCTATTAGGAGACAGAAGGTCTTTGTAGATGCTAAAACTTCTTTCGACATCCACAGAAACAAGTGGAGCAAATCTTGTATTCACTCGGAATGACAACTCTACACATGTGCCAAATTCCTCAATGTCTGGATTCTTCTGAAGACTAGACTCAAGCCTGTCTTTGGCAAAGCCATGTAACTGCTCCCTCACGGAAGTAAAATTATCCCATTGTTTTTCCTTTTCCAGACCTTGTTCTTCTAATGGTTTGATAACTGCAGTCAAGTACTTGTAACTACGGACACAACATAGTTTTCTATTCAAATTATGTATTTTCTCCGATAACAGAAGTTGCTGTGCCTTGGAAACTGCACCTGCGTCGGCTAGATCGAAAGAAAGCACACTCTCTCTAATTTTGTCAAAATTGTCACACAGCTTAGCAGCTCACTCAGTCCCAGATCCCCAACGTGTAATGACAGGGAAATTTGCAATGGGCGGCCAACAACACAACTCGGAGCTTTCTGTAGAACCTTCTTCAGGGCAGAGATGAATTGATTTGTGATGTCCTTATGGATTTACAAACCCAGTCAAGGGCATGAACCAGCTCTTTGGCAGAAATCCCTACCAAAGGAAAAACTAAAGTGTTCAAAACGTTTCGTTTCTTTAAGTCTATGGTTTCATCCACAATGATCCCCACATCGTAATCAGACACTGTCGCCTTGACTCTTTGTATGGGTTCTTGGTAAAGAAGCTCAATGTAATTCTATCTTAAAGTACTCTCATTGGGCACTGAGATCTTTGTGTATTTTACAAAAAAATCCCTTGAAGGCTGAATGGTTCACCTTACTGAGTGGAATTCCTGTTTGTGTAAGAACTGCACACAAATCATTGCTTAATTCCTTCAAATTTTGGCTTTTTGAAAAGCTTTGTCACGCATTTCGTAATAGACGTTGCCGCAATTTGTATGTTTGAAGAGTCTTATTCATTTGATGCTGAGAGCTGGAAATGTTTTGTTTTATATGATCTCGCTGGTATTTGTCATCTAACAAAATTCCTGAATTGCAAAGAGTACATTGCACAACAGTTCCATCAGCGTCTCTGAAATCTTGGTTGAATTCCTGAGCCAGAACAATAAATCGGGGCCGCGGAGGATTAGCCGAGCGGTCTAAGGTGCTGCAGTCATGGACTGTGCGGCTGGTTCCGGCGGAGGTTCGAGTCCTCCCTCGGGCATGGGTGTGTGTGTTTGTCCTTAGGATAATTTAGGTTAAGTAGTGTGTAAGCTTAGGGATTGATGACCTTAGCAGTTAAGTCCCATAAGATATCACACACATTCAAACAATAAACCGGACAATGGACACCTCTGATATGGTAAAATCTAGTAGTACACTCGTTTAGTAACGTAACAAAGAGCTAACACCAGTTCACTTGCTAACTTATGGCAAGAAAGGAAGAATGAATTGATTGTTGGTGATAATAACGATCATCCTCCTTTACCTCCTCTGCATTACTGCAGATGACGTGTCACTGAGCACATTTGTTCTGTGCATGCAGTACACGTGAGGCGCCTAGTTGTTTTCAGTTCAGTGTGTGGAATACGAAGATTCTGTTATAGTTCACTGACCTGCTGTCTTCAAGTTGATGTCCCCAGCGCAAAAAACAGCAACAGTCGTCGGTTCTGTATCTTGAGGCTGAAACTGACTTTTAGCGAGGTTCTGTTCTGAAATAATGTATCACTTGTTTGGGATGCCGCTCGCGTATTTTAATATAGCCACACGAGAAGACTACATGATCTTAATACAACACCTTCTAATACAGCAAAGTACATGATCAAACACAATGTTTATGGAAATATATTTTTACGCTATTTGTGGCACGTGTCTGTGCCTCATAACTACCGGAGTGAATCTTTTAATACTGAATACTGGCAAACACATTCTGCCACAGACAACATGACTGTTCTTCTCGACCGCCTAATCCAGAGTGACGAACAGCCCGAAACACTTCGCGCGCCATCCAGAAAAGGCGTGACCCGAACGCTTCCGAAGTGCTTCGTCTGCAATTTCGTCACTCCTTTGTTTTTGATTTAAATTGTTTTTAATAATTCTAAAATGACTGATTGATAGTCAGCTGTTGAGAGATATTTATATTAAAAAGTGAAGTCATTCCAATGAGTAGTTTAACTGATAATAATAACTATACTTTGCCGGCCGGAGTGGTCGAGCGGTTCTAGGCGCTTCAGTCTGGAACCGCGCTACCACTACGGTCGCAGGTTCGAATCCTGTCTCGGGCATGGATGTGTGTGAGGTCTTTAGGTTAGTTAGGTTTAAATAGTTCTAAGTTATAGGGGACTGATGACCTCCGCTGTTAAGTCCCATGGTGCTCAGAGCCATTTGAACCAACCAATAACTATACTTTAACGTTTTGGCGCCCTTTCTCCGAACACAGCAGCCAATCACAGAGCAGTAGCATTATGCAGGCGGTCTTTCTCACGGGAACGGTACCGAATCTAACATCTGTCACAGGTACCTCACACCACATTTCGTCATCTATATACACTCCTGGAAATGGAAAAAAGAACGCATTGACACCGGTGTGTCAGACCCACCATACTTGCTCCGGACACTGCGAGAGGGCTGTACAAGCAATGATCACACGCACGGCACAGCGGACACACCAGGAACCGCGGTGTTGGCCGTCGAATGGCGCTAGCTGCGCAGCATTTGTGCACCGCCGCCGTCAGTGTCAGCCAGTTTGCCGTGGCATACGGAGCTCCATCGCAGTCTTTAACACTGGTAGCATGCCGCGACAGCGTGGACGTGAACCGTATGTGCAGTTGACGGACTTTGAGCGAGGGCGTATAGTGGGCATGCGGGAGGCCGGGTGGACGTACCCTCCGAATTGCTCAACACGTTTGGCGTGAGGTCTCCACAGTACATCGATGTTCAAAATGGCTCTGAGCACTATGGGACTTAACAGCTATGGTCATCAGTCCCCTAGAACTTAGAACTACTTAAACCTAACTAACCTAAGGACAGCACACAACACCCAGCCATCACGAGGCAGAGAAAATCCCTGACCCCGCCGGGAATCGAACCCGGGAACCCGGGCGTGGGAAGCGAGAACGCTACCGCACGACCACGAGATGCGGGCTACATCGATGTTGTCGCCAGTGGTCGGCGGAAGGTGCACGTGCCCGTCGACCTGGGACCGGACCGCAGCGACGCACGAATGCACGCCAAGACCGTAGGATCCTACGCAGTGCCGTAGGGGACCGCACCGCCACTTCCCAGCAAATTAGGGACACTGTTGCTCCTGGGGTATCGGCGAGGACCATTCGCAACCGTCTCCATGAAGCTGGGCTACGGTCCCGCACAACGTTAGGCCGTCTTCCGCTCACGCCCCAACATCGTGCAGCCCGCCTCCAGTGGTGTCGCGACAGGCGTGAATGGAGGGACGAATGGAGACGTGTCGTCTTCAGCGATGAGAGTCGCTTCTGCCTTGGTGCCAATGATGGTCGTATGCGTGTTTGGCGCCGTGCAGGTGAGCGCCACATTCAGGACTGCATACGACTGAGGCACACAGGGCCAACACCCGGCGTCATGGTGTGGGGAGCGATCTCCTACACTGGCCGTACACCACTGGTGATCGTCGAGGGGACACTGAATAGTGCACGGTACATCCAAACCGTCATCGAACCCATCGTTCTACCATTCCTAGACCGGCAAGGGAACTTGCTGTTCCAATAGGACAATGCGCGTCCGCATGTATCCCGTGCCACCCAACGTGCTCTAGAAGGTGTAAGTCAACTACCCTGGCCAGCAAGATCTCCGGATCTGTCCCCCATTGAGCATGTTTGGGACTGGACGAAGCGTCGTCTCACGCGGTCTGCACGTCCAGCACGAACGCTGGTCCAACTGAGGCGCCAGGTGGAAATGGCATGGCAAGCCGTTCCACAGGACTACATCCAGCATCTCTACGATCGTCTCCATGGGAGAATAGCAGCCTGCATTGCTGCGAAAGGTGGATATACACTGTACTAGTGCCGACATTGTGCATGCTCTGTTGCCTGTGTCTATGTGCCTGTGGTTCTGTCAGTGTGATCATGTGATGTATCTGACCCCAGGAATGTGTCAATAAAGTTTCCCCTTCCTGGGACAATGAATTCACGGTGTTCTTATTTCAATTTCCAGGAGTGTACTTCTTGCATCTCCACTACTCTGGGAACAGCTTCTTGGAGCCTAATATGATGGCTGAGTAAGCCAGAAATGTTACAAACTCACTGCTACTGTCACGCAACAGTCTTGAGCTCACTCGCTCACTTGTTGCACACGGTCTGTTTTATAACACCGCGACAATTACCTGAATGTTCGCACTGACACTGGAACTGCAGTCTCAGCAATTTCTAGTAGCTTCGAGCTAAACCCAATTCACGGAATTACCCAAGTGCGGTTACTGCCGTCTCTGTGTGCCCAGCGACCGCATCCACGCGAACAGATGACGTCACTCACAGTCACAAACACACAGTCACGAACAGCAGACTACTGATTCTGGTGGGATAGAATCACTCAGAATGAGTGATCGCATTATTGCAGGCTACTTTACAGCGTTAAAGCGAGAGAGAGAGAGAGAGGTTCTGTCGAACATACAACGATTTTCCCTGTTGCAGGTACGCTTTCAACTCCCGCGCGGCATTTACTGAAACAGGAAGGCTTACTATTCCTCACGTATAGAGCAAGATGAGGAAACGTTAATGGAAAGTTAAATATTTTATATCGATGAGAAATCTTACAGAATAAATTGAAATGAAACTTAAAAGGGAAAAGGGGGGGGGGGTGGAAGGAGATTATGTGCATGGTTGGGGGGAAAAGGGATAAAGGTCCAAAGGGGAAAAGGTGCGTGAAAAAAATTCCTCTTTTAGCAACTAGAAACAAAATTTTACACTGTGGTATCTTTCCAGGCAGCTTTAATTTACCATAAGAAAAAGCACCTAAAAATCCTGACCCTGCCGATTAGTAAGGAGCTTTTTTATTTATCTTTTATATGAATATGCTACCAAGTCAACTGGACAACCTCCAACTTGGAGGACTGGGTAATTAGTAAGCGAGGTTTTCTTGCCCCATCCTATCGTGAGCCGAAGTCATACAGCAAGACAGCAGCTTCTCTATTCATCATTCGTACATAGAGGATTTCTACTTCCGTTCTTAAGTCATGGTGGCTCTCCCTTGGAAATATTTCGCCTCGCAACCGTTGTAGGTTTCACGCTAACCCAGGCAAGGGGACGGAAGCAATAGGAGGTATTCGTGGTACTCTTCCTTTCTCAGTCGGGCTTTGAATCGGCCGTTTCAGAGTTATAACTACATAATCCCATCTCCGATTTCATTCAGAACCCAGTTAAAAACTTCGATATTCACCATTATTAAAGATTGCGGAAAATTGCTTCTGTACATCGATTGTAGTTTCAGTGCATACGTTAATCTTGTTGGCCACATTTTGTTCATGTGTATACTGAACGCCACTAAATTCTACTTAAATATGGCACCACGGTATGGGATTACGTTCCGTCAGTTGCACTGTGTCATACTAGCCCAATACCCACAGAAAAAAAATCAAGAGAAGGCTATCAGTATTACATAAAAGGGCATCGATAAGACAACATTATTAAGAGATCAAAAACGTCACACATGTAGCTCTGAAAACACTTCAGATGTACGCGACGCAGTCCACAGCGTTTCAGAGTAAAAACCGTAGTCCCTTCAGCAGAAAGTGTCTATGGTGACAGCTCTCTTCGCGCCCCTCCGAAACGTCCACCCTCGTCTCCCCCGAGCGGGCTGCCATCTATCGCCGGAGCACAGCAACTCGATTACGGGTGGCAACTCACGCGACGAGATGGGCCTCGCAGTAACGCAATTTGCTTCCGCTGCTCGTTGCCAGTTGCTGGGTGTCTCGTGACTGCCAATCAGTGGCGCTTCCCTCTAACCCTGACATTCAGGCGCGCGCATGCGCTCTGGGGTCAACGACAGGCGGACCGTCGAGTACTGCTCGCCTGGCTTCTGTGTACAACTCGGGACAAACTGTTAGTAGAAGGGAAACAGTCTGTACAGGTGCGTCCACACGATGCCTTTTTTGTGTTCAAATGTGCGCTTTCACATAAATTTTCAACAGCGCAACCCGCATTCGCGTTTCCTCATGCGTACACGTGAGGCAATGCTGACCCTAAGACTTAACTTAGAAAATAGATTAAGGAAAAGCAAACCTACATTTCTAGCATTTGTAGACTTAGAGAAAGCTTTTGACAATGTTGACTGGAATACTGTCTTTCAAATTGTGAAGGTGGAAGGGGTAAAATACAGGGAGCGAAAGGCTATTTACATTTGTACAGGAAACAAATGGCTGTTATAAGAGTCGAGGGGCATGAAAGGGAAGCAGTGATTGGGAAGGGAGTGAGACAGGGTTGTAGCCTATCATCGATGTTATTCAATCTGTATATTGAGCAAGCAGAAAAGTAAACAAAAGAAAAATTCGGAGTACGAATTAAAATCCATGGTTCATGGTGTGGGTTCCTGGTATCATGTCCTAGTTCATGAACCACGGGCAACGAATGAGTGCCAAGTAAGTGGTCCTGACAGTCGGGATAGCAGTTACTTTGGAATAAGGCTGGGCATCTCGGGCATATTCCGAGTCGTGGCCTCCTTTGTGCTCAGACGGCAAAGACTACCAAATCCACCGGTTAGTCCCTCAACCGTTAGGGGTAAAACTCAATGGGACCCGGGGCAAGTAAGGCTAGCAACCTGCTTCCCTGGTACTATAAATATGATGCTGGCAACAATCAGAGCAAAATGCCTCGGACCTTTGGAGGTGACGGAGTCCCACCTCTAATTGACAAACCAGGAACTCCTAAGAATTGACAAACCAGGAACTCCTAAGATACGACTCGGCAGACGAATGGTAACGCGATGGGGAGCCATTAATCTCAATGGGGGCTACTCTGGGAAGAAGGTAGAGCTGGCAGAGGCTGCAAGTAAGATGGGGTTGGACGTTTTAGCTGTTAGTGACATTCGGGTAAGGGGTGAGAAAGAAGAGGAAGTGGGAGAATACAAGGTCTACCTGTCAGGAGTCAAAACAGGAATAGCACAATGGGGTGTAGGGCTTTTCATCAGGAAAGAAATGGAACCCAGCGTAGTTGCAATAAGGTATGTAAACGAACGACTTATGTGGACAGATTTGACAGTGTCTAGCAAGAAAATTAGGATTGTGTCAGTATATTCGCATTGTGAAGGGACAGATCAAGATAAGATGGATAGTTTTTAGACCCACTCAGGGATGTAGTTGTTAGAGTAAAGGACAAGGACAGTGTTCTGCTCATGGGTGATTTTAATGCCAGGATTGGAAATTGAACAGAAGGGTATGAAAAGGTTATGGGCAAATTTGGAGAGGATATGGAGGCCAACAGGAACGGGAAACAACTCTTGGATTTCTGTGCCAGTATGGGCTTAGTAATCACAAACTCCTTTTTTAAACATAAGAACATTCACCGATATACTGAGGCCGAAAGTGCAGGACGTCAGGTCCATGTGTAGGAGGATAAGAGTGGAGAAACTTCAGGATAAGGAAATCAGACACAAGTACATAACAGTGATTTCAGAAAGGTACCATTTAGTTGAATGTAGTCAACTGCAGTCACTAGAAAAGGAATGGACATGGTACAGGGACACACTACTAGAAGTGGCCAAAGAATGTCTTGGAACAATAGTGTGTAAAGGTAGGATGAAGCAAACAGCTTGGTGGAATGACACAGTCAAGGCAGCCTGTAAAAGGAAAAAGAAGGCATATCAAAAATGGCTACATACTAGAACTCAGGTTGACAGAGAAAGTTATGTTGAAGAAAGAAACAAAGCCAAACAGATAATTGCAGCATCCAAGAAGAAATCTTGGGAAGACTTTGGAAACAGGTTGGAGACTTTGGGTCAAGCTGCTGGAAAACCATTCTGGAGCGTAATTAGCAGTCTTCTAAAGGGAGGTAAGAAGGAAATGACAAGTATTTTGGACAGGTCAGGAAAACTGCTAGTGAATCCTGTTGATGCCTTGGGCAGATGGAGGGAATGTTTTGAAGAGTTGCTCAATGTAGATGAAAATACGATCAGTAATGTTCCAGATTTCGATGTACAATGGGACAGGAATGATGATGGAAATAGGATCACATTGGAGGAAGTGGAGAAAATGGTCAATAGATTGCAGTGCAATAAAGCGGCTGGGGTGGATGAAATTAAGTCGGAAATCATCAAATACACTGGAAGGTCAGGTCTTAAATGGCTACACAGGATAATTGAAATGGCGTGGGAGTCGGGACAGGTTCCATCAGACTGGACGAAAGCAGTAATCACACCAATCTTTAAACATGGAAACAGAAAAGATTGTAACAACTACAGAGGTATCTCTTTGATCAGCGTTGTGGGTAAAATCTTCTCAGGTATTGTTGAAAGGAAAGTGCGAGTATTAGTTGAGGACAAATTGGATGAAAGTCAGTGTGGGTTTAGGCCTCTTAGAGGTTGTCAGGACCAGATCTTTAGCTTACGGCAAATAATGGAGAAGTGTTACGAGTGGAACAGGGAATTGTATCTATGTTTTGTAGATCTAGAAAAGGCATATGACCGGGTTCCTAGGAGGAAGTTATTGTCTGTTCTACGTGATTATGGAATAGGAGGCAAACTTTTGCAAGCAATTAAAGATCTTTACATAGATAGTCAGGCAGCAGTTGGAGTTGACGGTAAATTGAGTCCATGGTTCAGAGTAGTTTCAGGGGTAAGACAAGGCTGCAACCTGTCTCCACTGTTGTTTTTTATGGATCATATGTTGAAAACAATAGACTGGCTGGGTGAGATTAAGATAGGTGAACACAGAACAAGCAGTCTCGCATATGCGGATGACTTAGTTGTGATGGCAGATTCTATTGAAAGTTTGCAAAGTAATATTTCAGAGCTAGATCAGAAATGTAAGGACTATGGTATGAAGATTAGCATCTCCAAAACGAAAGTAATGTCAGTGGGAAAGAGATATAAACGGATTGACTGCCAAATAGGAGGAACAAAGTTAGAACAGGTGGACGGTTTCAAGTACTTAGGATGCATATTCTCACAGGATGGCAACATAGTGAAAGAACTGGAAGAGAGGTGTAGCAAAGCTAATGCAGTGAGCGCTCAGCTACGACCTACTCTCTTCTGCAAGAAGGAAGTCAGTACCAAAACTAAGTTATCTGTGCACTGTTCAATCTTTCGACCGACTTTGTTGTATGGGAGCGAAAGCTGGGTGGATTCAGGTTACCTTATCAATAAGGTTGAGGTTACGGATATGAAAGTAGCTAGGATGATTGCAGGTACTAGTAGATGGGAACAATGGCAGGAGGGTGTGCACAATGAGGAAATCAAAGAAAAACTGGGAATAAACTCTATAGATATAGCAGTCAGGGCGAACAGGCTTAGATGGTGGGGTCATGTTACACGCATGGGATAAGCAAGGTTACCCAAGAGACTCATGGGTTCAGCATTAGAGGGTAGGAGGAGTCGGGGTAGACCAAGGAGGAGATACCTGGATTCGGTTAAGAATGATTTTGAAGTAATAGGCTGAACATCAGAAGAGGCACCAATGTTAGCACTGAATAGGGGATCACGGAGGAATTTTATAAGGGGGACTATGCTCCAGACTGAACGCTGAAAGGCATAATCAGTCTTAAATGATGATGATGAGGAGGAGGAGGAGGAGGAGGAGGAGGAGGAGAAGAAATAAAAACTTTGAGGTTCGCCGATGACATTGTAATTCTGTCAAAGACAGCAAAGGACCGGGAAGAGCAACTGAACGGAATGGACGGTGTCTTGAAAGGAGGATGTAAGATTAACATCAACAAAAGCAAAAAGAGGATAATGGAATATAGTCGAATTAGATCAGGTGATGTTGAGGGTATTAGATCAGGAAATGAGACGCTTAAAGTAGTAAATGAGTTTTGCTATTTGGGGAGCAAAATAACTGATGATGGTCGAAGTAGAGAGGATATAAAATATAACTGGCAATGGCGAGGAAAGCGTTTATTAAGAAAATAAATTTGTTAACATCGAGTATAGATTTAAGTGTCAGGAAGCCGTTTCTGAAAGAATTTGTATGGAGTGTTGCCGTGTATGGAAGTGAAACGCGGACGATAAATAGCTTGGACAAGAAGAGAATAGAAGCCTTCGAAGTGTGGTGCTGCAGAATAATGCTAAGATTAGATGGGTAGATTAAAAACTATTGAGGAGGTATTGAATAGAATTGGGGAGAAGAGAAATTTGTGGCACAACGTGACTAGAAGAAGGGATCCGTTGGTAGGACATGTTCTGAGGTATCAAGGGATCACCCATTTAGTACTGGAGGGTAGCGTGTAGGGTAAAAATCGTAGAGGGAGACCAATAGATTAATACACTAAGCAGATTCAGAAGGATGTAGGTTGCAGTATGTATTGGGAGAAGAAGAACCTTGCACAGGATAGAGTAGCATGGAGAGCTGCATCAAACCAGTCTCTGGACTGAAGACTACAACAATTTCCTAGAAATGGAGGCCGTGCATAAAGCGCATTGCTACCCGTTTTCGGTGGGAATCTTTCTGCTCTTTAGCAGACGACAGGCAGCTGGGTCCCATAGGTGTTTGACTGTGAAATGTCTTGAGATTATGTTGTCAAAAAAATTGCTCTGAGCACTATGGGACTTAACTTCTGAGGTCATCAGTCGCCTAGAACTTAGAACTAATTAAATCTAACTAACCTAAAGACATCACACACATTCATGCCTGAGGCAGGATGCGAACCTGCGACCGTAGCGGTCGCTCGTTTCCAGACTGTAGCGCCTAGAAACGCACGGCCACTCCGGCCGGCGATTATGTTGTAAAGCGATTTATGAGCAGTAATGTGCGTTGACTTCTAAAGCTGGCCTTTGTGGCCGAGCGGTTCTAGGCGCTTCAGTTCGGGACCGCGATGCTGCTACGGTCGCAGGTTCGAATCCCGCCTCGGGCATGGCTGTGTGTGATGTCCTTAGGTTAGTTAGGTTTAAGTAGTTCTATGTCTAAGGGACTGACAACCTCAGATGTTACGTCCCACAGTGCCTAGAGCCATCTGAACCATTTGTTGACTTCCAAGGAAGCACGTTTATAGTTTAAAGGAAAAAGTCGCGTGGAATACCGCTTCTGAAGATTATTTGAATAAAAACTCGGGATGTGTTGCCCTGTGCGTCACGTATTAGATAGAGGCCCCGATCAGATTTCTGTAAAGGTTAAGATACCGTAAGTTCCAAGGAGGAAAACTGAGAAAAAAAGCTAAAAATTTATGAAAAGTTTATATGAGAACTCTGAACGAATATTCATGCTAACGAGACTTAAAAGAACAACAACTGAGGAGCCTGATATCTGGACAAAAGTGATGATGTACGTGTAGCTCCTCAACAAACTACGAAAAATAGAAATGAAACTCACTGATGATGCAAAAATACTAAACTGAAATACACAATCTCCGTTCTAGTGGATTCTGGCGTCTATGAAATAACGAAATTTGTCGAGTCCAACGATGTTAATAATTTAAAAAAAAAAGTTCAAATGTGTGTGAATTCCCACGGGACCAAACTGCTGAGGTCATCGGTCCCTACACTTACACACTACTTAAACTAACTTATGCTAAGAACAACACACACCTATACCCGAGGGAGGACTTCGAACTTCCGGCGGGAGGGGCTGCGTAGTCCGTGAGATGGCGTCTCAGACCACGCGGCCACTCTGGGCGCCGATGTTAATTTACATATTATATTTCATGATTAAATACAAATGACGCATTGAAAGCATTGAAGGTAAATCAACCTTCACATAATGACTAAGAATCTCCCTTAAGTATTTCTCAGTTTCAAGAATAATCACTTTTAATTTTGACATCTTGTGTTGTCGGGTGTTCTGCCGGATATCAGCGTCGTACTTGCACGATATTTCGGTCACGTAGCTCGTAGCTGATATCCGCCAGAACACCCGACAACCCAAGATGTCATTAGATCGCCGGGAAAGCCTGAAGAGTTACACTTTTAATTTTATTTACTTATTTGTGTTCCGTTGATCCAATATGCAACAGAATTGCATGGATACGGAACGAGTCATAATTATATATGAGATCAGTACTTACAGGTGCTAATAGATACAAATTGTAATATTGTATAGGAACAAAATATGCTAATAATTACTAGCGGAGGCATTTCCTTAGCGAAAAGAGGTATAAAACAATCAAATAATAAATTACAATTATTACACATTACAGGCTACAAATTTGATACAACTGAAATGCTTTGTTTTGAAGTGAGGAAAAAATAATTCAAACGAGTCTGTAAGTCGCCAATTACTACTAACAAAATTTTATTGCCAGCCTTATCGCTGCAGTTTCGCAAGCAGAAAATTTAAAATCTCGCTGTGACCTGAAATTTGTCGACAAGACATTGTCATCACTTCGTGTTTTTGAAATCTATGTTGTTTACAGTAGCCGGCCGCGGTGGCCGTGCGGTTCTAGGACCTGCAGTCCGGAACCGTGGGACTGCTACGGCCGCAGGTTCGAATCCTGCCTCGGGCATGGATGTGTGTGATGTCCTTAGGTTAGTTAGGTTTAAGTAGTTCTAAGTTCTAGGGGACTGATGACCTAAGATGTTAAGTCCCATAGTGCTCAGAGCCATTTGAAAATTTGTTTACAGTCGCGTTTGAGTTTTCTTTGTCTGTCGCCTTTTCATCACAATAAACGCAGCACAAGCTCCCAAGCAAAGAAAGGGATTCATAGCAGACTGCTTGCGCAATGGGGCAACGTATGGGCACGAGAACGCCCATGCGTTCTTTCCATACATTTTTGTGCATGCCGTTCTATTCCCGGGCGTTGGCGATTGCTTACGATGGAAGAGGCATCGTGCGGACATACCTTAATGCTGGCTTAGAGATGGCGTTAATATAAGCGATATTCGGCTTTTGTTAAGTCAAGTGTAAACATAATCTGCGGAACAGAGTGTTAACGTTACTCTTTTGACTTACAATACCACAGTCTAACACCATAGTGTAAATATCTCTGGAGTGAGCATTCACATGCGCAGAACAGATTTTGTGTTGTCAACATATATTGTCGGCCTGGTCACGTGTTCTCGGGATGTCGTGTGTGTGTCTGTATAGCGCCTTGTATATTTAGAATGTCACTACATCCCTAGTACAGACGGATTCTTTTCTTACGTGTCGTGGATTATTTATATACGTTGCGCAGACATTTTAACAGTATCCATTTGATACCGGGAGTAAACCGGGCTACGTAGGGCAAGTGATATTACATCCTGCTTCTCTTCGATGGGTGTCACAGTTCAGGTGCACTCGATTTTTGGTAGTTTTCGGTATGATAAGGCACTTTATAGTATTACAGAGCCTGACGTACATTTTTACAGTGATAGACTTTGCAAAACGACAGTACGCTAGTACTTTTGCAAGTGTCCGAAAAACACCGAATTTGCCACACATTAGCGATTATATCCCGGCTAATTCGTCCTTTTTTTCTGCTATTTCTGCGTATTCATTTTCTCGTTTTTGCGACCTAAATCATAATTTTTATTACTGATGACACTTTGAAGTATTTATTTAACGCATTTTACATACTTGCTCCCAGTTTATTAAATAAATAGTAGACTGAGTAATCTATATACATAATCGACAAGTCACTGATAAATGCTGAAACAACTAACCATTCCCTTTCCTGTTCCACTAGCAAATTTACGAGAGGGAGCTATTGTTTGTAAGCTTTTGTTCGAGCCGTAATATCTATTACATAGTCATAAAATCGTAGAAAAACAGGTCTACAGAATCAAGCCTTAATTATAATGCGTCTCCAAATTTTTAAACATATACAGTGTCTCTTACTAATACGATAACTGTAATTAGAGCTACATGGTATGTACCCATGAAAAGTTACTATCCCTCCTTTCACATATTTTTCTTTGCATCCGTAGCAACAACAGTAATTCATCATCGCTATTACACTATCAACAAACGGTGAAATACAACAAAAACTCTTGATATTATAAACTTCAAACGCTGCAGAAAGCACACACGCACAGCGAAGTCCCGAAAACACGTGACAATCCTGGTTTAATGTTGACAACATGTTCAGAACGCAATGCTCACTCCAGAGATATTTACTCTATGTCTAACACACACACTGTCGCATAACACCAAAATATAAGAGTACGCGGCCCATGTAATGATATGGAAGCAGAGAGAGAGAGACAGTGGCGCTACTAGTGGCCTGACAGTCAACTTGGAATACGTGAAAATATGGTGCGAAGTCCGTATTCTTACTTTGCGAAACGGTCTTGTAAAGCATTGCATTCGAGAAATCTTAATAAAAAATTAAGATTGACTTCTTGTATATGGGGTCTGTAATCATGCAAAATTTTGCAAATGATATCTTGGTCACGTTTTGACTATGAAATTATTTTTTGTAAAACCCAATATTACAATTTCGACTTAGTGGCAGTTATCAAGTGGGCAATCACAGAAGCTGGAAAGAATAACAAGATACAAAGAAGGTAACTGCAAAGAAACGATGGGTAACAGAAGAAATACTCCAGTTGATCGATGAAAGAAGGAAGTACGAAAATGTTAAAGGAATTCAGGAAAACAGAAATTCAAGTCGCTGAGGAACGAAATGAATAGGAAGTTGAGGGAAGTTAAGGCGAAATGGCTGCATGAAAAATGTGGAGAAACCAAAAAAGAAATGACTGTCGGAAGGACTGACTCAGCATATAGGAAGGCAAATCAACCTTCGATGAAATTAAAAGCAAGGGGGGTAACATTAAGAGTGCGACGGGAATTCCACTGTTAAATGCAGAGGAGAGAGCGGGTGGGTGGAAAGAGTACATTGGAGGCCTCTATGAGGGGGAAGATTTGTCTGATGTGATAGAAGAAGAAACAGGAGTCGATTTAGAAGTTACGGGGGATCCAGTATTAGAATCAGAATTTAAGAGAGCTTTGGAGGACCTAAGAACAAATAAGGCAGAAGGGATAGATAACATGCCATCAGAATCTCTAAAATCGTTGAGGGAAGTGGCAACAAAACTACTACTCACGTTGCTGTGTAGAATGTATGAGTCCGGCAACATAGCATCTGACTTTCGAAAAAATATCATCCACAATATTCCGAAAAGTGGAAGAGCTGACAAGTGCGAAAATTATTCCACAATCAGCTTAACAGCTTATGCATCCAAGATGCTGACAAGAATAATATACAGAAGAATGCAGAAGACAGGTTCATGCGATTTGTCGACCTGGAAAAAGCGTTCGACGATGTGAAATGGTTCAAGATGTTCGAAATTCTTAGAAAAATGGGGGTAAGCTATAGGGAGAGACGGGTAATATACAATATGCACATGAGACATGAGGGAATAATAAGAGCGGACGACCAAGAACGAAATGCCCGGATTAAAAAGGGTATAAGACAGGGATGTAGTGTTTGGCCCCTACTGTTCTATCTGTACGTCGAAGAAGCAATGATGGAGATAAACGGAAGGTTCAGGAGTGGAATTAAAATTCAAAGTGAAAGGATATTACTGATCGATTCACCGATGACATTGCTGTCCTGAGTGAAAGTGAAGAAGAATTACATGATCTGATAAATGGAATGTCCAATCTAATGAGTACAGAATATGGATTGAGAGTAAATCGAAGAAAGACGAAAGTAATGAGAAGTCGCAGAAACGAGAACAGCGGGAAACTTAACATCAAGGTTGACGGTCACGATTTAGATGAAGTTAAGGAATTCTGCTGCCCAGGCAGCAAAATAACCAATGACAGACGGAGCAAGGACGTCATCAAAAGCCGACTAGCCCTGGCAAAAAGGGCATTTCTGGCCAAAGAAGTCTGCTAATATCAAACAGAGGCCTCAATTTGAGAAAGAAATTTCTGAGAATGTACGTTTGGAGCACAGTGTTTTGTAGTAGTAAACATGGACTGTGGGAAAAACGGCACAGAAAAGAATAGAAGCATTTGAGATTTAGTACTACAGTATGATGTTGAAAATTAGGTGGACAGATCAGGTAAGGAATGAGGAGGTTCTGCGCAGAATCGGAGACGAAAGGAATTTGTAGAAAACGCTGACAAGGAGAAGGGACAGGATGATAGGACATTTGTTAAGACATGAGGGAATGACTTCCATGGTACTAGAGGGAGCTCTGGAGAGCAAAAACTGTAGAGGAAGAGAAAGATTGGAATACTTCTCTCAAATAATTGAGGACGTAGGTTGACACAGGATAGGAAATCATGGCATCAAACTAATCAGAAGAAATCCAGTCAAAAAAAAATCAAGTGGAAATAATTGCAAGATAGTTCATGTCAAATCTCAAAAATTATCTGACATGACATGACACAGAAGCTGCTTCTTGTATGTATTGCACTATTCGAATTGCACTGTAAATATGTTGCTCGTATTCTGATTTACTTTTGCTCGCATCTGTAATACTGATTGTGAGTCGGATAAATGATTTCACATTTGTTTTTATTTCATATAAAACAGAAGCTGGTTTCGTCGCGTAGTAGCGTTCTCTGTACTCATGTCTATTTATTGATGCTTACGAACACATGACTGCTAGATTTAAATGCATGGTAAGTGTATTTCTCACATTTCAACTTATTCTTCTTCACATATGTTTTTTGTACTTTCTAGCATTTAACGGAGAACTAAGAAATCTTATTGAAATGGGAGGATTATTCCAGTACAATGATTTCTGCTAAATTGTAGTACCAATGTGAACTAATTTGTGTAACTACTGTTACATTATTAGCATTTTCAGGGAAGAACGCTCTAGTCATGAAGACTACAAATTATAATCAGAGGCAAGAAGCAACACCATTCAAAACAAAATTTCATCCTCATTCCATGATAAGCTGAAATATGGTGAATACCAGTTCTGTCAAGAGCTGGTAATATGGAGTGCTCCACTAAATGCGAGTAAACGGCCGCGAACAAAAATAAAGTAGAATTCGTACATTATACTTACAACACATTTAAATAGAGCAGTTCGCACACGTATTCGTACACAGGAACTAATTTACATGAGTCCACAGAACACCAAACGGTGTTTTATACGAAAAAGAAAACAAATATGGAATCATTTACCTCACCCAGTGTTACATATGTGAGTAAAAAGCAGGCAGAACACAAGCAACATATTTACAATGCAATTCAAAGAGTTCAATACACACAAGAAATCGTAGTTAGGAACACAATGCGATGAGATCAGCTTTTATGTACTGAGAAATGGGAACGACCATGGAAGACTTCAAATCCTCCAGTAAGAAACCCACATGAGGAATGACTCAATTTGCAGTGCTCCAAGTGGCCTGGCAGAGAACCAAGGTCACCCCCCCCCCCCCCCCCAACCACTGTGCTCAATATTCTGGAAGTTGTCGTCAGACGGTTTGAGCGACGCTAGCGCCCCAAGCAGCGAGAAAGCTGACCATTTCTTGACGTCATATGCATAGCAAAAATGTTTCTATTGAACTCTATTTTTACTACATTACGAAATAGTTACATGTTTGCATCCCAAGCTTAGTAAAATATCAAGGGACATGAAAGATAAAAAATAAATACAAACAGAGCCGAAAATCAAGAGTGAAATGAAATAAGCTACAATGTGCTCTGAAATTTATAAGTAATTTCTTGTCCTTTACAAGAAACGATATTCTTCACTGCAGACTGTACGTTAGAAGAAAATAGTAGCCAAACAGTCCTGTAATGGCATATTTCATACCGGTCAGTGTCCTTGGGAAACTTCAGAATGACGCATGTAGTATCTTCTTTTCGTTACTGCTGTAATTTATTGCCTCGAACGATGGCGGTCTAGTTTAGGCTTGTTCTGTGCACCTACGTCATGCATTCCCCGTCAGCCAATGAACGTTCAAGTAATGTTCTGAGCGCTCTGCTCTCAATGCTGTAGCTAACGCGGGCATTTAACGTGATCGTAGCGGGTTGTTTGTGAATTTTTATTCAATTTGCTGCGAGCTGTCATCGCTGATAGTTGTGGTAAGTGATACATTCCGCATAGGCAAGAGAGAGGCATAATTTTCGGGATATATGCTTTCTCCAAGCGGAAAGCAGTGATGCAGTTGTCACGTGTGATCGTCAACAATGAAATCCTCGTCTGTGCCTCGAATCCGCGAACCAACCGCCATAGTTCGTAGCTCGGACTATAGTGCTGGTCAATGCAAATGCTTATAGTGGCGATGGAAACAGAGCGACGTACGGAGGGCCAACTCGCTTCACAACCTGGACGGAACAGATATAGAAGAAAGTGCGCATTCCGACTTTAGTCCCGCATAATCTTTTGTAGATTGCACTGGTGCATACATGTCCAGTGCTGCGGTGGCATTCCAATCACAAAACGGTATAATACTTGCCGTGACAGTTGCTGGTAAACAGAGAATCGGAAACGACACAGTGTTCAGATATTGATTGTGTGGCCTGTTTAATATATGGCAATGATTCTCCCCAACAGTCAGAATAGTAAGATGGTTGCACTCCAGAAAGTACGTTTATCCCTTTTTAACCAGTGTAATGACGTATATCGACTTGAAACTAAACTACTACCAATATTATCAGAAATTGTTGGCAACAAAATTCCCTCTGCGTGGATTCACTTCTGTAAATGGCGCTCCTGCTACCTAAATTGTATAAATAATGAGTTCAAATGTATTTGCGCGTTTTTAGTGGATGGCCATTTTTCTACTGTTCGGCAGTGCCACAATTACAGTAATACACAGTATTGTGCAATAATGCCCGATGCCGACGTCAGTCCACGCAGATTTGACACACGGATATTCCAAAATCGAAGCTGCTCCGTTGCTGATTGGTCGGCTGTCTCAAGACGTGCACGAAGCTCTGAGTAAGGATATCCAGCGTCACCGAGAGGATTTTACGCGCAAATATTCCGGTGTGAAAACCGTACATCACATATTTCATCACTTTCCGGCATCTTCGGGTCTATTCATCTCGAGATTCCAGAAAATGTCAATTGAATAAGATAAACAGATGCCACCTGAGCTAAAAGATTTGTTTTTGGAACCAGGTCTAGACCATTCTGATCGCTATAACGACGCAAGCGACGAAGATGAATACGCTTGAGACTGAAAATCTAAAATATCACATAAAACATTTCAGTATGGAAATTCGTCTTCTAATTCGTTATCAGCGAACTCAAAATACTTTAAACCCGAAGTTTTCATCGAATTCGCGAAGTTTATAATTTTTGATTCGCTAAATTGGATCGCTATTTTCAGTTTTGGGATTCCCATGTTGGATTCGTAACCAGCGAGCCCAAGAATCTAAAAAGAACACAGTTTTGTAGGATTTTGTGTCACTCTTTCTGTTATGTCCAGGTTTTGAAGCGACTGGTCTCACTGTGTGGACTCACTGTTTCTCAACATCGGTGTTTTTCCATGCCAGTTTAAACTGAATCTTAAAACTGCTCAAAATAACCAGTTTCTGAAATAAGCGATTTTCAGTTGTTATTCCTATTATGTCATCAACGACTGACAAATTTTGACTATCTCAGTTTCAAACACAGAAATTCAAGACATTAAATAATACAGACAAAAGAATACTTAGTCCGTCCACTGTTCGCTATTTTTCTCGAAAAGTAAGGAAGGAAGGAAGCAAGCAAGATTGGGTTTAACGTCCCGTCGACATCGTGGTCATTAGGGACGAAGCACAAGTTCGAATTGTGTCAAGGATGGGGAAAGAAATAGGCCGTGCCCTTTCAAAGGAACCATCCCGGCATTTGCTTGGAGGGATTTAGGGACATCACGGAAAACCTAAATCCAGATGGCCGGACGCCGATTTGAGCCATCATCCTCCCAAATGCGAGTCACTCGAAAAGTGATAAGTGATTGAATATTTTAAAAAAATCAGCAGTGTTCTCCTATTCACTGTAACTTTTTGAAACTCTGCTCAAAAATCATATTGTAATCGGGGATCATACAACTGTTTGGGCATTACAGATAGTCAGTGCTAGAGGGTGAAAACTGAGGTTGAAGAACTCTATGTTTCGTGTTAATTTGTCCGTTTTCAAGGGCTACAAGCAGATAAAGGTATATTATCTAGACACAACTAGCTACTTTCTATTTTTATTGTATAATATGAATGAACTGTTGTTAAGTTTTTAATTGATTTATGCCACCATAATTTCGTTCCTCTTATTATTTCTTAGAAATGGCAGACAGATATTTATTCTTTTAAAGCAAATGAAGCATTGCACTTCATTGCTACGTCACTTCACAAAAATACTTCTTGACTAGGATGGTGGCATTCTGCAATACAACGGATGTCCGGCGATGACAGCGAGAAAATACGTAAGGACCAGGTGGAGGCAAGTCTTGCACACTGTACGTATCCCCGTACGTTAAACCATGACACACAGCAACAATGACATTATTATCTCAGCACTGAAGTACCAATTCTTATTGCTACGTGTTTGTTGCTCGTTTCTGTCGGCGTTGTTGTTAAAATAATACAGATCGCTTTTCCTATTCTCTATAATAACGCAATATTTCAAACCAATGCAGATTTAGCGAATAAAAATTAATCATTTTTCACAAAAGGATTGAAAATGAAAAATTTTAGCACTACCGTTACGGCTAATTGAAATTTCGGTTATTAGCAAAAATAAAAAAAAAAAACACGTTACAACCGAGGCCAACGAACTATCGAAAAATACCGGTTACTCAGAACTGAAATAACAGCATCGGATTTAGTCTGTCGGTTTTTCGTCGAAACTCTGGCTGTATGAAATGTTGCGTTCTGAATTATTAGTAGAATATCCCCCAAATGTTTAATTAATACTCATAGAACCTTAAGAATAAATATTCTCTATGTAAATAGATCGGTACAGTAAGCTGAAAGAATCATGATTTAAGATAGGGGATGTATTTTTTTGCTGTTCCGGTAAAGAACGTTCTAGAGCAATGTTAACACATTGCTCTACAGCAAGTTGAAGGCAGTCGCCGTAATTTGTTCTGGACTATATAAAAGCAAGATCCGTGAGCTCTCTTGCTTTTGGTTGCTGTCTCACAAAATGTAAGTGTCGCTCACGTATCTGTAACTTTTGGTTAAATAATTACGTTAATTTAGTGATATCAGCAGTGCTTAAATCAAGCAGCCTACTTTCCTCTTCTGTTAATGCCACATCTCAATTTATCATTTTGCGTTTTAGAACTTTTTCAGGCTGCAGCGAAGGAGAGTTGCCGACGAATTGTTTCGTGGCCACAGCCGAACGCTACTATTGTTCATTTACTTTATCAAACTTTTATTTCAACGTCCCTGAGATCTCTTTTACTGATCTTCGGTCAACGTTCTCGTCGGTCTGATGGGAATCCGATGCTGGATGGCGGAATGAAAATTCATTACTAAGCAAGTAAAAATTTGCTATGCACCATTTTCGCACTTCAGAAGCTATGTCACCAGCAGAAGAGATTAAATAAGGTATATAATACTACTACTACTATTCTTTTAAATATCAGTAATATTGTGTGCAATCGGGATATGCTAGCAGCATTCGGCTGTTGCTGAAGATAGCGACTTTTCTGACAGGTACTATTGCTGGCGCTTGTATTTCTCTCGTTGTATTGTTGAGAAAATGTCACCAACGCACGCCCTGATAGCAACTGTTTTTCATCGGCATCCTTTATGGGACCAGCAAGACTACAATCATCAGAACAGATTCATTTTGGGCAAATTATGGAACAAGATGGCAGCAGGAGTACAGAATATGACTAAGTACAAAATACATTTCCTTCATCTATTATTTCTTTTATTGCCTTAAGAGGAGAAGCGGTAATATAGTAATATAGGCAGCAGGATACAGAATATGACTAAATACAAAATACATTTCCTTCATCTATTATATCTTTTATTGCCTTAAGACGAGAAGTGGTAATATAGTTGAAAGTAAAAGACGTGACAAACGCATGAAAATCATATTTCTTCATGTAAGAAGTAGTTTGCAAAATGGTCTCCTAATTGGACAGCATTCGAAGATATGTTGAAGTTCCGCCCTATCTGATAAGTCTTGGATAGAACGTTCGATTTCTCCTGTATCCCATTCATCGAGGCTCAGGGATCCTTCTAGGCCTGTGACATTGTTCTGCAGAAGACATACATTTCATAATATCGTCAGCAAACGGTGGTGAAGTTTCTACTGGCGTCCAAAGTGTTCTCGACTTTGCGTTCATTATTTCAAAAGTACATTCATTTCTTAATTGTGATCTAGAAAGGCATTTGTTGAAATATTCTTTCTCTGGGTCTAAAATCTGTCGACTGTAAGGTTTGATAAAATTCCTCGATATTGTATCCACCTCATCTCCAACGAATACAAAGGGCTGTGCAACTGACGTCTGTGGCATTGGATAGTCTGTGGATATATTAAGCTTCTTCTCTTGAATCAAGCTAAGCACACCAAATGAACGAAACTTACCACCGTCACTTTGGTTCCCATGTCTTCCAACATAGATTATGAATTTCCCATGATCTGCAACTCCTTGTGAAACAACTGAATAAAAATGTTCATATTTAAAAAAACTTTATTTGGGCATTTTGGACGAATGTGCTTTCAGTCAACAGCAACGATTACATTTGGAAAGTTCCATATAGTATATAAATAACACGCCAGGGTAGCCGAGCGCGCCAACGCGCTGCTTCCTGGACTCTGGTAGGCGCGCCGGCCCTGCATCGAATCCGCCCAGCGGATTGACGACGAGAGCCGGTGTTCTGGCCAACCTGGATGTGGTTTTTAGGTGGTTTTCCATATCCCGCTAGGTGAATACCGGGCTAGTCCCCACGTTCCGCCTCAGTTACACGCGTCGCAGACATTTGAAACACGTCCGCACTATTTCACGATTTACACTAGACGCAGACATTTTGGGTGCACTGATTCCGGCCTGGAGGGTACGGGGTAGCGGCAGGAAGGGCACTCGGCCATCCTTAACACTAACACTGCCAAATCCGTTGTAACCACGCCGACCCTGCGATCGCTGCGGGACTATGGCGTAAGCGAAAGAAAGAAATATAGTATATAAATCATTTTCAGTCTTTAGAAAATCACTTCCAGAATGCACTCTATGGTGGAATGGCAGGAGGCAATCCCGCAATACTTTCACGTTTGACTTTACAATTTGTGGTTGTGAATCCCATTCTGAAAGTTTATGCCATGTCTTGGAAACTTTCAGTTGCTAGGAACCTGCAACAATATATAATTCATTAAAAGTAATAATAATGAGTATTGGTAATCAAATAACTGTTGAAGTCGTAGTTTTCATTTATAATTAGTAATTTGTTTCAAAAAAAGAGGTGTGAATGCAATGGAAAATCTAAGGGACTAAATTTCGCAGAAAACTAAACAAAAATTGCAAACTCCCTCTGGTAATGGGAAAGAAGAAGAATGTCGGACTACAAAGAACAGTCACGGCAGCTGTATCAAGCTATAAGTAACCGTACACCGGCAGCCTTAAATTTCTGATCCATCAGTTCACACAACGCGAAACACAGATAGTTTACGCTCAAATATCGTCAGTCATGCTACAATGGGTCGATACGAAGACATTTTTCGACGAGATGTTGGCCAGTCCAGCTTCAACACTGTTTTATTTGTCTAAGATTAGTAACATGCCCCTTTGCGGTTGGAACAACAGAACATCACGAAAGAGACAGTCGTTTACCGAGGTCCAAAATAAATTGATTAGTGTCGAGGAGAAAAAAGTTAAACTAGCTGAAGACAAAGGTCAGACCAAGTTTCAGGGTTATTTGAGTCTCATGACATACATAGGAAAACGGTCAGATGAGAAAAAATGCTGGTGATGAGGGATATTTAGTAGGTTGTTTATAAACACGTCTACTGATCTAACTCATCCCTCTCACAGACTGATACAAATCTGGTATGGAACATGCCTGTTTATAATCTTTATTCAGATCCACCCCGTCATCACGCTTCTCGTGGTAAATTTTCATCTCCCAGATATGTCGTTAAATGCCGAGAAAATCAAGCGACTCAGTGGTTGGGTGACAGTAACAGGGCTGATTATGAACAAGGTGTGTTAATGAAGTTTGTACAGTACGTAAGACTGTTTGAAATTATTGTAAGTATGTAACAAACATTAACAAGTAAAATCCTTGACATTCCCCCCTCCCCCCCCCCTCCCTCCATAGAAAAAAAGTCCATCGGTGTGATGCCAAACGACCCAAGAGGCCACCTCCGCCAATCCAGCGATCTGGAAACACCTGGTCTGAGCCCAGTGTGTCGGTGCACCATCATGTTGGAAACCAACTGTGTCTTGACGATCAGCCAGTTGTGGTAACGCAAAGACCTCCAGCATATCAAGCTAACTGTTAAAATTACACTACTGGCCATTAAAATTGCTACACCACGAAGATTACGTGCTAAAGACGCGAAATTTAACCGACAGGAAGAAGATGCTGTGATATGCAAATGATTAGCTTTCCAGAGCATTCACACAAGGTTGGCGCCGGTGGCGATTTCCCATACACAAACAGCAGTTGACCGGCGTTGCCTGGTGAAACGTTGTTGTGATGCCTCGTGTAAGGAGGAGGAATGCGTACCATCACGTTTCCGACTTTGATAAAGTTTATCGTATCGCAACATTTCCGCTCGCGTTGGTCGAGATCCAATGACTGTTAGCAGAATATGGAATCGGTGGGTTCAGGTGGGCAATACGGAAGGCCGTGCTGGGTCCCAACGGCCTCGCATTACTAGCAGTCGAGATGACAGGCATCTTATCCGCATGGCTGTATCGGATCCCTGAGTCAGCAGATGGGGACGTTTGCAAGACAACAACCATCTGCACGAACAGTTCGACGACGTCTGCAGCAGCATGGACTATCAGCTCGGAGACCAAGGCTGTGGTTACTCTTGACGCTGCATCACAGACAGGAGCGCCTGCGATGGTGTACTCAACGACGAACCTGGATGCACGAATGGCAAAACTTCATTTTTTAGAATGAATCCAGGCTCTTTTTACAGCATCATGATGGTCGCATCCGTGTTTATCGACATCGCGGTGAACGCACATTGGAAACGTGTATTCGTCGTCGCCATATCGCCATACTGGCGTATCACCCGGCGTGATGGTCTGGGGTGCCATTGGTTACACGTCTCGGTCACCTCTTGTTCGTATTGACGGTACTTTGAACAGTGGACGTTACATTTCAGATGTGTTACGACCCGTGGCTCTACCCTTCATTCGATCCCTGCGAAACCCTACATTTCAGCAGGATAATGCACGACCGCATGTTGCAGGTCCTGTACGGGCCTTTCTGGATACAGAAAATGCTGCCCTGGCCAGCACATTCTCCAGATCTCTCACCAACTGAAAACGTCTGGTCAATGGTGGCCAAGCAACTGGCTCGTCACAATACGCCAGTCACTACTCTTGATGAACTGTGATATCGTGTTGAAGCTGCATCGGCAGCTGTACCTGTACACGCCATCCAAGCTCTGTTTGACTCAATGCCCAGGCATATCAAGGCCGTTATTACGGCCAGAGGTGGTTGTTCTGGGTACTGCTTTCTCAGGGTCTATGCACCCAAATTGCATGAAAATGTAATCACATGTCAGTTCTAGTATAAAATATTTGTCCAATGGATACCCGTTTATTATCTGCATTTCTTCTTGGTGTAGCAGTTTTAATGGCCGGTAGTGTACCTGTTGTGTTCTGAGGAAAACTTGTCCCACAATGCGATCAACCATCAAACAACAACACACACTTAGTTTCGGGCTGTTACATACCTCTTCCGTCACAGTATGCGATTTGGTTTTCCCCAGATGCAAACATTGCGTTTTTGTACCTTACAACACACGTCGAATGTTTCTTCGTTGGAAAATGCGAAGTTCTTTACAAAATTTCCATCTTTCTCTACATGCTGAAGAACGCCCAACGTGAATTGTATATGTTTTGGCTTGTCATCTGGTTTCAATGTGTGCAGCAGTTGTGTTCGGTATGAATACATCTGCAAACGTTTTCGAAAGACCCAACGCAGGGATTTGCAGCTCCTGTGACACCCTCCGAGCAGACTTCCGCGATGTACGTTGGAAATTCAACCGTATCCGTTCCACGTCGGCTTCACTTGCTCCAGATTGTTTCAGTAAGACAAGTATGAAGTTCAAATCAACACATCCTCTCTGGATGAAGCTCCTGTACCACCGGCGGATCGACGTCCGCGAGGCCGAGTGTTTGTTATGCCGTGTTTGGAAGTTCCTTTGAAGCTGTGTGTCCGATTTGGTCTGAATAAACCGTTCCACACACTGAGACTTCTACTGAACCAATATCATTATGTTCCACTTACGACAACTTGGAACACACACACACACACACACACACACACACACACACACACGCAAACAAAACTTTGTGAGCTTGTATGTCACATAAGCCAAACATGGTGTGAATATCTTAATTAGTTTGGGCACTCTAACACATAGAAGTTGTGGCTTACCTTTTGAGATGCCCTGGATTGTCGACGTTCATCTGGATGTAAGCGCAGCTGTGTAATGTGTTGTGTTCACCAGCAGTTGTCATGTAGAAGATAGCTATTTTAACTGCGCCGTTGTAAATAATGATCTTTATTACACATTATTAAAGACTTCAGTGGCCCAGAAAGGTGTTCAGTATGCACCAACAAAAATTATTGATCATTTGCCCAATAAAATAAGTGACTGACAAGTAGCGAAGCAAGTTTTAAATCATTTTTCCTGGACAACTCCTTCTATCCTACCGATAAATTTCTATTAAAAAATTGATATCCCGAAAAAAATGTAGGATTGAATGTAAATGCATGAGTAGAGCTAAAAAATAACCTGCTCATTAATACATAATGTATACATATCCTGTAAGCTAATTCGTTCCACGTCATTTCCATGAAACAATCGTTCAGGTGATCTATTGCACATATTACTAACTGTGAGTACAAACTAGGAAAATATCAGTTTTTCTGCCTATTGACGTTGATAGGGTGGATGGACCATCTTCCTAATCCTCTGCTTGATACACAACGATGCAAGCGACAATATCTAAGCACTGTTTTATAAGTATATCAGTTGGTAGCGATCTCTTTAATAACTAACAAACGTTGCAGAACGAGTATAGCCACTTGTCGGCAATTTCGGAAGTCTCCGGACACGCGCGCCGCTCTGCTCCCTATCCCCACTATACCTGAAAGCTAAACAGCGCTGCGATGGCTAGCAGACGACGATCTCTGCTGCGCCACTCCCCTATAAGCTGGGGCTTGTTCTGCTACAGCTGGTCAGCTAGGGCGCTGGTGTCGTTGCCACACGAATCGCACCACTGCAGTTGGAGTGGAGAACTGCAGTTACACTCCGTTTCAAGATAAGATCGTAGCGCCTACTACTACCTCGGCATCCCACTTTATGTCCAACCATCACGGGATGTCTGCATCACAGGGTGCATGTTCACCAGGAAAACGTACGTCGTCTGTGTTGTCAAAACAAAGACTTAACGGCGGACACAACACAACCCAACACCAGGTCCCCACCAACGGCCGCCAGGGACCGCTACCCGTTCGCGGAGCCTGCAGAAGCTACGATGTACGAAGTGTGTGGCCATAGCAACGTTGATGGAGATGGAGAGGGATGAAGCATCCGTCTCCCCAAAACAGGCTCAATAATACTGAGATCTGGTAGCTGGTGGTGAGATACGACGATTAATCCTAGTGCTCACAAAACCACTCCTGGACCATACGAGCTGTGTGAACAGGGGCCCTGTTGTCTTGGAACACAGCATCGCCAGAGGAACAACCATTTTACAGTGATATATACAAGATCAGCCAAAATGGTCACCTAATCCTCGGTAGTAATGCGACCTTTTAGAATAACCTTGGCGTTCATGGAATACCACGATAAGGCTGCTCAGATAATCACCGAACTACTGTCTCGTTTCATTCCTGGGACATAAACTCGGTCCGAACTTTGACAACTCGTGAAACAATACTCATTCGACCAAACGACATACTTCTATTGTTCCATATAACGTGTAGCTCCTTTGCATCGCGCCTATAAAAGTCAGATGAGAGGAGATAGCTTCTTACAGATGATGAGCTGTGCTTCTAGCACCACAAATGTACACTTACGATTGAGCAAACATGTTAGTTCCAAGTAGCAACGGCTGTGTCCGAAAGGTGTCAGCATCAAGCACACTATGACATTCTAATTAGCTAAAACAACGTAATTTGGAAAGGAAATTTATCTTCCGGGAACATTATATCTTTTAATAGTTATTGCTGATCTAATGTGTTTAGTTACTGGTGTGAATGAAGGTGTGAACGCAAATTAATATAATAAATGGATATTGTTATGTCTATTAACTGAGTGAACGCTAGCGTGGGGAATCTGTCTGTACAGAGAGAGTGAATCATACGCTCAGAGGAAATTTGTAAAGCGTTGTTTGACAGTTTATGGTACTGGGAAGCAAGAGACGTTTCACAATAATTCAGATATATAAAAAGGGAGCTATTTTGATATTTTCAGATTTCATAAATTTGTTATTTTAATTAACTGGTCATAAAAGCTATCATATTGTGTCTGGTTCACAGTAAAATACGCGGGATAGTGCGTTTTATCCTGATAGACCATTGGCTGTAAAGTTTCTCACCCAGTGATAAAAGAGACTATATCATGAAGGAGGATTCGATAGCAAAAAATAATAAAAAAGTCTGTGAACAGTTTACAGTCTCATAAGCGTGCTGTCAAAACGAAATAGTAGAATTTTCTGTTTGCCACTTTACGTTACCTTGCCATGTATTTCCACTGTGTGAACCATAAAATTCTATTTGAGAATTTAAAATGTTATGGTATTGTCGTACACGGGTTGGTTAAAAATATGGAAACACCGTGAGGAATGCATATTTGAACAAAATACATGCAGATGTCTGCATGTTGTGCTGGTGTAATTGACCATGAAGGGCACCTGTGTAATGTCCTCAGCAGGTGGCAAGTGTTAGTCGCGGTCAGAACCGTGTTCTGTGAAGTTGTGAGTGCAATGTGTTGGAGAGGACGGAATTGGAACGTGGGCTAATTGTTGGTGGTCGTATGTTGGGTGCCTACGTAACCAAGATAGCCGCGTGTTTCGTGTTTTAAAAGACACAGTACCGATTATACAGGGTGACAATTATTGAAATATATGAAAAAAAGATAAATTAGTTGCAAACTGTCCGCCCTGATAGCTGAGTGGTCAGCGCGGCGGTTTGTCACGCCAAGGGGCCCGGGTTCGATTCCCGGCTGGGTCGGAGTTTTCTCCGCTCAGGGATTGGATGTTGTTGTCCTCATTATCATTTCATCATCATCATCGGTGGAAGGCAATGGGAAACCACTACTGGAATCACTTCCCTAGAAGCTCATGCGGTGGACCTCTCTGACGAGGCTTCCCCCATGACAAGACCTGCCGTAAGGCAGAACACAAAGTGTGGTGTGCGTACTGTAAGACCTTCGGTACACACACCATCAGATTATTTGACTTGTCGCTCTAACGAAGTAGGCGAGAGTCAGCAATATGTCTTGTGGTCTTATCGTGGCGTGTTTATCTTCTGCCGTTAGGTCAGACGATAGAAATGCCACTTGCACGCTTAGAGTAGCAGATTGACGGTGACCAACTTTAAACAGAACTTGATTAATTTTCACACACATTTATTAAAATAATGAAAAATATAGACATTACGTAACTTGATTCTGGATGCTGTTTACAACTGACAATCTGAAGTTCCTTTGGTCTTGATACGTTAATCTTATTCACACATATCTCTGATACTTGACAAAGTGTCTATTCATTTATCTTCATGGCTATGTACAGGAATATGATAATCTTATTAGGCGCAGACTGAAACTTGACTGCAGACTAAGGCAGACTGACTAATTGGAGGTCTGTACACTCGTTATAATACCTTGCGCGTTCATGTATCACTGCGCGAGTGTGATCCGCGAGAAGAAAAGGTTCTACGTTAGCAGCAATCTCATTGGTTGCGTTACATATTAATACGCGGATCGGCGGAAGCAGAATTTGGTCCGTCTCTAAGACAGCGCCATCTCATAGTGCGGAGATGGACGAGCGCTGCGCCTGCGCTGTTGTGCTTGGCGGGGCGCGCTCTAGTGGGAAAGTTGTGTACGCGCTGACTATGCGGAACTCGTATGTACACAACACAAAGTTTCAGTACTTACAAACTACAGCTTGCACACACTTTATTCAACATGTAAACGTCACTACAGATATTTGGATTTAGTTTATGACCCGCTCGATAGGCCTGCCGTCATGGGCGATGATGTGGCGCAAACGAGTAGCCAAATTCTGCGTGACCCTCTGACGTGTCGGAACATCGATGTCATCGATGACCTCCAGAATAGCTGTTTTCAGCTGAGCAATAGTTTTGGGGTTACTGCTGTAAACGTTGTCTTTAATATAGCCCCACAAAAAGGAGTCGCATGCGTTCAGATCCGGAGAATATGGTGGCCACTCGAGGCCCATGCCAGTGGCCTCTGGATACCCCAGAGCCAGAATGCGGTCCCCGTAGTGCTCCTCTAGGACATCAGACACTCTTATTGGATGGGGTCGAGCTCCGTCTTGCACCAACCACATCTCGTCGAAATCAGGGTCACTTTGGATAATGGGGATGATATCATCTTCCAAAATCTTCACGGTAGTCACCATACCATCAAAGAACATCGCAGCAATTATTCCGTGACTGGACATTGCACACTATACGGCCAACCGTTGGTGGTGAAGAGATTTCTCGATCGTGAAATGCGGTTTCTCAGTCTCCCAAATATGTTGGTTTTGACGAACCTATCCAAATCAAAGAGGGCGCGTACTAATACCTATCATGCCTCGCGGCCAACCATGCAGTTTGAAAGGCCTAATGTAAACCGTTCGGAAGCTGTGACGATTTTATTTCAAATACTTCAACAATTGTCACATTGGAAATTTGTGGTAAGGTCTTATGGGACCAAACTGCTGAGGTCATCGGTCCCTAAGCTTACACACTACTTAATCTAACTTAATTTAACTTACGCTAAGGGCAACACACACACTCATGCCCGAGGGAGGACTCGAACCTCCGACATGGAGAGCCGCTCGAACCGTGACAGAACGCCTCAGATCGCAAGGCTACCCCGCGCGGCTGTTAATCTGTATATACAGCATGCAGGGAAAAAGGAAAAAAAATATCCGCTAAGTCACAACGCGAACAAAAGTGTGTGTTGAGTGATCGTGACGGGCGGTGATTGAACAGAACTGTGACGAAAAGTAAGAGGATGGCAGCTGCAAAAATCACTGCAGAACTGAACGCCGGACTCGCCAATCCCGTCAGCAAGAAAATAGAATACGGGCGGTAGGGGGGGGGGGGAGAGGGGGGGGGGAAGTCCATAAGCAGAGAAATGCAGGGCGAGCTGGAATTCCAAAGCCTCATCAGTGCTACAAATGCCTGTAACAAGAGAATGTGATACCAAAGCCATAAAACCTGGACTATGCACCAGTAGAAAAATGTACACTACTGGCCATTAAAATTGCTACACTACGAAGGAAGATGACGTGCTACAGACGAGAAATTTAACCGACAGGAAGAAGATGCTGTGATATGCAAATGATTAGCTTTCCAGAGCATTCACACAAGGTTGCCGCCGGTGGCGACACCGCCGGCCGAAGTGGCCGTGCGGTTAAAGGCGCTGCAGTCTGGAACCGCAAGACCGCTACGGTCGCAGGTTCGAATCCTGCCTCGGGCATGGATGTTTGTGATGTCCTTAGGTTAGTTAGGTTTAACTAGTTCTAAGTTCTAGGGGACTAATGACCTCAGCAGTTGAGTCCCATAGTGCTCAGAGCCATTTGAACCATTTTTTTTGGTGGCGACACCTACAACATGCTGACATGGGGAAAGTTTCCAACCGATTTCTCCTACACAAACAGCAGTTGGCCGGCGTTGCCTGGTGAAACGTTGTTGTGATGCCTCGTGTAAGGAGGAGAAATGCGTACCATCACGTTTCCGACTTTGATAAAGGTCGGATTGTAGCCTATCGCGATTGCGGTTTATTGTATCGCGACATTGCTGCTCACGTTGGTCGAGATCCAATGACTGTTAGCAGAATATGGAATCGGTGGCTTCAGGAGGGTAATACGGAACGCCGTGCTGGATCCCAACGGCCTCGTATCACTAGCAGTCGAGATGACAGGCATCTTATCCGCATGGCTATAAGGGATAGTGCAGCCACGTCCCGATCCCTGAGTCAACAGATGGGGACGTTTGCAAGAAAACAACCATCTGCACGAACAGTTCAACGACGTTTGTAGCAGCATGGACTATTAGCTCGGACACCATGGGTGCGGTTATCCTTGACGCTGCATCACAGACAGTAGCGCCTGCGATGGTGTACTCAACGACAAACCTGGGTGCACGAATGGCAAAACGTCATTTTTTCGGATGAATCCGGGTTCCGTTTGACGGTCGCATCCATGTTTGGCGACATCGCGGTGAACGCACATTGGAAGCGTTTATTCGTCATCACCCGGCGTGATGGTATGGGGTGCCATTGGTTACACGTCTCGGTCACCTCTTGTTCACATTACGGCACTTTGAACAGTGACCCTTACATTTCAGATGTGTTACGACCCGTGGCCCTACATTCGATCTCTGCGATACCCTACATTCAGCAGGATAATGCACGACCGCATGTTGCAAGTCCTGTACGGGCCTTTCTGGATACAGAATATGTTCGACTGCTGCCCTGGCCAGCACATTCTCCAGATCTGTCACCAATTGAAAACGTCTGGTCCATGGTGGCCGAGCAACTGGCCGTCACAATACACCAGTCACTACTCTCAATGAACTGTAGTATCGTGTTGAAGCTGTGTGGGCAGCTGTACCTGTACACGCCATCCAAGCTCTGTTTGACTCAATGCCCAGGCGTATCAAAGTTGTTATTACGGCCAGAGGTAGTTGTTCTGGGTACTGAATTCTCAGGATGTGTGCATCCAAATTGCGTGAAAATGTAATCACATGTCAGTTCTAGTATAAAATATTTGTTCAATGAATACCCATTTATCATCTACATTTCTTCTTGGTGTAGCAATTTTAATGGCTAGTAGTGTAGTTTGGTCGGATGACTCTTGTTGCACACTGTTTCCAACTTCCGGCCGAGTTTATACCCCAAACATGTTAGGGGCTCAGTGACTATTTGGGCAACCATATCGTGGCGTTCCATGGGCTCCATGGCTACCATTTAAGGTCGCGCTACTACCGAGGATTATGTGACCGTTTTAGTTGATCAGGTCCATCCCATGATACAATGTTTTTTTCCCAATATTGATACTGTCCAGGATTTATTTTGTGAGCATGAGTATGAACTACTGCATCTCCCCTGGCCACATCAGTCACCCTATGTCACATTTATTGAGCCTTTATGGTCCACTTTGGAGAGGAGAGTGCATGATCGCTACCCACCTCTGTCACTATTAACCGAACTTGCAGCTATTTTGCACGAAGAATGGTGTACGATTGCCTCGAAAGCCATACAGAACTTGTATTTATCTGTTCCGACGACTGGGAGCTGTTTTGAATGGCAACGTTTCCACTTCACCATATTAGTCATGGTAACGTGTTGTGTTCGTCGTGTTTCCACAGTTTTGCCCATCCCCTGTATTGGCACTGTCCTATTGTTCTGGATCGTGTCTGTCTTTATAATTGAAGAAGCAATAATATCAAACTCAGAACAGAGGAGCATGAGAAGTCCCAAGAGTTTTAATATTGTGTCTGTTCCTGTTCCTAGCCTACATGTATACAGGGTGTTTCAAAAAGAATATACATATTTCGAATGCATATATTTATTAAACTTTAAGACATACGAATATGAAACTTGACACACATATTTACGAACCTGTCAAGCTCAGATTACAGATGTTCAATATGTCATCCATCAGCGACAAGAACAATATCACTTCGATACTTAAATTCCCTTCACACTCGGGCAACCATGTCTCCTTCGTCACTGATGTATGGCAGTACGGTTCCGGTTCCTCAACTCTTCCCGATTCTGTGGGAGTGGTGGTACACAAATACACAAACGTTGTCTTTAACAACAGGAAGAAGTCAGAGGGTGTCAAATCCGGTGACCGTGGAGCCAAGCTGAGACATGCTAAGTCGTCAAAATGATTTCTGCTGCGGAGTAGCCATTTTAAACATATGGCGGTCATTTAACAAAACAGAAGACAACAAAACAGAAGACAACTGACATCTAGCGGCTATTAATATAAATAGCAGAGCCAAGGCGCAGCGATCGATAGTTTGGACAAAATAATACCCCTCCATTCTTTTTGAAACACCGTGTATTATTCAAATAGCTTTAGAGTACTCCTCAACAGCTACGAAACTTGCGGATGACACATCCATCGTAATCAAGAACACGAGCTATACCTTTCCAGAGACAGCTCAGATGATAGCTGGAAAGGTACACACTGGTTCATAACAAATAGATTGTCTTGATTCACAAAGAGCCTTATTATGAAATGATAAGCAATGAAATGATATTCCTTCTAATATGACAGGTGATTCTAAAATATTTCTGTTTGCTGATGACACTAGTTTTATAGTAAAGGGCGCTGAGTGCAACGTACACAGTGTATGAAATAGTGGTTTGTAAAAAATAAATTTATGTGAAATGACAGCAAGACTCAAGTTTTATAGTTTCTAAGACACAATTCAACTGAAACTGACATTTCGACTACACAGAATGAGAATATGATTTGTGAGTCTGAACAACCAAAATTCCTATCTGTTCACACACATGGTAAGATGTCACGGAAAAGCCATGTTTAGGATCTTGTTCAGAAACTGAATGTTGCTATTTTTACCATTAGAACAGTATCTGCAATAAGTGATAGTCCAACATGAAAGCCGTCCGCTGTGACCGAGCGGTTCTAGGTGCTTCAATCCGGAACCACGCTGCTGCTACGGTCGCAGGTTCGAACACTGCCTCGGGGATGGATGTGTGTGATGTCCTTAGATTAGTTAGGTTTAAGTGGTTCTAAGTCTATGGGACTGATGACGTCAGATGTTAAGTACCACAGTGCTTAGAGCCATTTGAACCAACATGAAAATTAGTCTACTTTGCTTGTTTTCATTCGTTTATGACGTATGGCATTATAGTCTGGGTATCTCTTCCCAGGCCGGCTTCTGTGGACGAGCTGTTCTAAGCTCTTCAGTCCGGAACCGCGCTGCTGCTACGGTCGCAGGTTCGAATCCTGCCTCGTGCATGGATGTGTGTGATGTTCTTAGGTTAGTTAGGTTTAAGTGGTCCTAAGTCTATGGGACTGATGACATCAGATGTTAAGTCCCATAGTGCTTAGAGCCATTTGAATTCCCTTCCCAGTCCGCTAATGGCCTTGTCGCAGTGGTACCACCGGTTCCATTCAGATCATCGGAGTTAAGCGCTGTCGGGTCTGGCTAGCGTCTGGGTGGGTCTGCAGAGTGCTTTGGCAAGCGGTGTGCGCTCAGCCCTTGGAAGGCCAATTGAGGAACTACTCGACTGAGAAGTAGAGGCATCAGCCACGAAAACTAACAACGACCGGGAGAGCGGTGTGCTGATCATACACCCCTCCATACCCACATCTAGTAAAAGGGAAATTAGCGTTTGGCGTCATTGGCCGGGAGGCCCCTTGCAGAGCAGGTCCGGTCGCCTTGGTCTTATTACATTCGACGCCACATTGGGCGACCTGCGCGCCGAATGGGGATGAAATGATGATGAAGACAATACCAGTCCCTGAGCGGAGAATGGAACCTGAGCCCATAGGACGGCAATCCGTCACGCTGATCCGCATCTGGTGGCACCCTACTGCTGTGAATGACACGGCGGCTGGTTGGTACCGTCGGGCCTTCAAGGCCTGTTCGGACGGTGTTTGTTTGTTTGTTTTTATCCCTTCCCAGACCAACTCCATAGCTGAGCGGTTAGTGTTTGTTGGTTCCCTCGCGGAGGACCCGGGTATGGTTCCCGATACTGCCAAGGAATTTTCCTTGGTAGGACAACTTATACAGCATGCACTCAACCTCGTGATACCAACTGAAAAGCTACTTTAATGAGAAGTGGCGGCCGCAATCAGGATTTGGAACGCACCTCCTCGACTCTTGTGCAGAAAGGCGTGCAGTATTCTGTTGCATCCATTTTCAATAAACTACCATGTGAATTAAAAAAAAAATCTTAGCAACGGTCAACGCATGATTCATTTCTTCAATTCTGTTTGCTAGTTCATCAAAAAAATTAAGCAGTTTCCATTGTTACATTGTTGATACTAGCATATATTCAGCAGCTTGTCGTCTGCGTAGAATTCGTGTAAATTTTAGTTGATCCGTTATTAGTTTTCGTGGTGTTAATTGGGTGTAATGACTCGTTCCATTACCAAGAGGGTTTGCTACGCAATTTCGTCCTACACAACCCGGTATGTAAAACAAAAGTCAGTAAAATAGAAACAAACAAAAATTTACAAATAGATGCTTCGTAAGTAGGCTGTTTAGGTTTTTATGTTGGTAACGCCATGAAAATCACTGGCTGTGCTGTGTGCAGTCTGTGACTGGTTGGCATTGTTGGAATATTCGCTATTGTAGTGTTGGGCTGTTGGATGTGAACAGTGCATAGCGTTGTGCAGTTGGAGGTGAGCCGACAGCAGTGGTGGATGTGGGGAGAGAGATGGCAGAATTTTGAGAGCGGACGATCCGGACATGTGTCCATCAGAAAGAGTAAATTTGTAATACTGGATATCATGAACTGATATATATATGATGACTTTTGAACATTATTAAGGTTAATACATTGTCTGTTCTCTATCAAAATCTTTCATTTGCTAACTATGCCTATCAGTAGTTAGTGCCTTCGTCCCCAGCTCGCGGTCGTGCGGTAGTGTTCTCGCTTCCCAAGCCCGGGTTCCCGGGTTCGATTCCCGGTGGGGTCAGGGATTTTCTCTGCCTCGTGATGACTGGGCGTTGTGTGCTGTCCTTGGGTTAGTTAGGTTTAAGTAGTTTTAAGTTCTAGGGGACTGATGACCATAGATGTTAAGTCCCATAGTGCTCAGAGCCAGTTGGTGCCTTCAGTAATTAGAATCTTTTATTTAGCTGGCAGTACTGGCGCTCGCTGTATTTCAGTAGTTCGAGTAACGAAGACTGTTGTGAGGTAAGTGATTCATGAAAGGTATAGGTTATTGTCAGTCAGGACCATTTTTTTTTTTTTGTAGGGATTATTGAAAGTCAGATTGCGTTGCGTTAAAATATTGTGTGTCAGTTTCGTGTTTATCAGAATAAGTGAAGAGAGAAATGTCTGAATACATTGCATGGGTGCTTAATTATATATTTTGAAAATAATTTTTATTTTTCGTAGCTGTATGTCCGATTACGCTGTTTCGTAAACGGTTGGCCCTGATTAGTATTTGTACGCAATCTGACTGCATAGAACAACAACAAGAATGAAATGAAAATTTCCGTTAATACAATTAATTAATTAAGTCCCCAGCTACTATAAAACCTACGAAACCAAAGCACAAGTATAACTGTTCTGTGTGTCGAAGTATGACTCAACGTACACATCTGGCACGGTTCTTCTTCAATAAGACCAGAAATTTCAAATACCATTTATACTGAAGTAATAAAAAAATAGAAATATTATAATTGCGCAAGAAAACCAGAATTACACTCTAATACAAGAACACAAGCCAGATGCTTTGTTGACTGAACCTGTAATGACGCATTATTTAAGACATTGAGATATTAAAAAGAAAAGGAAAAATTTTTTTTCTTTTACCTTCATATATTGACGAAAAACACTCTGATCATTACAATATCTCCATTAGAACAACATCTTATCCCATCAAACAATTGCATAAAACATGGAACAAGCACTCTCCACTACGACTTCTCGATAAGAACTTTTCACTACGACATCTCAGCAAGCACTCTACTACGAGTTCTCAACAAGCACTGCCCTCCGCTACTTCTCAATAATCACTGCCAGTGGAAGCGGCGAAACAAAACTCTCTGGCGCTGTGGCTCAGTGTAGCCACCTTTCATATGCCCTTCCTCCACGGGCCATAATTTGATGGTATTTTTGCCAGCATTGGTGGTGAAAATACCACCAAATGCGTCAAAAAAAAAAATACAGACAAAAATAAAAGATAATATTAATACGTAAATATCACATAATTAGATAAAATTTTGGCTTTGCACTGACCTTTCAATAACCTAATATATGAAATACAGTAAGCAATACAAATTCTTTCATTCATGTGACTTTACATAATATTTTACACAATACACAAAAAAAATCAGTTTATGCAAATGTTCACATAAAATGCTTTCAATGATAAAAAAAAAACAAGTAGTTGATAGTTCCAGCAGTAGCACCCAGCAATGGTCGACAGGTGCAACCAGCAACAAGTGACATCATTTTAGTAAAAGCAGTTCCATCAGTGGCACCCAGCAATGTTGAACAGGTGCAGACACCAACAAGTGACATCACTCAGCAGAAACAGTTTCATTAGTGGCACCCAGCATTGTTGAACAGGTGCGGACACCAACAAGTGACATCATTTCAGTAGAAGCAGTCCATCAGTGGCACCCAGCAAAGTTGATCAGGTGTAGACAGCAACAAGTGACATTATTTCAGTACAAGCAGTCCATCAGTGCCACCCAGCAATGTTGAGCAGGTGCAGACAGCAACAAGTGACATTATTTCAGTAGAAGCAGTTCCATCTGTGGCACCCAAAAATGTTGAACAAGTACACACAGCAACAAGTCACATTTCTCAGCAGAAGCAGTTCCATTAGTGGCACCCAGCAATGTTGAACAGGTGCAGACACCAACAAGTAACATTATTTCAGTAGAAGCAGTCCATCAGTGGCACCCAGTAATGTTGAGCGGGTGCAGAGAGCAGTCCATAATATTCACTATCACTGATCACACTGTTCATCAGAGTTTATAAGCAGAAATTAAACATTTCCTAGTGGCACCAATCATGTAGAAAAAGTACAACTAACAGTCCATAATATTCACTATCCTAATCACACAGTTCATCAGCAGAAATTAATCATTTCTAAGTGGCACCCATTATGTTGAAAAAGTGCAGGTAACAGTCCATAATATTGACTATCACTAATCACACAGTTCATCAGCAGAAATTAAACATTTCTAAGTGTCACACATCAATGTTGAACAAGTGCAGGTAACAGTCCATAATATTCACTATCACTAATCAGACAGTTCAGGCATGAACAATAGTTTTAATGCACATACAAATGCTTTTACAAAATTATTCTCAATGCTCTTACACTAAACATACAAATTCTAATAAACACACAAATGATATCAGATAATTGTCATATTAACTATTACAAATACTCAAATATCAGTAAACGTATAATATTTATGGGTGTCAGTGCAAGCCACTACAAACAAATAAAATAATATTTATGAGATAGGTGGGTAGGATTAGGAAAGGAAAACACACAAAACACACTCACTTATCTTTCATCCACATTAGTGCTACTGTGTAATTGAATAGTGTTAACTGTGTAAATGCAATTCTGTCAAAATTTGATGTTCATCATGTGTATCAAGTAGTAGTGGCAGCAATGTATAACAGTCAATAATAGTTAAGTCAACGTCATAATCATCATGTCAAGACCAATGTTTGCCAAGCCAGATCAAAATGTACGGTTGCTGAACAACTGTCAGTGAGCCAAGATATGCAATTACTTCCTCTCTCCAAAAAAAAAAGTACTACTTATTGATTTAACAAAGTGTGTGTAGACAATCTTCCTTCTACTTGAGCGTTCTAGTCTGCTGTCTTCATCCTCCTTGTTCCATATAGACCAACAAAAAAAAAATATGCACCTTACTTACTTTACCTCTTATCCACCAAAACTCCAATAATCATCAGCATCACATAATCTCAATACTTCAATAATACCTCTTACGTCGATACATATAAATCTTATCATCAATATCATTTACCTTACTTCTTGTCACACAAAAACTCCAATAATCATCAACTTCATATAATCTCAATACCTCAATAATACCTCTTCAATATGTCGACACACATAAACCATATCGCCAATATCATTTCACTTCCATAACAACTCTTTCCTCTAGTCAGTCTCCTCGAACAAGTACAGATAAAATCCTAATGCAAACCTCATCATCCCATACAATCTGAAGACACACTGTCAACACACAACCTCTGTGTAATCCATCTGACCCAAATCTTCTACTCATTATAAATTATAAGATGGATTTTGGTTACCTTGTCCATCATTAAATAAAAGAAATGCATACATAACCTCTAACAGACTTAGTTCGAATAACTCTCAGTAATTAAGTACGATTACGGAGTGTGAATGATCATAATATTTCACAGATAAGTAAGATTCTCAGCCACCTGTGTAATAGCTCTCTGGAACAATGCATTTTCCCTAATAGACTGAAATATGCTATTGTTATACCTTTGCATAAAAAGGGGAATAGATCTGATGTCAACAATTACCGTCCAATCTCCCTTCTAACAGCTTTATCCAAAATTTTTGAGAAAGTAATGTATTCAAGAGTAGCTACACATATCTGTAAAAATGAAGTACTAACAAAATGTCAGTTTGGTTTCCAGAAAGGTTTTTCAACAGAAAATGCCATATATGCTTTCACCAGTCAAATTTTGAATGATCTGAATAACCGAACACCACCCATTGGGATTTTTTGTGATCTCTCAAAGGCTTTTGATTTTGTAAATCATGAAATTCTGCTAGACAAGCTCAAGTATTGTGGCATGAGTGGGACAGTGCACAAATGGTTTAATTCGTACCTAACTGGAAGAGTGCAGAAAGTTGAAATAAGTAGTTCTCGTAACATGCGAAGATCAGCACATTCCTCAAACTGGGGAACTATCAAGAATGGGGTTCCACAAGGGTCAGTCTTGGGTCCTTTGTTGTTCTTATTATATATTAATGACTTGCCATTCTATATTCATGAAGAGGCTAAGTTAGTTCTCTTTGCTGATGATAGAAGTATAGTAATCACACCTGAGAAACATGAATTAACTGATGAAATTGTCAATACTGTCTTTCAGAAAATTACTAAGTGGTTCCTTGTAAACGGACTCTCACTGAATTTTGATAAGACACAGTACATACAGTTCCGTACAGTGAATGGTATGACGCCATTAATAAATATAGACCTTAATCAGAAGCATATAGCTAAGGTAGAATATTCCAAATTTTTAGGTATGTCCATTGATGAGAGATTAAATTGGAAGAAACACGTTGATGATCTGCTGAAACGTTTGAGTTCAGCTACTTATGCAATAAGGGTCATTGCAAATTTTGGTGATAAACATCTTAGTAAATTAGCTTACTACGCCTATTTTCACTCATTGCTTTCATATGGCATCATATTTTGGGGTAATTCATCACTGAGGAATAAAGTATTTATTGCACAAAAGCGTGTAATCAGAATAATAGCAGGAGTCCACCCAAGATCATCCTGCAGACAATTATTTAAGGATCTAGGGATATTCACAGTAGCTTCTCAGTATATATACTCTCTTATGAAATTTGTTATTAACAACCAAACCCAATTCAAAAGTAATAGCAGTGTGCATAACTACAATACTAGGAGAAAGGACGATCTTCACTATTCAAGATTAAATCTAACTTTGGCACAGAAAGGGGTGAATTATACTGGCACTAAAGTCTTTGGTCACTTACCAAATAGTATCAAAAGTCTGACAGATAACCAACAAGTATTTAAGAAAAAATTAAAAGAATTTCTGAATGACAACTCCTTCTACTCCATAGAGGAATTTTTAGGTATAAATTAAGAAAAAAAAAGAAAAAAACAAAACAAAAATATTAAAAAAATAAAAAAAAATAAAAATAAAAAATAAAGAAAAACAAAAAACACAAAAAAATAAAGTTGTTATATTAACTTAAGTATGTTGTTAAATTAACCTAATTATGTCATGTATTGGAAAATTCGACTCATTCCACATCATTACGAAATATCGTATTCATGATCCATGGAACTAGTATTAATCTAATCTAATCTAATCTAATCTAGTGTGTACACCACTTCAAGAATTATGGCAAACAGAAGCAAACATGTGGAGTATTTCTTGTGTCAAGTGTCACTTCCTATTTCAATTGCTCACGAAAAATGCAGTGTAATAACTGTCAATGGTCTAAACCTAGTTTTGGTAAGTCATGTCGTTAGCTTCCTTCCTATTAGCATAAATTTATACAGCTTCCATAAAACCTCCAGCTCATGTGACTTCTATGAAGTTTCTTGTACTAATGTCGTTTATGTCGAATTATAGCAGTTCATATTCCTATCTTAAAAATATAAGGTACTGAGCGTAAGCAAAACATGCAATAGCGAGTAAATATACCAGTAGAGAACAGAATGTCAACAAGTGGATGCAGCACAATTCTTACAATCTATAATTAATACAATAGTGTGACCTAAACTCTATGTTTGTACACAGTATATCAGCATTTCTATATACCAAATTAAAGAGTAGTTATGACAACAAACAGAAATGTATAAATATGCAATCCATACGCATAGCAGCAAACATATATCTTACGTACTAAACAGGTCATTAGCATCATATCAGCATAAGCAAATAAATGTTCATATGTAATCTTAATAAGTGAACATGAAGGCGCAAGCAGATAAATCGCAAAGTATAACTTACATACACTCCTGGAAATTGAAATAAGAACACCGTGAATTCATTGTCCCAGGAAGGGGAAACTAAATTGACACATTCCTGGGGTCAGATACATCACATGATCACACTGACAGAACCACAGGCACATAGACACAGGCAACAGAGCATGCACAATGTCGGCACTAGTACAGTGTATATCCACCTTTCGCAGCAATGCAGGCTGCTATTCTCCCATGGAGACGATCGTAGAGATGCTGGATGTAGTCCTGTGGAACGGCTTGCCATGCCATTTCCACCTGGCGCCTCAGTTGGACCAGCGTTCGTGCTGGACGTGCAGACCGCGTGAGACGACGCTTCATCCAGTCCCAAACATGCTCAATGGGGGACAGATCCGGAGATCTTGCTGGCCAGGGTAGTTGACTTACACCTTCTAGAGCACGTTGGGTGGCACGGGATACATGCGGACGAGCATTGTCCTGTTGGAACAGCAGGTTCCCTTGCCGGTCTAGGAATGGTAGAACGATGGGTTCGATGACGGTTTGGATGTACCGTGCACTATTCAGTGTCCCCTCGACGATCACCAGTGGTGTACGGCCAGTGTAGGAGATCGCTCCCCACACCATGATGCCGGGTGTTGGCCCTGTGTGCCTCGGTCGTATGCAGTCCTGATTGTGGCGCTCACCTGCACGGCGCCAAACACGCATACGACCATCATTGGCACCAAGGCAGAAGCGACTCTCATCGCTGAAGACGACACGTCTCCATTCGTCCCTCCATTCACGCCTGTCGCGACACCACTGGAGGCGGGCTGCACGATGTTGGGGCGTGAGCGGAAGACGGCCTAACGGTGTGCGAGACCGTAGCCCAGCTTCATGGAGACGGTTGCGAATGGTCCTCGCCGATACCCCAGGAGCAACAGTGTCCCTAATTTGCTGGGAAGTGGCAGTGCGGTCCCCTACGGCACTGCGTAGGATCCTACGGTCTTGGCGTGCATCCGTGCGTCGCTGCGGTCAGGTCCCAGGTCGACGGGCACGTGCACCTTCCGCCGACCACTGGCGACAACATCGATGTACTGTGGAGACCTCACGCCCCACATGTTGAGCAATTCGGCGGTACGTCCACCCGGCCTCCCGCATGCCCACTATACGCCCTCGCTCAAAGTCCGTCAACTGCACATACGGTTCACGTCCACGCTGTCGCAGCATGCTACCAGTGTTAAAGACTGCGATGGAGCTCCGTATGCCACGGCAAACTGGCTGACACTGACGGCGGCGGTGCACAAATGCTGCGCAGCTAGCGCCATTCGACGGCCAACACCGCGGTTCCTGGTGTGTCCGCTGTGCCGTGCGTGTGATCATTGCTTGTACAGCCCTTTCGCAGTGTCCGGAGCAAGTATGGTGGGTCTGACACACCGGTGTCAATGTGTTCTTTTTTCCATTTCCAGGAGTGTACATATCAGCACAACTAATCAGGTGACAATTATAATTTAAATAAATAAACACAGCAGACACATTAAAAAAAATGACATCAGTGAAAAAGCATTGCAGCCAAGCGATGCATAATATATACAAATAACATCCCTGTTCATTAATAAAACATTGACAAAAATCAGCAAATGTACGCAAGCACGTCACTTCACAAGTAAATCCATAGAACATGAAATTAGCACAAAGTATGAATCACGTAATTGCGAGCAGCAAATTACGTCTAAAGTACGTACCTAAGTGGAAATATGTTACCTGAAAAATAATCTCAATTTATAGTTACCTTTTTAGTTTATTAGTTTCTTCTTGGAAATTACACTCTTTCTGAAATTTTCTCGATAGCAAGTCCTCTTAACGTCGGAGACACGCAGAATTTACCTGAAGTTCTTAAATATTTTATACAACCGTATCCTGAAAAATACTGAACGTTAATAACATAATTCATCGAGTCACTATAGCTTTATACTGAATTTAGTCGGAGAAATTAGACTGTGTATTTGTTTACGGCTGTCGGTGCATTCGCACTTTGCGCTCGATCAGCTGTAGGCGCGTGACGTAGGAAGCAATTGTTTGGGGTCAACAACTGCCTTGTGCGGCGCGTAGACTTGACTGTTGCTTTGAGTATATGCCGCCGCCAAAACACAGCGCGGTATCCTTGTATTCTCTGCATGTTTACATGTAGCTGTTAGTTTCTCTAAAGTATATCATTCCACAACAATTTTAACGTTTGATATATGATGTATTCCCTTAGAGCGTCGAGATTTAAGAGTTTCTACTTCAACAGTGTTATATTGTATAATTTTGCGAACTCTATATGGACCGTTATAAAGCAGAAAAAATTTGCGACACAAGCCTTTTCCTTTGTGAGACAAACGATGACACTTAATTAACACCTTTTGACCAACTGACAAAATTTTTAAACGACCAGGACGCTTAGCTGATTTCTCTCTTCTAGCAGCCGCAGATGCAATATTTTGTAGACTGCAGCCATCTCCTTTAATTTCGCTGGAATGATAGGAAATAACGGTGCTCTGTGAGAAATAGTTGGCGGCTTAGCCTTTTGACATAATTTGCATTTGGCAAGAACAGATCGAATACGTTTTTCCATATTACTGAAGTAGCAATTTTCTCGTAATTTATGAAAGCATTTTCTGGGACCAAAGTGTGCATAACTGAAATGCGTATACCAAATCAGCTTATTAACCCACTCATCAGGAATACAAACTAACCAAACAGAGTTGTCGACCGATTTTCGTTTAAAAAAAGAACTTTCCAGATAGATCGCAAAAACGAGGTGTGGCCAAATTGTCCAATCTAACAAAGCGTCTAAGAAAATTACAGACACCAAGGAAACTACAAACATCACGTTTTGTGGTAGGAACAGCATAATTACGAATAGCGTCTAATTTCTCTGGATCAGGAAGAATACCTTCTGTAGAAATAATGTGACCGAGAAATTTCACCTGAGAACGACCAAATTCAGATTTTTCTAAGTTCACTGTAATGCCAACTCTTGCAAAGATACGTAATAATGAATCCAAAATTTTGTTGTGCTCACTCCAAGAATGTTTAGCAATAAGAATATCGTCAACATATGAAGTAATATTGTCACGAAGATAAACAGGTAAAATTTCATTTAAGCTACGAATGAATGCTGCAGAAGATACAGTAAGTCCAAATGGTAATTTCCGAAATCACTTTTGGGGAAAATAGTCATATCCGGTTATTGTTTAACGACTCTGTAGATGGATTGATAGTAGAAGAGTTGTTTTGACAGATGCAAAGAATAGTAAAAGAGTAGGCAGCGGTGCAGAAAACTAAAAGGGAAATAGCACCACTACAGCTCGGGGCCCTATGCACGCTACGGCACATATTCACTTAGTGTAGTGAATCCCCTGAGGACTTTAATAGCTGCACATAATTTCCAGTTTGTGACTTAGTGGCAAATTTGGTGGAAGTGCGTACGTAAATTGATCTAACCAAGCACATGGATGTATGTCATTCTTAGAATTGCGAAAGATCTTAAATTTCCGAACATTCAAAAAGTGTTTATCATCAAAGTTTTCACCTCGTGGCGACAAAGACCTACCACGTCTGTCCCAGTCCGAATGTTGATTATTGTCAAGTTCGCGCGCCTGGCGCTCTCTTGTTGCATCCCGTAAATGAAACAAATTATTTTCTTCAAACCCCTCTGCTATCTGTGATTCCAAATTTCTTTTGCTGTCTTTTCCTACAATTTCGTCTTCGGTTTGTTTGACTTGCTTTCGTAATGCCTCAACTTCCCTTTTAACGCGTTCACTAAATTTTCCCTGATTTTCAACATGCTTATTTATGTTCTGGTACTCTTTGGTTTCTGTAAATGGTAATGGAGCTGTATCATCTGAATCTCTATCCCCATTTAAACTAAGACTTGTCAATTTATCTGAAATCTCCTCAACTCTTTCCGATAAGTCACCTATTTCTTCTTTCTGTTTATTTACGTCTTCCGTAAGTGTCGTGACTCGGGTTTCAGTATTGACACATTTGGTAGTTAACTGTTCATATTGTTGTGTTAGGTTATTTAATCTGTCATTTGGTACGGATTCCTCGATTCTCTCAAATATTTCCTCCTTATCGTGTGCACGTTGTAAATTTAACTAAGAAAATTTTTGTACTATCACACGATCTCTTTCTTCGTGTTCTCTATCCTGTTCCATTTGTCTAATCTCTACTGCAATTAATCTATTATTGTGATAATTCAAAATCGGTTGTACTTCTTCTCTGATTTCTTTCTTTAATTCATCTTTCATATTTTTGAAACATGTCCCTATTCGTGAGTCTAACCGTGTTTCCATTGTTTCCATCTCTGTTTCTAAACGTTTGCCACTGTTTTTAATTCAGATCCCAACCGTGTTTCCATTGTCCCCATCTGTGTTTTTAATTCAGATCTAAACTGTGTTTCCATTGTTCCCATATCAGTTTTTAATTCAGATCTCAAAGTTCCCATCTCGGTTTTAATTGTTCCTATTTGTGATCCCAGTGAGTCTAACCGTGTTTCCATTGTTCCCCTATCTGTTTTTAATTCAGATCGTAAATTTAATATTGCACTCATCAACTGCTCCATATTAACTTGTTCGAAATTCTTTTCGCCCCTAACATTTCCCGCAAAACCAGTTTCCTTCGTCATAGCCGTAAAGCTATCTGTGTTCGATACTATTGCAGAATCTTCTATCGTTAATCTCGTACTCTGTGAATTTTCTGATTGAGAAAAATTTTGAAATGGTTCCGGACTATCTTCCCGATTTATTAAATTGTTTCCCACTTCATTATTCATCATACTGTTCTCCTGTGTTGGCGAGTTCACCATGTCAACAATTTCGTCATTCTGACTATCCATCATTTTTGCCTTTTTCATAGATCGCGTAATCATTTACAAAACATACAAAACTCGTCACTGTACGAAAATTACACACAATGACTCCTTATCTCCAACAATACCATTCACACGAAATGTTTCCCTCAAACAATTGAAATAATTGCACTAAATTGTCAAACCCCTAGACAAGACAACAAATTTAAATTTTGAAAAATACCATTAGAAGAATGCCAATTACCAAATCTACACAAGCAATATAAACTACAAATTACTACAACAATACTACTGTCTACTATTTTTACAATCAGAAGAATTCCAAGGGAAGATCCGAAGCAGCGGTCGCCACGTGCATGGGGGCTTAATTATATTAATTTGAAAATAATTTTTATTTTTGGTAGCTGTATGTCCGATTACGCTGTTTCGTAAACGGTTGGCCCTGATTAGTATTTGTACACAATCTGACTGCATAGAACAACAACAAGAATGAAATGAAAATTTCCGTTAATACAATTAATTAATTAAGTCCCCAGCTACTATAAAACCTACGAAACCAAAGCACAAGTATAACTGTTCTGTGTGTCGAAGTATGACTCAACGTACACATCTGGCACGGTTCTTCTTCAATAAGACAAGAAATTTCAAATACCATTTATACTGAAGTGATAAAAAAAATAGAAATACTATAATTGCGCAAGAAAACCAGAATTACACTCTAATACAAGAACACAAGCCAGATGCTTTTTTGACTGAACCTGTAATGACGCATTATTTAAGACATTGAGATATTAAAAAGAAAAGGAAAAATTTTTTTTCTTTTACCTTCATATATTGACGAAAAGCACTCTGATCATTACAATATCTCCATTAGAACAACATCTTATCCCATCAAACAACTGCATAAAACATGGAACAAGCACTCTCCACTACGACTTCTCGATAAGAACTTTTCACTACGACATCTCAGCAAGCACTCTACTACGAGTTCTCAACAAGCACTGCCCTCCGCTACTTCTCAATAATCACTGCCAGTGGAGGCGGCGAAACAAAACTCTCTGGCGCTGTGGCTCAGTGTAGCCACCATTCAACATTCAGTTCTGCTCAGCTGTTTGAAAATCAAATAAGGTAGAGGTTTTCCAGCGCAGTAAAATATACATTTTCCTAAGGGGATGTTTCAACTTATAGTGAAACTGTAAATCATATAGTACGTGAATAATTGCTTGAGACTAGGTGGATAATAAAGTGGAACCAACTGGTAGGTATACTAATCAAGAAGCTGTGATAATCATGATTCGCACTTAGAAGTATCTCTCATTGTATTGACTTTAAGCCTGTGGTACTGACTTATTCTGCTTATATTTACTTCATGTTGTCTTAGTCAATTATCTTCAGAAGGAATGTACTTGAGCTTAAATATCTGCTAGCGTTCGCAGACAAAAATTGTATACCATAAATGTTAGCGGAGGACCATGAATAATGCTTCGAATCCATTCGGATTGTAATGAATTACGACAACTTATAATCACATTATTCATAATAAGATAATATTCAAAAATCAAAATATACATATTTGCTGTTTAGTGTATATGGCGAGTGGTCACGAACTTAGGACAGCCTACCAACCGAGAATCCATTCACAACTGTTGTCACCCTTGCAGCGGCGATGGTATCATCAGACGCGGTTGGCGGGGTGGTCTGTTAACCATTGCCCCTCACATAAAAATACGTTCAGAGAGAGCAGCACTCTCCAGTGACTTGGTGAGCGAACATACCGGCCGCCAAAGAAATATTAATTTCTTTCCAAAATAATACAGGCAACACAAGTCCTGCCAACTCATGAAAAAGAACATAAGTGAATATAGATATCACTGCGTATTTCAACCATCCATAGAGATAGTAACTCGTGCTTGAAAATCACAACTACTTAAATAAATAACACGCAGACACAGAAAACGACGAAATACACTAAGTCTGCTGTAAGACATACGCAGGACAAAGAAAACAAAATATACGAGCTAGGAAACGCGCATATACTGTTCATTTTTGGGCACTTCACACTTCCCTTAATACGACCGATGCGCCAGTTTACACATTCTGACTGGGGACCGTCCACTTAGCCCACTACAGTGTACGATACAGGTAGTCAAGTGACCATTGCTGCCAAAAGATCTGGAAGCCTTGCTGCAGTAGTTCCCATCTTGTGAGCAAGCTCAGGTTAGCTGTACCTAGTTCTAGCTGAGGAATGCTTATGCCTACAGCTCCAATCAGGAAACGACTTGGGGTGAGGTCTTGGGGAACAGTAGGCTCGCAAGGTGTGGCATGAGAGGTTGAGAGCTAAAGCAAGCCACAGTTTGAATGTTGGACACATGGTTCCCATTGTCCGCCGCTGCTTCTCATATTCCGCCAAAATGTGGTGACGTTGGAGGAATAAAGTGCCAATCTTTGGCTTCTTCGGACTGGTGTGAAAGAGGACGTTAGCTCTTTCTTCTGGCTCCTCCTGTAATGCAGAAAATTACAAGTGTCTAATACGGGACATGAAGAGGTTTCTTCTTTAAGCAAGGCTGGTTCCGCCCATCACAAGCTGTTTTCTAGCGTGTCTGCAGTATACATTCGCCGTGACGTCAGATGAGTTGAATGCTCCATTGTAGACATATGGTTCCATACTGCAACAGATGTGATTTCCTGTAACTCTTACACACGGTTCCTCACGAATGTCTTGGTATTGCCTCATGGACTCAGTGTAGCTTACATTAAGCTTCGGTTGCCGCGCTTGGCTCTGTTCCATCTGAGAATCTGAGAAAAATGTTTTCTGCACTGTGGAATGAATGGACTATTTGACTTGGCTCTTTGCGAAATGGAATGTGGACAACGAATCTGCCTGTGAAAATTTTCGTCGTATGCCCAGAAAGTGTCTTTAGTACTATTCTTCCTCTTTCGTCGTTGATTTAATTCTTCTGTCTCCCAGAACTGGACGTGTCTGAATGTCAGTGTCGGTTTCTACAAAGCACGACACGACCAGCCGCCGTGGCTAACTGATGTACTCCACCGTTTGACACTGTCCTGTCCGAGTTCTGTCTCTCAAAACACAGGATGGCCAGTTTCTCTGGAGACTGCCCTTGAATTTTGAATGTACTGGCAACGTCCTGCTCCTAGTAATGGACCGATCTTTCCAGGTGACCAAAACACTGGATCAATGAGTTGCATATTTGGCAAGTCCCAGGACCTGGGATAAATTATTTATTCAGGCAAAGCGTCAGTTATCTTGGGCAAAACTAAATACTGGAGAGACAACATGAACTTGCTTATACAAGAGCACACTTGTAAAGAGAGAGGGTTGCACATTTCCTTGAATCGGTACACTGCTGTGCCAGTTTTGAAGTCTGAGGCGTTGTGCTCATGCTCCGATATGAAGCATGACTGTGACCCAGAATCTAATAGATCACGAGAAGTCTGGCATTTGCCACTGCTGTCTTGTAACTTAATTCTTTCCGCTGCAAGGAGCACTCGTTTGCTTGAGCTGACCTTCAGTGAACAGTAACTCGATGTGCTTGACTGATCCTTCCTTATTCCGTCTTGTGCGTTTGTGATTCTGCATGTAGTAACGCGTGGTGTCGTTTACCACAAGTATGGCACATAATGGAGTTGCAGTTAGATAACCTGTGATTATTCTTGTGACAGTTGCCACACAAGTTGTTGTGCATCACAGCAGCTTCGTGTTCGCTTCACGGCTTGTTTGAATTTGCTGCAGTTGCTCAATGCGTGAGTTTGATTACACACGACACATGCAGAGGTAGTAGCGACGTCAATCTGTCCGCAATACTCAAACTACTTGCTGTTGGAGGCATTCTGTAATTTGTTACGTGATATACCGTGACGTGGTGGTTCTGTAGCCTTCGCGATTTCTGGAGCTTTTCAATTATTTTCGAGCATGTGTATCTTTGAATCTCGGAAGCTTTTCGAACTCAGACTGGTCTCAAATTCAGCTCTTACAGACTATTCAACCCTTCCTATAACGAGCTGTGACGTAATTATGGATAGCGTAGACACATCTAGTTGTAATGTCATCACCATGTACATTGCTTGAAGCCTCGTTCAGTGGTGTACGAATTTCATTTGCACATGCCTATGTCATTGATGGTAAGATCAACAGTTTCTTTAAATATGCCGATGCAGTCAGTCAAGTATTATTGTATCTGTTACAGACAAAATCAAGGGCTGCCTTCTTCCTTAAAGTTAGTATTAGTCACCGCAAGATGAGTAATTTTATTGTTTCACCTCCTAATGAACTCAGCAAGTGATGTTACTTAGCAGTGTCCTCTAGTTCCTCATTATTTACGACGAGACTTACAAATGCATCGTAAAAATACTGGAACTGCGTTACGTCTCTGTTAAATGATGCAGTTTTATGGTGGGCAGCTTGATGGTACGTATTGAAGAACCCAAGGCACACCCAGCATCTGACAAAACCGTACCAGCTGTCTTGGCATGAATAATCTGAATCGCTTTCTTTTCTTTCCGAAGTCTCGAAGACCACATTTTCGAAGTATTCTCTGTCCTCAGAATGCAGGTCTCCAAAGAATTCGAAGCCGGCCGCGGTGGCCGTGCGGTTCTGGCGCTGCAGTCCGGAACCGCGGGACTGCTACGGTCGCAGGTTCGAATGCTGCCTCGGGCATGGGTGTATGTGATGTCCTTAGGTTAGTTACATTTAAGTAGTTCTAAGTTCTAGGGGACTTATGACCTAAGATGTTGAGTCCCATAGTGCTCAGAGCCATTTTTGAACAATTCGAGCTATGACTGGGCGTTCTCATACTACTCCATGATCTATAGCGAATGTTCTAGCCTGATGTAATATCAAAAGTGTCCGATATGCGTGTTACGTAGAATTCGTTTGAAAACTTTAACAACCATGTGATCCAGTCGGAGTGGCCGAGCGGGTCTAGGCGCTTCAGTCTGGACCGCTACGGTCGCAGATTCGAATCCTGCCTCGGGCTTGAATGTGTGTGATGTCCTTAGGTCAGTTAGGTTTAAGTAGATCTAAGTCTAGGGAACTGATGACCTCAGATGTTAAGTCCCATAGTGCTCAGAGCCATTTGAACCATTTCAACAACCATTTGAGGCGTGCTTTCGTCACAGAGCGCCAGGTAACAAGTTTCTTTCTTAATACTTTGTCGCTCATGGAAAGCTGCAGGCGGCAGGCAACAGCAGAAGCAGCAATTACACTGTGTAGGAATTAGGGAAACAGGGTAGTCAGAAATGTAAACCGTAAATGCTTCCGGAGGACGACGAATATAGGAGGACTGTATAATAGTTCGAATCCATTCGGATTGTAATGAATTACGGCAGCTGTTAGAGAATCACTTATTATTCACATTAAGTTAATATTCACAAATCAAAATAGGCGTATTTGCCGCTTAGCGTACATGGCGCGCGGCCTCGAGCTTAAGGCAGCCGACCGACGGTTCATTGACAACTGTTCTCACTCTTGCAGCAGCGGGTATACCGTAGATGACCTTGGAGGGATGGCCTGTTGAGCACTGTCCTTCAGGCAGAAGTTTCTTTAGAGAGGCAGCACTCTCCAGTGACTTGGTCGAATGCAGGGAGCGAACAGTGCATATTTATGCAGCAAAAGCGAGCAGTAAGAACACTGTAAATTAGATAACCAAACATCTTCCGAAAGACTGTCCAAAGCTCTCAGGATTTTTAGACTGACTTCTCAGTACATATAAAGTTTAATAGTTACTAGTAATAAAAATCATTTTTAGTTCACCCTCCATCCTCGCGTAAAGTTCAGAGTGGAGTTCTGTATTCCATAACTCCTATCTCATACAAAAGGTTAAGAAATGAGAGCATCTATGAATTCAAAAGTAAATTCAAATCATAACTCATTAACCAGTCCCACAAGCTATTTAATTGATGGGAAAATCTTCTGCGGGGACAGACCACCGTCATATTCCTCTTCAAATTTCTAGGATAAACGCTGTAAATGTTAGCAAGCGTTAACTATACAACTGTCGTTTTTATAGTATTCTAGCAATGGAGAGATGGATGTTGCGATCTGTTACAAGATACAGAAACAAATACATATTATTTAATAGTTGTTGGTATCAAACTGAACGTGCAGCCTCGTTTCGTGTTTTAAAACAGAAATTGTCGTTGTAGAAATATTAAAGTATGCATTCATACAATCATTATTCATTGACGAATAAATTTGCTATAGCTACAGTAATCTATCCTAAGAAACTATCACACGACTGCTTAGGATTAAACATTAGCATTATGTTACTTAGAGCACACGTGCCATTTCGTTTAGGAATGAAATGCCGTGTGGCTAGGGCCTCCCGTCGGGTAGACCGGTCGCCTGGTGCTAGTCTTTCCGGTTGACGCCACTTCGGCGACTTGCGTATCGATGGGGATGATATGATGATGACTCAGTCCCTGAGGGGAGAAAATCTTTGACCCAGCCGGGAATCGAACCCTTTGCATGGCATTTCGTCGCGCTGACCACTTAGCTATCGAGGCAGACTATACATGAATTATCACTTGGTATTCCTAGAGTAATTGGTGCTCCGCGTAATGTGCCTCTTCATTGCTGCAGATGCGGTGACATCCTCAGAACGGACTTCAATCACTATTTTGAAGTTAGCTGCTCCGAAGGACATATCCACATGCGAAAATATGAAGTTTTATTTAGCTGATTGTCTTAATGTTGCCTTCGTTTTCCTAGGAGGCATCATAGCGTCCGCTGGTTTTCTTCTAGTACAGAGAAAATTAACCGATAAAATCATTGTGAAAATCGGGTAATCCTCGAAATACTACATGATGTAAGGCATATTAAAAATTTATATTCTGCAACATTTCACATAATTTATGACTGCACACAACCTGGAAAAAGGCCGTGCGGGGTAGCCACACTGTCTAAGGGGCCTTCTCACGGTCCGCGCGGCTCCCCCCCTCGGAGGTTCGAGTCCTCCCTCGGACATGGGTGTGTGCGTTGTCCTTAGCGTAAGTTGGTTTAAGATAGATTAAGTAGTGGGTAAGCTTCTGGACCTATGACCTCAGCAGTTTGGTCCCATAAGACATTACCACCAACTTTCAATTTTCTGAAAAAAGAAAACATAAAATACATGTACTTTCTGCTCACAAAACGACTCGACTTCCATTTACAACCACTTACCATCGAGACTCTACACGGTGAAGAAGAACAGAGATACTATACAAAGCAAAGAGTTTACATCTTTGTCAGACACAACCGTTGCTACTAATTTATCAAAATTTTAAAAAACTGTATTTAACAAAATTTAATGTTATAGCTTCAACGATGTTTTAAATTCGAGGAATATAAATATTTACATACGAAATAATTTATTTTTACGGAAACAGTTTTTGTATGAATTTTTCTTTGTGTAAACAAAGATATTGATACCCACTGGCATCACACAATTCCTAATGTATCATTGGCTTGATTACATTACATCCACCACTCACATTTATACTTAACCATTCAAGATAAACAATTTCAATTGGCTCTGAGCACTATGGGACTTAACTTCTGAGGTCATCAGTCCCCTAGAACTTAGAACTATTTAAACCTAACTAACCTAAGGACATTACACACATCCATGCCCGAGGTAGGATTCGAACCTGCGACCGTAGCGGTACGCGGTTCCAGACTGTAGCGCCTAGAATTGTTCAGCCACCCCGACTGGCCAAGATAAACAAAAATGGTTCAAATGGCTCTGAGCGCTATGGGACTCAATATCTGAGGTCATCAGTCCCCTAGAACCTAGAACTACTTAGACCTAACTAACCTAAGGACATCACACACATCCATGCCTGAGGCAGGATTCGAACCTGCAACAGTAGCAGTCGCTCGGTTCCGGACTGAAGCGCCTAGAACCGCTTGGTCACCGTGGCCGGCCCAAGATAAACAGACCAGAGCTACTTACTATAACTATAAACTATATTAATACGATCATAGTACATTGCCAACTCCATTGGAAGCATTTCCGACTCGAAATTGTATTCTTTCCCTGAGCATGAGGGTGCTTTTCCTGGAATCAGATGGGAGGCTCTACACACTCAGGGTGGCACTGTGCCGGCATCCTGTGCTGGCGTAAGCTGTCGCCAACACACCGGTCGCAAAGATGTAGCGTGAAGTTCGATAGTAGGTGCAGGATCAAGCGTGCCTGTCATGAGAGAGAGCAGAGACACACGCGCAAGTAACACGCCGCCAACGCCCTCTCGAAAGTGTGTATTTAGGCCGCTGCCGCTGACCAGTGGGCCTCACTGTCTCACTCAGGCGGTACAAGACTTTACACATCCAATACCACGTCCCCACGTAATCACCAGGAGCCATTTCTCCTAGAATGTCCTGGCAAAACACGACCCTGGACGCCTGACACCGACCCCTCGATCATACTCGTACTAACAAAAATGGTCTTCTATTAGCAGTTCCCTTGTCACTAATTTTCCAAATACTCTTAAACTATTTGCATCGTTGACAACGCCACTTCTCGATCTTGATCTTGTCATAATTCCTAGTGATATTTCTCCACCTACAATTCCTAATGAACTGTCTTGATTGCTACTGGATTCACTTCTTTGCTCGATTCTTCTTGTATTTCAATATTCATCTAGTAAGATTTTGGACAAATTATTCGCTAGAGAACGAAGCAGCTGCCACTTTTCTTCATTACGAACTAAGCTAACAACACTATATGACGATATGTTCATTCCTTGTCTAAATTCAGCACATAGATCACATTCAAACAAACTATGTTCAACTGTGCCCATCAATCCACAGTTGAACGTCTGTCCTAATATCGATGGAAATGGAAACGAGCGTATGGCGTAATTGGCCGGGAGGCCACTTGCGGGGCAGGTCCGACCGCCTTGGTGCAGGTCTTATTACATTCGATGCCACATTGCGTGACCTGCGCGCCAGATGGGGATGAAATGATGATGAAGACAACACAACAACCAGTCCCTGAGCGGAGAAAATTCCCGACCCAGCCGGGAATCGAACCCGGGTCCATAGGACGGCAATCCGTTACGCTGAGCACCCAGCTATCGGGGTCCTAATCTTGTTAATTTTACATAAATACAGACTATGGGCAGATTATCGTTTCTTTGGAAGGGTGAAGTCTTTCACGCATACTTGGGAGAAATCCGTGCAGCAGTCGTGTTTTACATCCCGCGTTCAGCTACAGGGGTTACCAGGAAAACAAACAAATCTGATAGGGAACAGACAGGAGGAGAAGACATAATTACGTTCGTAAGGTAAACGAAATGAATGTGGGCAGGACATGTAGACAGACGAATAAGTGGTAGACGACTCAAGAATGTCGTTTACTGGATTTCAACATATAAAATGAAAGCGAAATGAAAATCAGTTAGTTAGTTTGTTTGTTTCATGTTCCGTGGGTCATTTGGATAATAAATCGTAATGATGTAGAACGAGTCATTTTAGATTCACATCGCGTATTAATTTAAAGTATGGCTACATGCTGAACATTTACAAGTTTTTTGTTTTGCTGTTGTTATTATTGGTTGGTTGGTTGGTTTGGGGAAGGAGACCAGACAGCGTGGTCATCGGTCTCATCGGATTAGGGAAGGATGGGGAAGGAAGTCGGCCGTGCCCTTTCAGAGGAACCATCCCGGCATTTGCCTGGAGTGATTTAGGGAAATCACGGAAAACCTAAATCAGGATGGCCGGACCCGGGATTGAACCGTCGTCCTTCCGAATGCGAGTGTTATTATTATTAAATACAAAGATGTGAGTTAGTAATTCTTACCCACCACCTGTTACACATTACATAAAATTCTTCTACAGAATAGAGACGTAGTGAAGGAGAAAGTTTTTCAGTTTGTTTCCAAATTTTACTTTGCTGTTTGTCAGACACTATATATCACTGGGTAAGTGAACAAAAGTTTAGTTGCACCACTGTCTACTCCTTTCTATCTAAATTCACCCTTAATGTGAAGCTCCTAAGAGCTAATGCGCCGTGGGAATATGGTCGTTACCAACAATATGAATGCGTATAGCAGAAAATCATTAAGCATGGAAATGACTAGACGGAGTCTTTTCCATCCGTCGACCCCGTATGTCGGAAGATGATTGAGAAAAAAGTTGCTGCATTATCTGTTCGCTCCTATCGACACTGCAACTACAAAACTTCCAGCGATCAAAAATGGGTACACTTTCAACAAGAACAGTTCCGACACTGCCTGTTCAGAAACAAATGTTGCTCTTTGTTTACTTCAAATAATTGAACCTACAGGTTGCTTGTTATAAACCCGTGTTATTCTTTCCTATGGACTCACCTAAAAGTGTATTTATGTCACCACTCACGCGTGTTATTGTTGAGGTCTTCAGCCTGAAGACAGGTCTGACGCAGCTGTCCACGGTAGTCAACCCTGTGCAACCCTCTGCACCTCAGCTTAACTACCTGCTTACCGTTTTCAAGCTTTGGACTCCCTCTAAAGCTTTTACTCCTCACGCTTCCCTCAGTTACCGAATCGACCATTCTATCATGTGTTAGGATGTGTAATATCGACCGAACCTCTCAGTTTGTGCCATACTCCTTCTTTTTTGCCCAATTCGATTTAGTTCCTCTTCATTAGTTACTACAAATGTCCATCTACGAGTGGCGTTCAGTAAGTAGTGCAACACATTTTTTCTGAAAGCAGGCTGGTTTTATTCAGGATCCCAATACACCATATTATTCCCCGCTCTTTTGGCTACAAAATCCTATTTCTCCACACACTCACCATTCAATGCAACGGCCTTACGCCCGCATGACACCACTGTACTGGTTGACGTGGGAGCCAACGCTTATTGCATCAATAACCTTCTCATTATCCACGATTGCTTCCACAGAGTGAATTCTTCATTGGGCCAAACAGATGGAAGTCGAAAGGTGCAAGATCCGGGTTGTAGGGTGGATGAGGAAGAACAGTCCAGTGAAGTTTTGTGACCTCCTGTCGGGTGCTCAGACTTGTATGAGGCTTTGTGTTACCATGAAGAAGAAGTTCCTTTGCATTTTTATGGTAAAGAATACGCTGAAGTCGTTTCTTAAGTTCCCTGATGATAGCGCAATGAACTACAGAGTTGATCGTTGCACTATGAGGGAGAACATCAAACAGAATAATCCCTTCAGAGCCCCAGAAGATCGTCGCCATGATTTTACCGGCCGACGGTGCGGCTATGAACCTTTCCTTCGGAGGAGATTGGGTGTGGCACTGTTCCATGGATTGCCGTACTGTGCGACGGTTCGAAGTGATGAACTGATGAACACATGTTTTATCGCCTGTGGCAATGTTGGACGAAAACATTGCCATGCACTAAACGGGATGGCAATCACGTGGAAAAAGAGTCAACTAGTGAATCAATAATATTTTTTTCAAATACAATTTTTCTAAGCAAAAAAAAAAAAAAAACAAAAAACAAAAATCTAGTGCACTTCCTTTCTCAGCATGGCTCGTAAATGCAGATTAAATCTCGTTCAACCCTTGTGACGCACAAGCAGGCACCAGCAAAGAACAATAGAACAGGAATCGAAGCCATCACAATTTCAGCCCATGTTAAGTTACAATCGGGCAATAATAACACACTATAACAAATCACAGCATGAGCTACCTCTGCTAGCGATAACCTCCATCATCTACATAGTACTGCTACAGACAATAGGACTATACCAGGTTACCTAATGTGTGACCAACAAACATCAACATAGATTCAGAAAACTTACAGCTATGTGTAATAGTTGAATACACCGCCAGTGTCATTACTAAATACAATACGGAACACTCTCTCGTACAAGGCTTAACACGCCCTTAGTGTGAAAATAAGACACACTCTTGCGCTCTCACAGCCACGCCTTACAATACCACAGTTGTAACGAACGCGCCGTATTCAAAAACAAACACACACACACACACATACCTGCCAATGGTTGCCTTCCCTGTGCTCAGTACTCTCCATACAATAACGTCAGCCTGACCCTTGTCAGCTGCAAACCAATCTCCGTGGACAAAGAACTTCTAGTACACGGTACACTCCCTCACTCACACACACACACACACACACACACACACACACACACACCCTGACTTGCTGGTGACCCAAATGTACTATTCAGAACATGAGATTCAGAAACATCCACTCTTTCTGTCATCACATAGTCATACATAGTCCTTTTGCACTATTGAAAATACATGTGAAACAACCTATACCGATTCAAAACATATCACTGCAGAGGTTTAACGTACCTTCACTTTATCCTCAAAGTCACTCAAAAATCATCATGTTGGTTGTTTCCCAGAACTTCAGATTGGAGGTGGATTAACCATTTTCTTTATACTAAACTTCCAATAGTCATCTTATCTTCAAAATCAACATTCTAAGCTGGTGGTAGTAAACTTTCAAATCTGGCAATACTTCAAACACATCATAATGTGGCTCCAATTTAAAAATTAATCATTATTAATTTCTCTTCATTTATATATGTGCAAAAAGCGGTTTCTCTCTATAGTCTACATGAGTCAGACGAACTATTCATCTGAGATGGTATTCACTACCTTCGTTATCTACCATAAGCTGCTGTAATGCACCTTGCATCAGCAAATTCACATACACAAAAATGCTCATTAATATTTGCCATAAGCCTATTTTTTCAGTCTGTCATCTATTCAGATACATCATATCATTACATAAATATAGTCTCCTCACTGGACACCCACAATATTCATCAATTCAACCACAATAACCTCCAGAACAAGTATCAGTCTTCATCACTACTGTCTAATTATATTCACCGAGCGTAATTTGAAATATTATTCCACACAACCTCTACCTGAAGAAAACCAACAAACAATGCTCATTCTTCATCACATCACTAATACGTCAAGAGAGCCACCAAAATTCGCATTCTCATCCTCACCTACTGGGAATTAATAAACACACATAAAATTCAGTTTTAACAACCACTTCACAACTATTAATTCATTGAAGTACCACAGACTGGAAATAATCACTCATCACACAAAAGTCTGGAAAAGAGACTACCTCATTAGATTCTATTAATCATTGATTCCCTGACGTCAAAAAAACCACACAACTTGAACCTAGAAACCGTCTAATTACTTCAAAATATTTGATTATGAACCTCACTGATCAGTAAATTAAAATATTTTGCACATTGAGAACACTCATTCGCATTAAGCGTTGACCTACTCACACTTTCACGTCAACTTCTCTTCATATCACACTTACAGTCATCCTCACAAAGTACTCACAGTAATTCATTAACGATAGCACATCACATGCACATGTTCACACAAGAAGTATCCAGTTACAAAACCAAAATCCATTTATAAACACCCAGGAGTAAACTTCACTTAAGCTGAATACCCTTGAACTCATAATAGTTTGTAAACCTTCACAAAATTTCACTCCACTTTTACACATCACCCTAACCGAGTAATGAATCTCACTATATAGGAAAATACTCTGTCATATCCACATGCTACAGCTAAAGACCCCTGAACAACCAAAATCACCCTACACTTCACCATATCATCCTACACTCGCAAACATCCATTACCAAGGCATCTAAAAGTTAACCAAATTTCATGTACACAGCAAAATCATTCTCCTGCATCAGTCCTTTAAGCTGCCATAATACACATTCAACACTCATATCATAGCACCAGAGACGTTAATAAGACACACAAAACATCTACATAAAGCATGTAGAAAGTTACCTCATTAGTGAACACAGAGAAAAGGTAATCATATGGTAAGCATATTCCTAATTAAATTACCATGTGTAACAGCACTTCACATTACATCAGTAATCTTCAAAATAAAAAATCCCTTTACATTCCCTCATAAATTCTAAAATTCAAGCATATTAGCTTCCCCATCATATCTTGCAAACCATCAGGAGAAATTCATCTGAAAACATGAATGACATATGATGGAACCATATCGGATGGAATTTTAATATTCCTTAAGGTAGCTCCGTAAAGAATATCAAATTCAAGTGATAAAAAGCGCGAGATATTTGGTGTGACGTTGAAGAATAGAAACCGAAAATATTATTTAAGGAACCAGGTCCTAAAAGATAAAACTGTTTGATTTTATCCCATATGATGGGGTAATTTCGGATCCTCATTGAATTTTCATCCGAAGTTCTATATTTTCCTCTAATGAACTATCTTTTTAAAAATAGAAATCTTAGACAGTCTTTTTATTTGCGTATATTTTCTACATGTTCAGAAAACATTTGACACGCGTAGAAAAACTTTGACACACATATTTAGAAAATATTTAATTAGTAATGACAGTATATTCATAGCATAAATCGTAAATCTACAATATGTTCTGAGCGAACAAAACTTCTGATTTTCTTCTCTAGTAGTCGGCTGCACTCTTGCAATTTGGTGTTTGTCTGCAGTCTCATCACCTGGAATCTCTGGAAAAATAGACACAAATTTCCTGTCTTGATATGGATGCAGAAATCTGACTTCCACTTCTTTTGCACTCAATCCTGTTACGATTCCGACAAACTGCCTATGTAGCTGTTTCCTTTCAATCATGAATGGAGACTCAATAAAAACAAAATCCTCCACTTCTAGAAATGCTTTCTCTGTTCTGTCCTTTCTTCACCAGTGGGTATTACACTGTTATTCACAGGCATTGATCCAGCATTATCTGTATTTCTCATGTTGATGCCCAAAATGGATTTTCCTGGAGCTTCATATCGAATTTTCTGAAGCATTTATTCGAAGCTAGAAAACCAGACTTTCAGAGAATTGTTTTGAGAAATTTTTCCGTCAGACAATTTTCTCAGGACTTTTTCAGGATCAAAGGGAATTTGTCTCTCTGTACGGAATGCACTTCTTATATTGTCTTCTTCAGTTGCTGTTATTTTTTGAAGAGTTGCCTTAAAAACTGTGGGAAATGTATCTTTCGATATTGGTCCATGGGAGCTTTTCTTCCATTGGGTGAGCACTGACCGCCATAAAGCTTTCAAAGATCTGAAGTAATCTACATCTAATGGCTGTAAGAGATGAGTACTGTTTGGCGGCAACAAAATGAAAGACATTTTATTCTTCTCACACTCGTCTGTTACTCTCAGCGAAATTTGACTTGAAAGGTTGTCATAACTTTTTCCTCCTCCACTGGCTTCAGGTAAAGCAGCGCAAAAGTAATAAACCAGTCTCCAATTGAAGGCAGATCAAACCATTAACTTTTATTGCTGTTATAGAGGGTTCTCTTGGAACCTCATTCTTATCCAGGTGCTCCATAAACCCCCCGGAGGTAAAAGTTTTCCGTCCCCAGTGGTGATTACCGAAATACCACTCTTACAAGAATCTAATGTTCTTTCTGGATGTTTTGTTCCTCTTCTAGCTATCACATGCTTCCTCCCAGGGTCATCACACAGATTGATCTCGTCATAACTGACCGAGCGAGGTGGCGCAGTGGTTAGCACACTGGCCTCGCATTCGGGAGGACGACGGTTCAATCCCGTCTCCAGCCATCCTGATTTAGGTTTTCCGTGATTTCCCTAAATCGTTTCAGGCAAATGCCGGGATGGTCCCTTTGAAAGGGCACGGCCGATTTCCTTCCCAATCCTTCCCTAAGCCGAGCTTGCGCTCCGTCTCTAATGACCTCGTTGTCGACGGGACGTTAAACACTAACCACCACCACCACCACCACCACCGTCATAACTGATTACATCTATGACGGAATATTTACAATTTTTCCACCAAAAAACTGGAAATATGATTTCACTGTTTCCGCTTCTACCTATCACATGCTTCCTCCGAGGGTCATCACACAGATTGATCTCGTCATAACTGATTACATTTTTGGCGGAATATTTACAATTTTTCCACCAAAAACCTGGAAATATGATTTCAATGTTTCATAACTCGCTTCAGCACGTTTCCGTTTAATGTTCTCGGATAGCCAGATGCTTAATATATCAGAGTGATGCTGTAGGAATGAACGCGAGCACTCTATTCCTGGCATGTTATAAGAGAAGCGTTTTTCTTTTCGTCTACATTTATTGAGATATCCTTTCATTTCGTGCCTTACATCGTCAGAATTAAAAGGAAAATCTCAATATGCAGCTCTTAAAGTTCCATGAACAAGTGCGTTCTCTTCAGCGGTGCTTAAGGCAGAAGGCCTTCCAATCATTCCACGGTTTGAGTTATTAACTACATTCTGTAATGTTGAACTTGGTTCGTTAAATTTATGCCACAGTTTTCAGGATTTTAAGGAACGTATTTGCCCTTCGGAAGAGCACCAAGCCTCGTTTTATAAATCTGCAGCTTTACCCGATATTTCTACAACGTGTGTAGATATCTGTAAATAGTTTACTAGACATTAGTGCATGTGAGATATTTAGATAAACTACATCCACATTTCCTTCTTAACATTTAAATAAGTAAACTATATAAGGAAATTATTCTTACCACTTTTTGTCTTCTAGTACAACGTCGAAAATATTCGCATAACGATAACTAACAATAATTGTACTATGTTCTGAAAACTGCTATAAACTCAACTTCCAAGAGCAACAGAAAACTTGTATGTTAGAATTTGATTGACAACACGTAGGGTGTGAACAGCAAAACGCGCACTAAGTAAAAGCTTGATTCAGTGCTACCAAAGTAAGAAGAGAAATGTACTGTTCCCATTCAATTTTACCACTGTGTCCGTTAATTCCCTATCTTACGGTACCTCATTAATGCAAAAAAATCTTATCACATGAAAAATACACCCAACAGAATAAGCCATAAACTGCCTGGTACCCAGGAACACATTGGCGCTTCCCAGTCACACAACTTAAATAGTACACAAATAGAAACACTAAATAATTTATGGTAAATACATGGATGTCAGAAAGTATGGTACCTTCACACTCATGGATACTGAGTCTTGAACTGGATCCGGCAGAAATGTAATTTTTGTACCTTACCTTCCTTCAAATATATTCCAGATCTTTCACTTGTGGCACCACATGAACTGTAATATAGTACAGTGCCTGTTGAAAATCTCCCAGTGAAAACTCACCGACTCCAAGGCACACAAGAATTGCACTTCTCCTCGTATCATCGTAATAGTGCAATTCAGACACTTTCCCACATTCATCTGGCAACAGAAACAAACATACGTTGATTTACAGAAATGACTATATCCTGTATCTTGAAACTGTACGCCTCAATAACATAGCAATCACAAACCCACATTCGTCCTCAATAGTAAGAGCAACAGCTACCGATAACTCGCCTTGCCTCTCGAAAGTTTGCTTCACTGTCTTCCTGCGTACGTTAACACACAGATCAGGCTCCTAGCTCATGCTGATCCCATACAATCACATCAGCACATAAATCATGTTGTGCACTTACTGTCAATAATCCTTACCCGTTTCAGCTCTCAGTGCTGGTTTAACATATACTGTGTGACCCCTTAATAACCGTGACATCCACCAAACCACAAACTCTATCTGGCATTGTGCCATTCGAACAGTCCTCAGTGTTAACAACCAACTTTGCAACCGAAGTACCCAACCCATTAACTTTCTGAACTGTTTGTTTAATCTCTTTCTTACTTTCTCATATCACTTTCCCCGAACTAACTTCCAGCTCCAAAAAATTCTTCTCTAAACCGTGTAGTAATGTATTATTTGTCAGTTGCTCTTGAACCTGTGTGATAACTTCTTGACTAGGCACTATCTCAACCGTCTCTAATTTATTCTTCTCACTTCCCTCCCTGTGCCTTGCACCAGTAATCTTCGCCTCCAGTCACCCTTGTGGATCATGCCGCACTCTGTTACCTCTTTGGATTGAACGTTTGTGGTCTTTAGTTTGTCTTCAGAGGATAGCCAGGGCAGAAAGGTGTCCTATTTAGGCGAGTGCGCTGTGACGCCAGAGATCAGGCTGGTTGTAGAGAGCCAGGTGTCGAGTTGCGCAACGGCGTGTTTCCGCCGGTACTATCTGCTCGCCGTGTGTGCATGTCAAGTAGAGGTCGACGCTGCGGGTATCAGTTGTTGTGCTAGCGAGAGCAGTCTTCACTTGTGCGAGTGGTGTGCATGTGGGGTGGTGCCCTGTCAGCACAGTGAGGTGTATTTGTGCAGATCAGTCATCATTCTGGAAAATACATCAGAGCTGAATTCTCACCATACTGTGACATGTTCCCAGCATTGTCGCACGCTAATCACTTCCTGGCTCCGGCAGTCTGTCGCCACGATGTTGTCGTTACAGTCAGAGGAAACTGTAATACTGAAACCATGTCGCGCAAAATTCGGATACATCAAAAAGCGGTGAGAAATTGTTCTATATTCATAGTCTAGTTCTTAGAATCCTGGTTAAAGAGTGTTTATTTGTGTGAAACCTCATAAAGGTTCGTTAAGTACTCAAGCAACACACACTTTTTGCGCTCTGTTCAAAATTTTGCGAATTCAGCCTGTGCTATAGGAAGTGGCAAACTCGACGGTGGCCACTCTAACAGAGGGCGACTCTCGTACTACTAATGGCTGAATACACCATCTGCATAAGCTGAGTAATATGATAACTTCATTTACTCTCTTGCAAGTTGCTTCATTTGTAATTAAGTAATTCTGATCGTTAACTATTTTCTCTTTGCTGCAAGTTTAGGTCTTGATATTAACTTTAAGCCTTAAGATAGACTTCGAGAAACAGACATTTGATACAGGCTTATAAGTTATTTTGAATTACTCTCATAATATGTTACTGAGTTTCATTCTAAGTGTGGAAATTTAAATTTAGCACCGTTGAACAACAAATTCTTGTATTATTATTAGTACAGGCTTTTATTTAAAATTGTAAAATCTAGAAAGTTTATAAAACTATAGCTCTAGCTAGATAAGACTGGCTTTATAGAAATATATTTAAGTTTTATGGTTATTTCTGGTTGCATAGATGGTTCACTAGTTTTCCACGCTGTGGCCTTCGGTTTACGATGGATTTTGTACTGTTTGTTTAAAGTTGTTGTGATAGTGTGTACTTGTTATTTATTGTAAAACGTATGAACATCTAGCAGCAAGATTAACAATATTACTTAAAAGAAATAAATAATCTCTGGTAATTCTTATTTATGAGATGTTGAGCCCGGCTATAATGAATTGTCATACCTTATCACTACAAATAAATACTGAAACACTGTTTCATTAATTCAGTAAGTGACATTAAAAAGTATGCACCAAATAATTAATATGTCACACCACAACCTCTTCCCATAACAACACTGTTGTCGTAAATTTTTTTTTAAGTCACTGATAAATTACTCTGAGAAAAATTAATCTTACACACCAGCCGCAAAAATTATTTCATTTACGTAAAGGCTAATAGTGTTCTACTGAATGTTATTTTCACTGTTAGAATAGAAAAATAATAAATTCCTGTGGATTCTTGTCCTCGGAGTTCAAATATTGTAATATCTATCGAGAGAATTAATGTTTGATTATTTCCGCAGTCTGAAATTGCCGCTCCATACGCCCACGTAATGGCGGCAGACAAAACACAGTCTGGACTGGGTATTCTTACCAACGTAATTTTTGTAGAAAATCAGTAACATCAACCTTTCCCTTTATGTTGGAATAAATGTCAGAATCCTACACCGTTCTGGCTGTTCACTATATTAATATTATTCACCAATTATGAATAATTCAATATCGCCGTACCAGGCGCTAATGGACGCTTTCCTGTTCGCTGCGGGCACAAAACTTAAAACGTTCATAATAGGTTATTTAGTTACAGATAAAAGTCCGTACACTACAATTCCATTTAGTGAATTGTACGCTATATTTTAGATTACTTTTATGTCACACAATGCGATTACTTTTTACAATATTTAAAAGAACAGACCTCAGCTTAATCTTTGATCGCAACCGCTTCATACATCATAGGGAACGATAGAAGGAAAAAAATTCACAGACAATAAAATGCCAATACATTCTTTTAGTGGTATTATCTTTTGCTATATGATTAGTCTTTGCAGAAAACTGTTTATAAAAATAATAATATATATTGTTGTTGGAAATTATTTACATTTCACAATATAATAATAAGTCTTTCTATTAGTTTTCACGTATAGGCTTAAAACTCATTTCTGGAAAACTATTCATCAATTCATAAATCTCGAGCACTGTCGCATACACTAGTGACACAAAATATTGGCGTTGACGTTACAGGTTCCAATCTGCAGTTGGCCACATTAGTTTTTTTATTTACTTGCTTGAAACTTAGCTCAGAGCAGAGTGTCAAAGTTTTAGTTGTAAAGTAAATAACCTGAATGATTAAGTCAATGGTTTTGAATAGAGTCATTAATCATTTTATGCAATTGTTTAAAGCTATCATCTTATCAGATTTCATAATTTCTTTATTATATTTTGAAACTGTGTGTAATAAAATCATAGTCGAAATGAATAAGTAATTTTAGCCCAGCACCTTTCCACTACCTTACCCCTCCCTATCACAACACTCCTTTACGTTTTTAAATCATTTTGTAACTGTTTAGTCTGTCCACTAACAACTTCTTGAAATTCTGTCTGATCTTCTTCAACAGTGGAAACGTTGTTTTAAACAACAGAAATTCTGTCATCAAAATCTTACAAGGGGAGGCCGCCAATTGTGAAATTCAGATTCGATTCATACTGCGCATAATAAAAGCTCATGGCCAGAGGTGTAATGTGGCAAAGCACCAAGATGCACTTCTCAGCCGTTGTCGAGAAAATCGACAGTTAAAAGAAACCGTTGCGGTGAAATACTCTCTACGATTAATAATTTTCCAGAGCGTCCTGGCGCAGCGATAAGCGCTAGGGTTCTTAATCTGAAGGTCGCCGGATCGAATCCCGCGCCATGCAACTTTTTTTCTTTATTATTAGTTTTTTGTAATTCATATATATATATATGCATGTTGGTGAAGGCGGATCGCTCTCCAATTGTACCGCCTCCATTTTTCCGTTTGTTTAACAGGGTGTACAGGGTGCACTGATTTTCGACGATGTAAGTTGCGCTAGGGACTGCATCTACCTTCTTTCGAAGTTAGCAGGCATCTACGCTGTTATGCGGCGGCTCGTTTCGGCCCATTCAACATCTGTCCTTCAAGTGTAACGAGCGAGTAACGGAGTTTATATTTCATACCTGCCACAGCAAATTTGTGTTCGTGGGGTTTCTATTCTAATTCGAACGTTTGACTTACGCTATACGTATTCGTTTCGGAATATCGTTTCTACGTCTTCCGTTAACTATACGTGGTTAACATTATGAAGACAATTAATAACATTTGTGAAATACAACTCTGTTTGCGGAAAACATAATGATGTTCGAAGTCGCCAGTTTTTCCACGACAAACGACTTTCAACAACTTATTATATGCATAATTGTTGCAACTGATTGCCGGGAAATTACAAAAAATAAATACTAAAAAAAAGTTGCATAGAGCGAGATTCGATCCGGCTGAAACGACCCCTTTGAACAATTATACATGACTGTGCTTAACCTGACACACAATATTTTGTTAGCGCAACGCAATCTGACTTTCAAAAATCCCTACAAATGAATGGCCCTGACTAACATTAAACTATACCTTTCACAAATCACTTACCTCACAAAAATCTTCGCTGCTCAAGCTACTGTAATACAGCGAGCGCCACTACTGCCAGCTAAATAAAAGATTCAAACTATGGAAGGCACTAACTACTGATAGGGATAGTTAGCAAATGAAAGATATTAGTAGAGAACAAACAATGTATTTACCTTGATATCATCATATATAAATATAGCAGTTCATGACAAATTACAAAACTCCGCCATCTCTCTCCCCACATCCACCACTGCTGGCGGCTCACCTCCAACTGCGCAACGCTACGCGCTGTTCACAGCCAGCTACCTAACACTACCATGGCAGACAACAATGCAAACTAGACACAGACTGCACACAGCACAGCCAGTGATTTTCACACAGAGGTGGCGTTACCAATAAAAAACCTAAACAGCCTACTTACACGGCGACCTTCGGATTACGAACCCGAGCGCTTACCGCTGCACCACAACGCTGTAGAAAATTACTAATCGTAGAGAGTATTTCATCGGAACGGTTTCTTTTAACTGTCGATTTTCTCGACAACGGCTGAGAAGTGCATCTTGGTGCTTTGCCACATTACACCTCTGGCCATGAGCTTTTATTATGCGCAGTATGAATCGAATCTGAATTTCACAATTGACGGCCTCCCCTTGTTAATGTGATTATTTTCTTAAATGCGTACTTAACAAAGTAAATTTCCCTGCTCCATCTTCAGTAAGGGATTATCATCATCGCTGTAAACTGCGTATCTGCCCCTTAAAGTAATAACGTGTGTATTCTTTTTTGCTTATAGCATTCAGCTGTGCAAAGAGGTTGTCTCCTCAATCTGAATGAATCGTTTAACTGAGCATCTAAATCCTGACTTTCATTCGTATGTAACATCGTAATAGTGGGTGAGATTACTTAGCAATGTCTGACAAACAGTTATCAGTAGCGTAGCACGGGTCGACCTACCTCTATCAGTATCTAAAAATTAATAGGATACAAACAAATGGCGCTCATTATATGTGTATTTGGATTGGAGTTTATTGACTGGTTTCTGACATACACTAAGTTATTGTTGGTCATCAAATGATCGTACAAGTTTCAAAAAAATGCTGGCCAAGCAATGTGGCACCCTCTAAGGGTTAGTACAAAGAATGATGACGGATATATTGTAATAACTCAGAGGACATGGAAAGAGAAATTAAAAAAGTGTATTGCAAGTGATTATAAGGAAACTACATTACAACCGTGCAGAGCTACTCAAACAAACAAGTGCAAGATTTATGTCTATAGCCAGCAATACAAACACTGTATTTGCATCAAAGACTTCTTGAGTAAGGAATTAAGGAGAGGAAAATAGCACTGAATTTGCATTCCAATGAAATGAAAAAGTAATACGCGAGGTGTGTGAGAAAAAGAATGTGACTGATTGTTTACCTACCAAGTTTTATTTTTTTTAAATAACAATATTGTCATCTTCGAAACAGTTCCATTCGGCAGCTATACAATGGCGTAGTCGTTGTTCCCAGTTTTGGTAGCAGCGCTGATAGGCTTCAACTGGTAGGGCGTTTAACATGTTGGTCACATTGTTTTGAATGTTCTCCAGAGTCCAAAAAGACATCATTTTAAGACTTTTGCAATTTCGGGAAAAGACAAAACGATCACAAGTGCTCAGGCCAGGTGAATAAGGGGACTGTGGAACAAAAGGAATTTCTTTTGGTGTCAAAAATTCCATAAGGAAGTGGCCATGTGACATGGGACGCTGTCATGATGCAGCACCCACTTGTCTGCAGTGTAAGGTCTCACTTGATTCACCATTTTATTGAGCCTTTCAAGGACATCTTTGTAAAATACTTTGTTGAAAGTTTGTCCTGGAGGAAAAAAATTCTTATGCACGATACCCTTACTGTCAAGAAAGCAAACCAGAGTTGTTTTGATTTTTGGTTTGTTCATTCGAGCTTTCTCTGGGATTCATGGACCCCTCGCAGACTGCCCCAAAGATAACTAAGTTGTTCGTAATCGATACTAAGTATAGAATTGCATCTTTTCAGTAAGCAAATAATTGAATTGTAAAAATAACGAAGCATATACTGAAAATTGCAATGTAACAGCCAACTTTCAATGTTTACATGAATGGTAACCTGTGATATTGTTTTGAGCAGGTCTTGAGGAGAGACAGTGGGTAATCGAATAAGAAATAGAGGCTGCTATTTACAAGGACATACTGCTGTTCACAGTGTTGGCCAGCGATCATGTACTAATGTTCTACAGCTCGCTGAAAATTTAGTGCTAAATTTGTGCCATTTCTCTTTGATTGTGTACCAGAGCTCGCACTAAAATTACGCCATTTCTTTAGATTGTGTGCTGGTATGCAAATACAACAGACAACAACATCTTTTGTAGTGGTCTCTCCATGACAACTAGAAACAAGTGTCGAGTGCTGAAATGCTGGTCAGCCATGCTACGATCAACTCAGAGAAGGACACAGCTGTCTTTTGTGATATGACGTCATCCCTGATGTGACGTCATCCTTGCCGGCGGTAGGGGTGCTACGTTGCTCAGAGCATCAGGTCAGTATTTTTCTTTGAAAGAGCATGTAAAGTACTGTGCAAGCAACAAGGCGAATTCTGCAGATGATCTGCTAAAGAAGACCTTTTCCAGTAGGTGGTGCTCACCGATTCTGCTCAAATCACTTGAGCATAAGGAGGTAGGTGACCCTTTCAAGTTCCTGGAGTTTTTTGCCTGAGTGAACCCTTTAGGAAAAGGTGAAGTGCTCTTTAAAGATTTACTATTAGAGAGTGAGGTTTTTTTTAAACAATACTTGATGTATTGTTGCTGTAGCACGTACTGGCAGTTCGTTGTTTTGGGTTCGCTTCTCAATGTTCTATCAAGTATAAACGTTAAAAACATTTAATCAGTTCAGATTATATATGTAAAATTAATATATTAAGTTTATGTTACTACCCTTGTATGTCAAAAGGCCACAAGCGATGGTAAAAAAGGCGACTATATGAGGAAATTTAGTATGAAAGTGTATGAAAAGAGATAGATCTGTAGGTGTAATGTTATTTGGGGACAGTGATGGTTGGGGTACAGGGGGAGTGGAAGATCTGGAACATATTATTGTGTTAATAAAATAATCATAGAGGAAATAATGAACATGTAAACAACATACTTGATCCTAGCGCACTTGGTAAAGCCAGTACTGCAAAAATATTAAGTCGTGCCTATCACGACAACACAGTGTAATATAATCTGTTTATTTCTGTACATTGTAACAAATTATAAAATTTTGCTAGAGACTCCACTGGCTGTTAACATCTTCGTAATGAACCAAGTTTCAAAATAGGCTTTCCGCTATTCGTCGAAACTTTAGAACACAGCAAAAGATTACATGATAAACTATTCACGCAAACCTACACCAAGAGTCTAAACCACCACACAATTTCTTAGATGAATAAGCTAAATATGTAACAAAACAACACCTTTGACATCTGTCAAGTAAGCTGGCAAGTTTAAAGAAATGAATAGTTCAACAAAAATAATAGCTACAGTTGAGAAAAAATATATATAAACAAAAACAACAAACCACTTGCCCGCGAAAGGCAAAGTTCCTAAGTTCGAGTCTTGGTCCGGCACACAGTTCTAATCTGCCAGGAAGTTTCATATCAGCGCACACTCCGCTGCAGATTGGAAATCTCATTCTAAAAACAACTAAGTCTGCGCTAGAAATACGACATACAGAAATATCTGATGGCTACGACGTTAGCAATGAGATATGGAAGTAAGTATTCGACAGACTGTTGCAAAACCAATCAGATACAGAATGTAAATACTGTATATACTAATAGCGCCATATAAATGCAGATCGCTTGAAAATGACAAAACAACCTAAACAAGAATGAGATTTCCACTCTGCAGCGGAGTGTGCGCTGATATGAAACTTCCTGGCAGATTAAAACTGTGTGCCCGACCGAGACTCGAACTCGGGACCTTTGCCTTTCGCGGGCAAGTGCTCTACCAATTGAGCTACCGAAGCACGACTCACGTCCGGTACTCACGTCCGGTCAGGAGTGCTAGTTCTGCATGTTTCGCAGGAGAGCTTCTGTAAAGTTTGGAAGGTAGGAGACGAGGTACTGGCAGAAGTAAAGCTGTGAGTACCGGACGTGAGTCGTGCTTCGGTAGCTCAACTGGTAGAGCACTTCCCCGCGAAAGGCAAAGGTCCCGAGTTCGAGTCTCGGTCGGGCACACAGTTTTAATCTGCCAGGAAGTTTCAACCTAAACAAGCTTATCGCCTAACTGTACAACTCTTGAATGAGGCTTCGAAAACTGACATAATTCACATAAAATATCTTATAAATCGATTTATATCTACAAAGACAAATTAATTCACTAGCTTTGATTTATTGACATTCATGGTATACATCAAAACATTCTAGACAGAATCTTATGTCACATTTTCCACATTTTCTGCAAACTGCTGATGATTTCTGTTTGCAATACAAACCTATACACCTTCTCTTTTTCTTAGTGTTCTTAATGTTGTGTTTTGTATCATCGTATCTCGCATCACTTGGTACACGCGATTAGATAGGACTAGTAAGACGTCTGCCTATTCCTTTTGCAGGAATCATACACACACACACACACACACACACACACACACACACACACACACACACACCCATATATATATATATATATATATATATATATATATATATATATATACTTGTGCCATTTCTCTCCTGAAATAAAGCTGAGTAATTTTGGCCCCTGTTCCTTTCTTCAGCTCCCAGGCATTATGTACATACATGCCAATTAGCCAAGGAAGTACAGTACCATTTCTTGTTTTGAATATTTATTCTCCATATGGCAGTGTTCTCATCCATCCTGTCATTGCCCCCGTGTGATTATTGTAAACTGCAAAAATCTGAGAACGTTATACATCCCTTTGCAGAGAGTCTTTCTCCGGATGATACAGGTTCCATTCCTTCACAGGTAGATGCTACAGCAAACTGAATTATCCACCCATTTTATGACAATAACGCCACTATCCCGATAAAGTTAAGATTCAAAATATCCCTTATCGTTTATAACTAGCTTTTGAACGGGGCAAGACTGGGAACCCTGTTTTCTCTAGTAGTGTCTGTTCCTCTATTACCTTCTCATAGGAAAGATAGAACAGCAAATGCTGTATAGACATTGTCAAAGACGAAATGTTGCGCTAATCACTTTATTTCCACATCTATTACCTGAATAACTGGTCAGAAGCCTTACCAAATTGTTTTTCATAGGCTGTATTTGCATTTACTGATTTTCCTTGATAAAAGGAAAAACTTTTAAGATATCCAGAAGTGGTGGATAAACACCAAGCTTTATATTCAAACTGTATTGGTTGTCCCCTGATGAACTGAAATATTTTGTCATCCATTCATCATAAGGCAGATGTTGCAGAGGAACGAAAAGCTTATTACATTTGTCTCTTCCCCCGTCGTCCTCACTACCTGAATCCTCATCCAGGAGAACTGGTGGACCAGGGAGCACTATGTACGTGCCATAGATTAGATTAGATTACATTCAGTTTTCGTTCCATAGACCCAAAAAATGAAATGATTCTTGTTGGTGTGGAACATGTCAGGAAGTATAACATAAAAACATTTTAATATAATGATTAATACCCTGATCAATTGTCAGGAGATTGTCGAAGTAGGTGAATACAATGTGGTAAACAGGAACAGCTAATATTAACAGAATTAACACGCTGTCAGGATGAAACACTGTTATGCATTATTAAAAAATTTATCGTACACAAAATACCTAATCTTGACTGTTGTGACCAAGTGCTATCGAAACTAAAATATAACAGACAGTTTTACTTAAGCTGGCTTAACAGTCTCTTTTAAGATATTCATCTATAGAGAAAAGGATTTGCCTATCAAAAATTCTTTCAAACTCTGTTTAAACTGTTCTTTAATGGTTGCTGGCAATTTATTGAAAATGTGTGTTCCTGAATATTGGACCCCTTTTTTGACCAGTGATTTTAGGTCTTCAAGAAGAATATAATAATTCCAATCCCAAAGAAAGCAGGTGTTGACAGATGTGAAAATTAACGAACTATCAGCTTAATAAGTCACAGCTGCAAAATACTAACACGAATTCTTTACAGACGAATGGAAAAACTAGTAGAAGCCAACCTCGGGGAAGATCAGTTTGGATTCCGTAGAAACACTGGAACACGTGAGGCAATACTGACCTTACGACTTATCTTAGAAGAAAGATTAAGGAAAGGCAAACCTACGTTTCTAGCATTTGTAGACTTAGAGAAAGCTTTTGACAATGTTGACTGGAATACTCTCTTTCAAATTCTAAAGGTGGCAGGGGTAAAATACAGGGAGCGAAAGGCTATTTACAATTTGTACAGAAACCAGATGGCAGTTATAAGAGTCGAGGGACATGAAAGGGAAGCAGTGGTTGGGAAGGGAGTAAGACAGGGTTGTAGCCTCTCCCCGATGTTGTTCAATCTGTATATTGAGCAAGCAGTAAAAGAAACAAAAGAAAAATTCGGAGTAGGTATTAAAATTCATGGAGAAGAAATAAAAACTTTGAGGTTCGCCGATGACATTGTAATTCTGTCAGAGACAGCAAAGGACTTGGAAAAGCAGTTGAATGGAATGGACAGTGTCTTGAAAGGAGGATATAAGATGAACATCAACAAAAGCAAAACAAGGATAATGGAATGTAGTCTAATTAAGTCGGGTGATGCTGAGGGAATTAGATTAGGAAATGAGGCACTTAAAGTAGTAAAGGAGTTTTGCTATTTGGGGAGCAAAATAACTGATGATGGTCGAAGTAGAGAGGATATAAAATGTAGGCTGGCTATGGCAAGGAAAGCGTTTCTGAAGAAGAGAAATTTGTTAACATCCAGTATTGATTTAAGTGTCAGGAAGTCATTTCTGAAAGTATTTGTATGGAGTGTAGCCATGTATGGAAGTGAAACATGGACGATAAATAGTTTGGACAAGAAGAGAATAGAAGCTTTCGAAATGTGGTGCTACAGAAGAATGCTGAAGATTAGATGGGTAGATCACATAACTAATGAGGAAGTATTGAATAGGATTGGGGAGAAGAGAAGTTTGTGGCACAACTTGACCAGAAGAAGGGATCGGTTGGTAGGACATGTTCTGAGGCATCAAGGGATCACCAATTTAGTATTGGAGGGCAGCGTGGAGGGTAAAAATCGTAGAGGGAGACCAAGAGATGAATACACTAAACAGATTCAGAAGGATGTAGGTTGCAGTAGGTACTGGGAGATGAAAAAGCTTGCACAGGGTAGAGTAGCTTGGAGAGCTGCATCAAACCAGTCTCAGGACTGAAGACCACAACAACAACATGTAGATTGTTCTTATTCCTAGCGTTGATACTATGTATCGCGCTATTGGTTGGAAACAGAGATATATTACTTGCAACAAATTTCAAAAATGGTTCAAATGGCTCTGAGCACTATGAGACTTAACATCTGAGGTCATCAGTCGCCTAGAAGTTAGAACTACTTAAACCTAACTAATCTAAGAACATCACACACATCCATGCCCGAGGCAGGATTTGAACCTGTGACTGTAGCGGTCGCGCGGTTCCAGACTGTAGCCCCTGGAACCGCTCGGCCACCCAGGAATAAATATGCTGAGAAACAGTGGTTAGAATACAAAGTTCCTTGAACGGATTTCTATGAGATGTTCTTGAATTTACACCACAAATGATACTTATTACACGCTTTTGTACCCTAAAAACTTTTGCTCGGTTTGATGAGCTACCCCAGAATACGATCGTGTATCACATAACAAAATGAAAGTAAGCAAAGTATGCAAGTTTTTTATATTTTTAACTCCTACATCTGACATTATTTTCACTGCAAATACAGACATGTTTAGGCACTTAAGCAATTCTTTGGTATGCCCTTCCCAATTGAATTTATTATGGAGTTGTAATCCCAGAAATTTAACACATGTCAACCTCTTCAATCTGCATGTTTTATACGTTGTGCACATGCTGGAAGAAAATCTCTTAACGGTTCTGAACTGCATATAGTGAATTAGCTTTAAACCATTTATTAATGTCAATGAAAATTTGATTAGCAGCTATTTCTAGATCTATACTTGACTTGTTACTTATTGCCGTGTTTGTATCATCTGCGGACAAAACAAACTTAGTATCTGGCAATGTAACAGACGAGAGGTCATTAATGTACACAAGAAAAAGCAATGGGCCCAAGATGGAACCTTGAGGAACACCACATGTAATTAATTCCCAATCAGATGAAGACTGGCTGCTTACTGCACAGATATTTTGCAACGACACCCTTTGTTTCCTGTTAGATAAGTTTGAGGAGCGTTTCTTTCCTCAAGCAGAATACATAAGACATCCTGAATAGTCAGACTTGGTTTTAAAGACTCAGCCAGGTCTGTGTTATGAAATTAAAGATGAAAGGAAACGAAATCATTTTCGAAACTTTAGCTGGTAGTATGTCCATATGGACACAACTGAAATACTCGCTTCATAAACAGAAAATGAATCGATGGATAACAACTTCTCTATAGCGAAACTCTCAACAAACATCTTTAGAGTTACTGCAAACAGTTTCACTTACAAAAACAAACAAGTTCTTTGTACAATAATACTTGCTTCACATCAACATGCTCCACCGCTGTTATCAAAGCACTACCTAAAATACAGACTGTCACAAATAAAATGGGAATGGTAAGAGTGAAGTCTTAAAATAATGAGTGTAGAATTCAGATCCTCCCTGAAAAGAATTCGTGATTTCCAACGTGAAAAGTAATTGTACGTTGACAATGAAGAAAGACAATAATTATTAAACAATTGCGTCTGTAAGGGTTGAAGCTAGAGTGAATTTATAAAATCGCTTCAGTCATTTATATTGAGCTGGTGCGTAAGTTAGAGACGTTTTTCCAGAAGTTTACTAAACAAAACATATACACGTAACAGAAACTTCAGTCATCCATGGTATATTCTTCATTATTCATAATAGTCTGTCAACGCTGGGATAAATTTTCGATTCAGCGGCTGCAGAAATCACTTGGTTTTCAGTCGAAGAAATCGTGTAGCGATGTTCGGAGTGCGTTTTCATCTGGATAAGAAGTCGCATGACAGGAAGTCATTCGACAGAGAGCGCAAAAGGTGAAAAGGCGCAAGATGAGATGAATAAGGACGGTGCGGAATGACTTCCCAATCCAACTCCTGTTGTGTTTTTTGTCAGTCTAGTAGATGCGAGCGAGCGTTACTCTGGAAAAGCATCGTTTCACGCAGTCTTCCCGGTCGTTGTTCTTTGATTGCTTCTGCAAGACCTTTCAGTTGTTGACATGTCAGCAGTGATGGTTACACCTCAGGGAAGCAATTCGTAATACTTGTCATCGTCATTTCACCAGATGCATGACATTATCTTTTGTAAATGCGTGGAGGGTTTTGTATGGGGAGTTAATGCTTTGTTTTGGCTCAACCATTTCTTTCTTTCCCTTACATTAGCATAAATACACTATTCACGATACAGGATAGGAATGGTCGGTGTTATTCACACGTCAACTGATGACGAGCTAGCAGAGATGCACATATGGCCAACTGCTAATTTTTGTGATTTTAGCTTAGATCATTCGGTATCGCGATACACCGGAATTTTGAACCTTCTCCCTTGCATGTAAATGTCGCACGATGGTGGAATGATCAAAGTTCATCGCATTTGCCAGTTCTAGAGCACACTGACATGGATCATTGTGGATTAATGCGTTTAAACGCTCTTCATCCTAAAAGTGGAGCGTCACTAACGTCAAAAAAGTTCTCCTTACAACGAGAAAACCATTTTCCTGCCGGGCTCTCTCCTAAGGCATTATCCCCTTAGGCGGCGCAAATGATTCTGGCCGCATCGTCCGCTGACACCCCTCTATTCAGCTCAAACAGAATAATATGTCGGAAATGTTCCGATTCCTCCATTTGACACTCTATTTTCTAGTGCCCACAGCTCCACTGACTATCTCCAAATGACAAAATGACGACATGCAAACACAAATAGCAACAATTAAATACAAATAAAAAATGATAATTGATAAATAAACCCATACCAAACGGAATACCAACATGCAAAACATAAACACTACGAACTACACGCCAAACTAATAATAAAGAAAAAGAAACGAAATCATTTTTGATCCTGTAACTGCCAATCGTGTCCATATGGTTACAATTGAAATACTTACTTGATAAACAGAAACAGTGATTCGATGGGGAACGACTTCTCTAAAATGAAACTCTCAACAGACGTATTTAGTGTTATTGCAAACAGTTTCATTCGGAAAAACAAATATCCTGAGTGCTCTTCGTGAAACTATACTTCACATCAATATGCTCCATCACTGTTGTCAAAGGAATACCTACAACACAGACTGTCACGAATGCAATAGGAGTGATAACAATGAAGTGTTAAAACAGTGAATGTTGAATTCAAATCCTCTCTGACAAGAACATCAACGTGAAAAATACACTGAGGTGACAGAAGTCATGGGGAACCTCAGAATATAGTATCGGTCTCTTTTTGCCTGGCGTTGTCTAGTAACTCGACTTGGCATGGACTGAACAAGTCGTTGGAAGTCTCCTGTAGAAGTATCGAATCATGCTGCCTCTATAGCTGCCCATGACTACGGAAGTGTGGCCGGTGCAAGATTTTGTGCACGAGCTGACCTCTCGATTGCATCAAAAAATGTTCGGTGGAATTCGTGTCGGGCAATTTGGATGGCCAAATCATTCGCTCGAACTATCCAGAACGTTCCTCAAACCAATCATGAACAACTGTCGCCCAGTGACATGGCGTACTGTCGTCCACAAAAATCCCATTGTCTTTTGGGAACATGAAGTCGATGAATGGCTTCAGATGGGCTCCAAATAGGCAAACATAACCATTTCCAATCAATGACCGGTTCACTTGGACCAGAGGACCCATGTAAACATAGCCCACGCCATTATGGAACCCCCACTAGCTTGCACAATGCCTTGTCGACAACTTGTGTCCATTAGTTCGTGGGGTGTGCGCTACACACGAACCGTACGATCAGCTATTACCAACTCAGATCGGGACTCATCTGACGAGGTCGCGGTTTTTCGGTCGTCTAGGGTCCAAATGGCGTGGTCATAAGCCCAGGAGAGGCACCACACGCGATATCGTGCTGTTACCAAAGGCACTCATGTCGGTCGTCTGTTGCCATAGACCATTAACGTCCGCCTGATTAGCTGAGTGGTAATGTGTTTGCCTACCACGCAGTGGGCCCAGGTTCAATTCCCAGCTCGGTTGGGGATTTTCTCCACTCGTGGACTGAGTGTTGTGTTGTCCTCCTCATCCTTCCATCATCATCACCTACATGAAAGTCGCTCAGTGTGGCGTCGATTGCAATAAGACTTGTAACCGGCGGCTGAACTTCCCCAGTTGGAGCTGCCTGGTCAATAATGCCACACGATCATTTAATTTCACTCATTAACGCCAAATTTGGCCGCACTGTCCTAATGGATACTTTTGCTGTACTTCCCACATTGATAAAAAACTTCATTGATACAATACAATGATAATTATACAAAATAACCCACTACCTGAACTAATAAGTGGGCCTTAAATTAATACGAACAACAATTGCAGCTTGTACTTTTGTTGGTGGCTATTACTATTGTTATGTGCAATGTTTATGTAATCTACAGGGTGATTCAAAAAGAATACCACAACTTTAGGAATTTAAAACTCTGCAACGACAAAAGGCAGAGCTAAGCACTATCTGTCGGCGAATTAAGGGAGTTATAAAGTTTCATTTAGTTGTACATTTGTTTGCTTGAGGCGCTGTTGACTAGGCGTCAGCGTCAGTTGATGCTAAGATGGCGACCGCTCAACAGAAAGCTTTTGTGTTATTGAGTACGGCAGAAGTGAATCGACGACAGTTGTTCAGCGTGCATTTCGAACGAAGTGTGGTGTTAAACCTCCTGATAGGTGGTGTATTAAACGTTGGTATAAACAGTCTACAGAGAATGGGTGTTTGTGCAAAGGGAAAAGTTCTGGACGGCCGAGAACGAGTGATGAAAATGTAGAACGCATCCAGCAAGCATTTGTTCGCAGCCCAGGAAAATCGACTCGCAGAGCTAGCAGAGAGCTGCAAATTCCACAATAAACCACATTGGCACTTATCTGTCTGTAACTACCTGAACGTCAACTACCCGAGGCGATGGATCGGCCGCCAGGCAGCCCGTGACAGAGCACTTCATCACTGGCCTCCAAGAAGCCCTGATCTTACCCCCTGCGATTTTTTCTCATGGGGGTATGTTAAGGATATGGTGTTTCGGCCACCTCTCCCAGCCACCATTGATGATTTGAGACGAGAAATAACAGTAGCTATCCAAACTGTTACGCCTGATATGCTACAGAGAGTGTGGAACGAGTTGGAGTATCGAGTTGATATTGCTCGAGTGTCTGGGAGGGGGGGGGGGCATATTGAACATCTCTGAACTTGTTTTTGAGTGAAAAAAAAACCTTTTTAAATACTCTTTGTAATGATGTATAACAGAAGGTTATATTATGTTTCTTTCATTAAATACACATTTTTAAAGTTGTGGTATTCTTTTTGAATCACCCTGTATTAATCTATTCTACAAAATGCTAAGTCTATTCTGCAGCGTTACAAGTGTGCCAGCAATACTACAAACCTACTGTTTTTGGCCTGCCCACCGAGCTAATCCCAGTGGGTGTGCCCCTGGCACTGGGCTGGCCCAAGTTCCTCTCAGCCACTGCAGTCCCTAAACATGTTAGTGTTGTTAGTGTATATCTACATTCTAATTTATACTACTAATACCTAATATCTAAATGGAAGTGCTGCATCAGGTTGACATTATTTATACACCTGCTTCCCTGATTATGAAGCGTGGCGGATCTCGGTCGTGACTGCGATCGGCCATCTGCACCCGGCAGTATTGGGCAGGTGCACCTCAGTCGTAATCGGTTTTTTGTTCATTGATCGTTATGGTACCTAATGAATTCCCTCAGATTTTTCTGTGATACCTCGTTTGCCAAGGTGTTGAGGACGTGATAGGTATCAGCACATTGTAGCAAGGAATATGTGTCTTGGTTCGGTAGTTGATGTCTCAGTTCAGTTGCCACATCATTGTATATTGGACACTCATAAATGACGTGGTCGAGTGTGCCGTCTTGAGCGCCACAGTCATACATGGGTGTAGCCCGTTTCTCAAATCAACATAAGTATGTCGGATTTTGTCCATGCCCAGTAAGGAAGTGCACCAGACCCCTACTCGCCTCGAAGTAACGCATCTGTAGTCACTCATCAGGCAACAGTTGAAATACCCTCCGTCTCGTTTCCTCTTTCTTCCATGACGTCTGCCACAATTCCTCCCCCCTTCTTATAATTGCAAATTTGTCGCTTACCTGTACCCCCACGATCTCCCTAGTCTTTTCAATCTTCACTTTCGTTATCCAGTACCATGCTGCCTGTTCTCTTATCTTGATGTCTAATGAACATAGCCCCATTAACACTGACAGAGCGCCCCCCCCCCCCCCCCCCAGGGGTTGTTCGGCACGCCCCAACAGAGCGTACCAGCATATTTCACTGCACCCTTCTTACAGTCATGGCAGGCATCACCCTCGTGACCTTGTGTGCCCAGAAACCAGTCCCATATCCTACAATTGCTGTTAAAATGCTATTATGGTAGAGTTTAATGAGAGTGGGTGACAGATGGAATCTTTTGTGGCTAATGTTGATGAGTTTATTTAAGACTTCTAAAGCTCGTTGAGGTTGGTATCTACATGAGATGTGTAGTTCCACTTCTCATCTATTATGACCCCTAGATATCTAGCCTCACGGCGCCAAAGAACTGGTGCACCCTCAATTCTTACAGTTGGATTCCTAATTAGACTACCTTTCAACAATAAGTATGTTCATTTGTGTGGTGCAACCTTCATTTTCGCTTAATGACACCATTCAGCGAGTGCTGTCATGGTCCGTTCTACTCTAGGTGCTAGTTCCTCATGGCTTCGGCCGCCGATCAACAGGAGGAAGTGGTCTGCATAGGCTCTCACGTCTAGCATGTCCTCACTGAGCTGTAGTTCTTCTAGCAATGGTTCTATGTTTACATCCCAAAAGAGTGGTCCCAGGACAGTTCTCTGAGGGAACCTTTTCGTAATGGTTTTACTTATTTTTCCACTAGGGGATGATAACCAGACCTCCCTGTCCTCACAATAGCTCCTTAGACCGCCATAGAGGGGCCCTGGGCCCTCCTTCCCACGCAAGTGGGAAAAGAGCGTGGGCCACCACAGGTTGTTGAAGGCGCCACTGATGTCTACCATGATGCCCACCACATACTTGTGCGGGGCTGAGCTGAAAATCTCAGCTGCCAGGGCAATAGCGTCAAACGCTGATCGCCCCAGCCGAAAGCCAAACTGCCTGTCGCTCACACCGCACAGTATCCTGTGTGCCATCAGTCTGTCAGCAAATAGCCTCTCCAAAATTTTCCCCAAGATGTCCAGGAGACATATTGACCTATAGGACTTGGCCTCTATAGGATCCTTGTCTTTCCCTTTCTTTATAATTACAACATTTGCCTTTTTCCAAATTTTTGGAAATTTCCCAAGCCTTAGGCACTCATTTAAAAGCCCCATATGAGGTGTAATAAGGGGAGGGGCGAAGAACTGCACAACCTCCGCTACTATGCCGTCTGGCAGTGGAGCCTTCCCCCTTTTACAGATTTGATATGTGCCGGCACTTCTTCCTCCGAGAAGGGGTACACCACGGTGTTGTTGGTGTACTCATCAAGATCATCCCAGAGGATTTAATGCTGCATTTCGGTGTCCTCATTTTCTTCATCATGTGGCAGCAGAGTCTGAAGGAGGACCTCGGCAGTATCTTGCCAGGACCCTGTCACTCAGCCGCCTTCACTGATGGTCGCAAGAACTGTGGGAGAATTTATTTTTCCCTTGACCAGCTTATAGGGTACACCCCAAGGGTGAGTAGCTAGCTGGTGCAGCACATATCTTCCCCAACTTTTAACCCTTACCTCCTTTAATTCTTTCTGGAAGACATCTTTGGCTTCCCAGTAACGCTGTAACCGGAATTGTTTTTCCTGCCAGACGACACCTCGCTGGTAGTAACTCCTCGCCCGTCTTACAGACTGACGCATACGTTCCAGGTCGGCAGTCCATGGAGATGGGGAGGCCGCAACAGCTCTCCTCCTGGTTCGTCCGGCAGTTTTCACCACTCTGACTATTGACCCTACCAGTTCTGTGGCATATCTATCCATGTCTTCGTCACTTTCAGGCAATGGAGGAACATCACACTCTCGATCTAGGCATTCCAAACCTGCTTTATTGAAGTTACATTGAACCTCCCATCTCATGCCCCAGTAACACTCCTCATCACTTAGGCTGAAAACGATCAGATTGTGGTCACTTGTTGACTTGATTTAGAAGTCTCCAGTTTTTAATGTTGCTAATGACACTTGGTGTTGACAGGGTGACATATACACTCCTGGAAATGGAAAAAAGAACACATTGACACCGGTGTGTCAGACCCACCATACTTGCTCCGGACACTGCGAGAGGGCTGTACAAGCAATGATCACACGCACGGCACAGCGGACACACCAGGAACCGCGGTGTTGGCATTCGAATGGCGCTAGCTGCGCAGCATTTGTGCACCGCCGCCGTCAGTGTCAGCCAGTTTGCCGTGGCATACGGAGCTCCATCGCAGTCTTTAACACTGGTAGCATGCCGCGACAGCGTGGACGTGAACCGTATGTGCAGTTGACGGACTTTGAGCGAGGGCGTATAGTGGGCATGCGGGAGGCCGGGTGGACGTACCGCCGAATTGCTCAACGCGTGGGGCGTGAGGTCTCCACAGTACATCGATGTTGTCGCCAGTGGTCGGCGGAAGGTGCACGTGCCCGTCGACCTGGGACCGGACCGCAGCGACGCACGGATGCACGCCAAGACCGTAGGATCCTACGCAGTGCCGTAGGGGACCGCACCGCCACTTCCCAGCAAATTAGGGACACTGTTGCTCCTGGGGTATCGGCGAGGACCATTTGCAACCGTCTCCATGAAGCTGGGCTACGGTCCCGCACACCGTTAGGCCGTCTTCCGCTCACGCCCCAACAACGTGCAGCCCGCCTCCAGTGGTGTCGCGACAGGCGTGAATGGAGGGACGAATGGAGACGTGTCGTCTTCAGCGATGAGAGTCGCTTCTGCCTTGGTGCCAATGATGGTCGTATGCGTGTTTGGCGCCGTGCAGGTGAGCGCCACAATCAGGACTGCATACGACCGAGGCACACAGGGCCAACACCCGGCATCATGGTGTGGGGAGCGATCTCCTACACTGGCCGTACACCACTGATGATCGTCGAGGGGACACTGAATAGTGCACGGTACATCCAAACCGTCATCGTACCCATCGTTCTACCATTCCTAGACCGGCAAGGGAACTTGCTGTTCCAACAGGACAATGCACGTCCGCATGTATCCCGTGCCATCCAACGTGCTCTAGAAGGTGTAGGTCAACTACCCTGGCCAGCAAGATCTCCGGATCTGTCCCCCATTGAGCATGTTTGGGACTGGATGAAGCGTCGTCTCACGCGGTCTACACGTCCAGCACGAACGCTGGTCCAACTGAGGCGCCAGGTGGAAATGGCATGGCAAGCCGTTCCACAGGACTACATCCAGCATCTCTACGATCGTCTCCATGGGAGAATAGCAGCCTGCATTGCTGCGAAAGGTGGATATACACTGTACTAGTGCCGACATTGTGCATGCTCTGTTGCCTGTGTCTATGTGCCTGTGGTTCTGTCAGTGTGATCATGTGATGTATCTGACCCCAGGAATGTGTCAATAAAGTTTCCCCTTCCTGGAACAATGAATTCACGGTGTTCTTATTTCAATTTCCAGGAGTGTATGTTTGTTCCAATTCCACTTCCACCTCTACAGGTGGGGGGATTTCCCAGTCTATTTGCCACAACTAGTTGGGAGGCCTTCTCCCCATTTGCATCCCTAGTGCCGCTGAACCATAGGGGGGATTTCGCATTCATATCAGAGGTTATGATGATGTTTCGCAGTCGCAATGCTGTGGTGACTCGTGTGAGGTGATCCAAAAGATATTCGAAATTACCTCCGTATTGGAAGTACATGTTGACGATGTAGACAAGCCCTGCAGGTGACTGTAGTTCCACGCCTTGGCAGTGGCTGTCTGATAGTTGTGTTAGAATTGTGACCTGTAGAGCCTTGTTTGCTACAATTAGAGCTGAACTGGCTCTTCCACGGTGTAAATTACCTGCCATGTGGCAGCCCTAAAGGAAATTTGCCAAGCTTGGGAGTATGGCTCAGGGGAGATTCATCGACTTTAACTGTATTGTCCACAGCCTACACTGTTGAGAAAGTGACTTTTCTGCCACATTTATGTCCTACCCGAACGACGTGCCTGAGTGCAGTTGCCAGGACAGCCAGCTACTCCAAGAGCGACAGCTGTATGGCATGCTCTAAATTGGGGTACACCCTTCTTGGGTCTGTACCCCTAGCTTTTATTTCCTGCGCTTCTTGTAGCAGTATTGTGCTGTTTACTGTTCTAACCTGTATTATTTGTTGTGACTGTTCTTCTTGCATCGGTATAGTGCTGTTAATTGTACAGGCACGTGAGCGTTTATCTAATGCTTCACCACCTTGAGTTACCACTGGCCAGCCCACTGCCACTGGTCGCCCCACATGTCTTTCCACTTCCTCTGTTTGATTATGCCCCTGGTTGAGGCAGGAGGAAACACCTGGAGGAGCTTGAGCCACTGGCCCAGTCTGAATGCACACATCAAACATCGTTGTTCTTTGGTCTCTCATCTCTAACAAAGACTAGAAAGTCTTTGAACTTGTATGCCCTCTCATCATCCCTCCTCCACTTACTCGCGGACTTTCTTTGCTTGACTATCCTGGTCACAAAGACAGCTTCAGCCATAGTCTATTCGAGATATCAAGCGCTATTCCAGCATTTTATATGTCGGGCAGTTTCTACCAGTGGCACTGCAGGTCCCCATGTGTGCATGGAATACAGATGCTTGGTTTTTGACAGTCTTTTCTTATATGATCCTCAGCTCTGCACTTGGACGATGCCAGCTTCCTGCTGCAGTGTTTGTGAACATGATCTGTGTCCCAACAGTTGTGGCAACGATTTATCACGAGGTAATCTCTAACATTTATAGCATGTAAACCTATGTAAACCTTGCCCATAAGCGTTAGTTTCTTCCACAGGGCCCCCGAGACCTTTGTGACGTGATGGACTACATCTCAGTCCCTAAGTCCTGTCCTGAACCTCTTGAAATCTTTCATGAAGGTATTAATGTCCGTGCCGTCTAAATTTTGTTGATAAAGGGTTTCACATAAGTTTTCATCCTTTAGAGACATGGGGACATCATATAGGACAACCAATGAGTTACGTTTCCAGGGTGGTTAGCATTTGATGGACTCACACAGCTTTTGAATGGCTAATAGTTTGTTCTTATCCTCCTCTGTGGCAACATCAACTATAACAACATTCTTGGTAGCTTTTACTCTATTTATTTTGATTTTTTCTCTAGCTGGGTTTACTGTTGTTGCAAAAATTTCCTGCAATTTTTTGACATACTGGCTGGGCATGGGTCTTAGAAAGACCGCTGTGTCTGGCCATTTGGAAACCTTTGCTATTGTGTCATTCGTTGATTGGGCCTTTGGTGCCCACTTGTGCAGCCACGCCAGCCCATGTGTCCACAGGTTCTACATCTGCATCTACATACGTCTCAGCAATCCACCATAGGGTGCGTGGCGGATGGTACCTCGTACCACAACTAGCATCTCTCCCTGTTCCACTCCCAAACAGAACGAGGGAAAAATGACTGCCTACATGCCTCTGTAGGAGCCCTAATCTCTCTTATCTTATCTTTGTGGTCTTTCCGCAAAATGTAAGTTGGCGGAAGTAAAATTGTACTGCAGTCAGCCTCAAAGGCTGGTTCTCTAAATTTCCTCAGTAGCGATTCACGAAAAGAACGCCTCCTTTTCTCTAGAGATTCCCACCCGAGTTCCTGAAGCATTTCCGTAACACTCGCGTGATGATCAAACCTACCAGTAACAAATCTAGCAGCCCGCCTCCGAATTGCTTCTATGTCCAACCCTCTATCCGACCTGATAGGGATCCCAAACGCTCGAGCAGTACTCAAGAATAGGTCGTATTAGTGTTTTATAAGCGGTCTCCTTTACAGATGAACCACATCTTCCCAAAATTCTACCAATGAACCGAAGACGACTATCCGCCTTCCCCACAACTGCCATTACATGCTTGTCCCACTTCATATCGCTCTGCAATGTTACGCCAAAATATTTAATCGACGTGACTTTCTTAACCTATCATTTTCCTTTTCCAGTTCTTCAATACAGCCTTCTAGCTTGGCATTGGCAATTGCCCATGCAGCCGGCTCATTTTTTATGGTCTGGACTGCAGCGTGACTAATTTTCCCATTCTTAATGCTTTAATCAAGGATCTGAGTGATCCTTGTATGCCTGTTCATAATGTTTTCCCCCGTTGCCTGACCTAGTCCATCTTGTGGAAAGATATCGGCTAGTATTGAAGCCCTCATGGGTGCACTGGAATCTCTTGTCTCATCTGTAGCCATCATGTATTTGACAAGCAAAAAAGATTGGGAGCCATGTCTCTTACCCCGAACCAGATCCTCTGACTTGGGGGGGGGGACTAACTGCAGTTCGCCCACTGGCCTCGTCCCTAGGCCAAGGACCCCTCAGAGCTGCTGGGTTCAGCGCCGTTTCCAGCACGCTGGTCCCCTTCAGTACCTGGTCGCAGTCGATTTTACTCGTCCTGCATCAGCAAGTGTACCCTGCACTCTGGGGAGGCAGATGCACCTCTCGCCCTTCACCCCTTACTAGCCCGAGCTTCCACTTTGCGGCCAAGGACCCACTCCTATTCAGGAGGTGGGCCTGTCACTCAGTCGTTCGGGGGTCTGGACCCATCTAACCTAACCTGGGCTGTGTTACCACCTCCCGGGCTTGGCGGAACATGCCTCGAAAGACCAGAGGCGCGGCGAGGTACACATGCCGACTTGGGACAAACCAGGCTACCAGCAGCAGAGACAAAGATAGAGGCGTGTCCCTGCATTCTGGGGAGCGGCGACGCCAGGCAGACGCAGCATGTCAGCAGGCCAGCAACATGCCACACACGCCCTACATCTGCCGCTCGCCCCAGGAGGGACAGGTTGTTGTGTCCCTTTTGTGCAGCTTCCCCTGCGCCATGCACCCTTTGCTTTCGTCTTGGGTTGGGGGACTTTTAACGTCGTCCAGGCCGTGAGGAGCGGCAGCAGCCAGACTGCAGGAGCCCAGGCTCATCGTTAGACTTGCCCTCACCTCCCCACCTGACAGCCGCCGCTAAACCCAGGAGAGACAGATGCTATGTCTCTCGTAATGCAGCTTCCCCTGCGCCACGCACCCTTTGCTTTCGCCTCGGGTTCTACATCTACATCTACATCTATACTCCGCAAGCCACCTGACGGTGTGTGGCGGAGGGTACCCTGAGTACCTCTATCGGTTCTCCCTTCTATTCCAGTCTCGTATTGTTCGTGGAAGGAAGGATTGTCGGTATGCTTCTGTGTGGGCTCTAATCTCTCTGATTTTATCCTCATGGTCTCTTCTCGAGATATACGTATGAGGGAGCAATATTCTGATTGACTCTTCAGTGAAGGTATGTTCTCGAAACTTTAACAAAAGCCCGTACCGAGCTACTGAGCGTCTCTCCTGCAGAGTCTTCCACTGGAGTTTATCATCTCTGTAACACTTTCGCGATTACTAAATGATCCTGTAACGAAGTGCGCTGCTCTCCGTTGGATCTTCTCTATCTCTTCTATCAACCCTATCTGGTACGGATCCCACACTGGTGAGCAGTATTCAAGCAGTGGGCGAACAAGCGTACTGTAACCTACTTCCTTTGTTTTCGGATTGCATTTCCTTAGGATTCTTCCAATGAATCTCCGTCTGGCATCTGCTTTACCGACGGTCAACTTTATATGATCATTCCATTTTAAATCACTCCTAATGCGTACTCCCAGATAATTTATGGAATTAACTCCTTCCAGTTGCTGACCAGCTATTTTGTAGCTAAATGATAAGGGATCTACCTTTCTATGTATTCGCAGCACATTACACTTGTCTACATTGAGATTCAATTGTCATTCCCTGCCTCGTGCATGTCAGTACAATTTTCCATTCTTACTACCTCTCGACATACCACAGCATCACCTGCAAATAGCCTCAGTGAACTTCCGATGTTATCCATAAGGTCATTTATGTATATTGTCAACAGCAATGGTCCTACGACACTCCCCTGCGGCACACCTGAAATCACTCTTACTTCCGAACACTTTTCTCCATTGAGAATGACATGTTGCGTTCTGTTATCTAGAAACTCTTCAGTCCAATCACACAATTGGTCTGATAGGCCATATGCTCTTACTTTGTTCATTAAACGACTGTGGGGAACTGTATCGAACGCCTTGCGGAAGTCAAGAAACACGGCATCTACCTGTGAACCCGTGTCTATGGCCCTCTGAGTCTCGTGGACGAATAGCGCGAGCTGGGTTTCACATGACCGTCTTTTTCGAAACCCATGCTGATTCCTACAGAGTAGATTTCTAGCCTCCAGGAAAGTCATTATACTCGAACATAATACGTGTTCCAAAATTCTACAACTGATCGACGTTAGAGATATAGGTCTATAGTTCTGCACATCTGTTCGACGTCCCTTCTTGAAAACGGCGATGACCTGTGCCCTTTTCCAATTCTTTGGAGCGCTACGCTCTTCTAGAGACCTACGGTACACCGCTGCAAGAAGGGGGGCAAGTTCCTTCGCGTACTCTGTGTAAAATCAAACTGGTATCCCATCAGGTCCAGCGGCCTTTCCTCTTTTGAGCGATTTTAATTGTTTCTCTATCCCTCTGTCGTCTATTTCGATATCTACCATTTTGTCATCTGTGCGACAATCTAGAGAAGGAACTACAGTGCAGTCTTCCTCTGTGAAACAGCTTTGGAAAAAGACATTTAGTATTTCGGCCTTTAGTCTGTCATCCTCTGTTTCAGTACCATTTTGGTCACAGAGTGTCTGGACTTTTTGTTTTGATCCACCTACCGCTTTGAAGTAAGACCAAAATTTCTTAGGATTTTCTGCCAAGTCAGTACATAGAACTATACTTTCGAATTCATTGAACGCCTCTCGCATAGCCCTCCTCACACTACATTTCGCTTCGCGCAATTTTTGTTTGTCTGCAAGGCTTTGGCTATGTTTATGTTTGCTGTGAAGTTCCCTTTGCCTCCGCAGCAGTTTTCTAACTTGGTTGTTGTACCTCGGTGGCTCTTTTCCATCTCTTAACGATCTTGCTTGGCACATACTCATCTAACGCATATTGTACGATGGTTTTGAACTTTGTGCACTGATTCTCAACACTATCTGTACTTGAGACAAAACTTTCGTGTTGAGCCGTCAGGTACTCTGAAATCTGCTTTTTGTCACTTTTGCTAAACAGAAAAATCTTCCTACCCTTTTTAATATTTCTATTTATGGCTGAAATCATCGATGCCGTAACCGCTTTATGATCGCTGATTCCCTGTTCTGCGTTAACTATTTCAAATAGTTCGGGTCTGTTTGTCACCAGAAGGTCTAATATGTTATCGCCACGAGTCGGTTCTCTGTTTAACTGCTCAAGGTAGTTTTCAGATAAAGCACTTAAAAAAATTTCACTGGATTCTTTGTCCCTGCCACGCGTTATGAACGTTTGAGTCTCCCAGTCTATATCCGGCAAATTAAAATCTCCACCCAGAACTATAACATGGTGAGGAAATCTACTCGAAATATTTTCCAAATTATCCTTCAGGTGCTCACCCACAACAGCTGCTGAGCCAGGGGGCCTATAGAGACATCCAATTACCATGTCTGAACCTGCTTTAACCGTGACCTTCACCCAAATCATTTCACATTTCGGATCTCCGTGAATTTCCTTCGATACTATTGCACTTCTTATCGCTATAAACACGCCTCCCCCTTCACTGTCCAGCCTGTCTCTGCAGTATACATTCCAATCTGAGTTTAGGATTTCATCACTGTTTACGTCTGGTTTCAGCCAACTTTCTGTCCCTAGTACTATATTGGTGTTGTGACCGTTTATTAATGAGAACAGTTCTGGGACCTTTCTATAGACGCTCCTGCAGTTTACTATTAGCACATTAATATTGTTATTCCCTGTTGCATTTTGCCTACTCCTACCTTGCCGCGTCTCAGGAGGCGTCTTGTCGGGCCTAGGGAGGGAATTCTCTAACCTAAAAAACCCCCTTGTGCACTCCACACGTACTCCGCTACCCTTGTAGCCGCTTCCGGCGTGTAGTGCACGCCTAACCTATTCAGGGGGACCCTACATTTCTCCACCCGATAGCGGAGGTCGAGATATTTGCACCCCAGATCTCCGCAGAATCGTCTGAGCCTCTGGTTTAAGCCTTCTACTCGGCTCCAAACCAGAGGACCGCGATCGGTTCTGGGAACGATACTACAAATAGTTAGCTCTGATTCCACCCCGCGAGCGAGGCTTTCCGCTTTCACCAATTCCGCCAACCGCCTGTACGAACTGAGGATGACCTCTGAACCCAGACGGCAGGAGTCATTGGTGCCGACATGAGCAACAATTTGTAGTCGGGTGCACCCAGTGCTCTCTATTGCCGGCGGCAGGGCCTCCTCCACATCTCGGATGAGACCCCCCGGCAAGCAGACAGAGTGAACACTGGCCTTCTACCCCGACCTTTCCGCTATTTCCCTAAGGGGCTCCATCACCCGCCTAACGTTGGAGCTCCCTATAACTAATAAACCCCTCCCCCCGTGTGCCTGCTCGGACCTTGCTGAAGGAGCAGCCACATGTCCACTCACAGGCAGAGCGGGCGATGCCACACGGTCAGCCTCCACGTTTACCCTCCGCCTCGTGCGCCGCGAACGCCGCTGAACCCGCCACTCCCCTTGGGGAGAGGGTGGCCCAACCGCGTCCGGTACCCGCGAAGATGTCTCGACAGCAGGGACAGTGGGTGAAGCATGTAACACCTGGGGTGTACCTTGCGACGCACCAGACTCCCCACTGCCGCTACATTCCGAGGCAGCAGCCTGAAGACGGCTGACCGCGGCCATCAACACGCTCAGCTGTTCGCGAACAGTGGCCAGCTCCTCCCGCGTCCGTACACAGCAGTCACACATCCTATCCATCCTGAGGAATCAATTTACTGAAGAGCGTTAATCAACTTTTAACTAGACTGCTAATTCACTAAAGGCGGCTGTTTATTGATTAAACTGTGGTTGCTAGCCACTTCTTGTAGAAAACAATGAAAATAGCACTCACTACCTGTCTCTGGACTGTATTGAAAACAAACACTAGCACTACTGGCACTATGGTTGACAAAGGGACTCTCTCTGACTGTATTCAAAACAAACACGAAATCTATGGAACACTATTAATAGCACTCGACTGGGGGCGTTTACGTCCTACCATGGCAGGAGTTTAACGTCCTTCCTCAACGTTCAACGCAGCCCGGAGTTGTAGCCGGTCGTGGTGGCCGAGCGGATCTAGGCACTTCAGTCTGGAACCGCGTGACTGCTACAGTCGCAGGTTCGAATCCTGCCTTGGGCTTGGATGTGTGTGATGTCCTTAGGTTAGTTAGGTTTAAGTAGTTCTAAGTTCTAGGGGACTGATGACCTCAGATGTTAGGTCCCATAGTGCTCAGAGCCATTTGAACCATTTTGAACCGGAGATGTAGAAGGATGTTGGACCGGTTTGTGGAGTTTGACATCAACAAGACGGTGCGGCACTCAAAGCCGAGTTGCGTTCCCTGGAGGGCCCCCACACGTACTGAGGGATCATGACCGACCATGTCTCACCCAACACTTCTGATAATTCGCGGTGGGCCAGTGCAGACCAGTGAGGATTGCACCCAGTTAAGGGCTAGCCTTTTAACGTCATGCTTAACGTCTCACATCGATTTACGCAGTTATTTCACGCTGTGTTGCTTGTCTATTAGCACTGACAACTCTTCGCAAACACTGCTGCTCTCGGTCGTTAAGTGAAGGCCGTCGGCCACTGCGTTGGGCGTGGTGAGAGGTAATGCCAGACATTTAGTATTCCCAGCCTAGTCTTGACACTGTGATCTCGGAATATTGAATTCCCTAACGGTTTCCGAAACGAAATGTCCCATGTGTCTAGCTCCAACTAGCGTCACGCGGTCAAAGCCTGTTAATTCCCGCGCGGCCATAGTCACGTATCGGAATCCTCCTCATATGAAGGTACACTACTGGCCATTAAAACTGCTACACAAAGAAGAAATGCAGATGATAAACGGGTATTCATTGGACGAATATATAATACTAGAACTGACATGTGATTACATTTTCCGGCAATTTTGGTGCATAGATCCTGAGAAATCAGTACCCAGAACAACCACCTCTGGCCGTAATAACGGCCTTGTTACGCCTGGGAATTGAGTCAAACAGAGCTTGGATGGCGTGTACAGGTACAGCTGCCCATGCAGTTTCAACACAATACTACAGTTCATCAAGAGTAGTGACTGGTGTATTGTGACGGCCGGTTGCTCGGCCACCATTGACCAGACGTTTTCAATTGGTGACAGATCTGGAGAATGTGCTGGCCAGGGCAGCAGTTGCACATTTTCTGTATCCAGAAAGGCCCGTACAGGATCTGCAACATGTAGTCGTGCATTATCCTGCTGAAATGTAGGGTTTCAAAGGGATCGAACGAAGGGTAGAGCCACGGGTCGTAACACATCTGAAATGTAACGTCCACTGTTCAAAGTGCCGTCAATGCGAACAAGAGGTGACCGAGACGTGTAACCAATAGCACCCCATACCATCACGTCAGGTGATACGCCAGTATGGCGATGACGAATACACGCTTCCAATGTGCGTTCACCGCGATGTCGCCAAACACGGATGTGAACATCATGATGCTGTAAACAGAACCTGGATTCACTCGAAAAAATGACGTTTTGCCATTCGTACACCTAGGTTCGTCGTTGAGTACACCATCGCAGGCGCTCCTGTCTGTGATGCAGCGTCAAGGGTAACCGCAGCCATGGTCTCCGAGCTGATAGTCCATGTTGCTGCTAACGTCGTCGAACTATTCGTGCAAATGGTTGTTGTCTTGCAAACGTCCCCATCTGTTGACTAAGGGATCGAGTCGTGGCTGCACGATCCGTTACAGCCACGCGGATGAGATGCCTGTCATCTCGATTGTTAGTGATGCGAGGCCGTTGGGATCCAGCACGGCGTTCCGTATTACCCTCCTGAAGCCACCGATTCCATATTCTGCTAATAGTCATTGGATCTCGACCAACGGGAGCAGCAATGTCGCGATACGATAAACCGCAATCGCGATAGGCTACAATCCGACCTTTATCGAAGTCGGAAACGTGATGGTACGCATTTCTCCTCCTTACACGAGGCATCACAACAACGTTTCACCAGGCAACGCCGGTCAACTGCTGTTTGTGTATGAGAAATCGGTTGGAAACTTTCCCCATGTCAGCACGTTGTAGGTGTCGCCACCCGCGCCAACCTTGTGTGAATGCTCTGAAAATCTCATCATTTGCATATCACAGCATCTTCTTCCTGTCGGTTAATTTCGCGTCTGTAGCACGTCATCTTCGTGATGTAGCAATTTTAATGGCCAGTAGTGTAATTGTCACCTGGCAATGAAGAAAGAACAAAACTATTCAACAATTTTATCCGTGTGGGTTGTAGCTACAGTAAATTTATGAAATGATTTCAGTCATTCATAATAACCTCGTATTTTTGGAGGGAGAGAGGGGTCATGAGATCAATGATCCCCTCTTGAATGCACGTCTGGTGACGTAGTGTCGTGTACGGCTTCCACGGTGCAGGCTACCCGTTGTGATGTTGGATAGACCTACCGAGGCCTGCCATTCTGCTCTTTAGACCTAAAGTGAGTAATTAGGCTTCAGAAGAGGAGGTGTGTGAGCAGCGGGGACGAGCTCCGGCGACCGGCGACTAGCGGCGACGTGGTGCGCGTGTGGTACTGCGGCCAGCCCAATAGGGCCAGGTAGGCCGCCGGGGACGTGTTCGGTGCGCTGTTTCGCGCGGACCGAATAAATGAAAAGCGAGAGCGCCGGTGCTAAGTGCCCGCGCCGCCGCACCAAGAGTGGCTCCATCACGTCACGTCACAGACAACAGCGCCGCCCTGATAACATTAAGGCGCACAAAGTGCCAAAAATTACATTTCCGCCGCGCCGCTGTCCTCGGGTGGAGCACGCCAGAGGCCCCGGTGCGCTTGCGGGTCGAGCCGGGCTGCAAAGGGTGGCAGCCCTGGCGGCGGCGGCGAGGGGCGCGTTTTTGATGGAAGGCGACGGCAGCGCCGGCCGCGCATTGTTGTCGGCAAAGGCTAAAAGCACATCAACACCGGCACAATGCCGCGCAGGGCTGCGTCAAAAGCACGCCCCCGCCGCTGTTTTATATAAAGGCTTCGTGTTGGCGAATATGATAAAATAAGCGCGCAATTGGATTTGGCGCCTCTTCGCCGCTGCGGGAGCCGAGTTCCCCCCCCCCCCCCCCTGCCCCACCGTCTCCTCCCACCCTCTTGCGGCTGACGCCTCTTCCGCCTACACGTGTGCCGGCCACCGGGGACAAATTGTGTCAAAAACGTCACACCCCTTTTCCCCCGCGGCGCAGACAACGCGGGACAGAGCATCGCGGAATTCTGACAGTATTTTTTTATCGAATCGTCCGTCCGCGTCGTCGGCGACGACAAAAATTTCTGGTTGCTCTGCGCCGTTCGCCGCCGGCAGTTCCGGAGGGACAGAGTAGGCGGGAATAAAAAAAAATAGAGGCGGTGGAAGAAAAAAAAGCGCTACACGCTCGACTGAGCCGGGCTACCGTCTGTCGCTTGTGTGATGCAAAGTAGCGCCCAGGACCCATCCTGCTCACCTCACTCCTCCTCCGTTCTGTTTTGAAGCATTCGCTTCAGGCCCTGTTGCCTCCTCGTAATGTGCTCATTCGTGCTATTAATGCGGATAATCCTCAAGTTTCAAAAACTTGTGGACTTTCGTAGGTTCCCCATGAAGGCGCGGAAGTGCAGGTCCCGACTAACAAGAGATCATCACTAACTCGACCTCGTATTTTTAGGGGAAAATGAATGCATGGACGATAGGGTACAGCGGGGCCAGTCCGTTAACGGCACTAATCCGCCTGAAATAAGAAATAAGTTTCTGACAAGGTATAGCGTCCCCAGTGAAATACACTCCTGGAAATGGAAAAAAGAACACATTGACACCGGTGTGTCAGACCCACCATACTTGCTCCGGATACTGCGAGAGGGCTGTACAAGCAATGATCACACGCACGGCACAGCGGACACACCAGGAACCGCGGTGTTGGCCGTCGAATGGCGCTAGCTGCGTAGCATTTGTGCACCGCCGCCGTCAGTCTCAGCCAGTTTGCCGTGGCATACGGAGCTCCATCGCAGTCTTTAACACTGGTAGCATGCCGCGACAGCGTGGACGTGAACCGTATGTGCAGTTGACGGACTTTGAGCGAGGGCGTATAGTGGGCATGCGGGAGGCCGGGTGGACGTACCGCCGAATTGCTCAACACGTGGGGCGTGAGGTCTCCACAGTACATCGATGTTGTCGCCAGTGGTCGGCGGAAGGTGCACGTGCCCGTCGACCTGGGACCGGACCGCAGCGACGCACGGATGCACGCCAAGACCGTAGGATCCTACGCAGTGCCGTAGGGGACCGCACCGCCACTTCCCAGCAAATTAGGGACACTGTTGCTCCTGGGGTATCGGCGAGGACCATTCGCAACCGTCTCGATGAAGCTGGGCTACGGTCCCGCACACCGTTAGGCCGTCTTCCGCTCACGCCCCAACATCGTGCAGCCCGCCTCCAGTGGTGTCGCGACAGGCGTGAATGGAGGGACGAATGGAGACGTGTCGTCTTCAGCGATGAGAGTCGCTTCTGCCTTGGTGCCAATGATGGTCGTATGCGTGTTTGGCGCCGTGCAGGTGAGCGCCACAATCAGGACTGCATACGACCGAGGCACACAGGGCCAACACCCGGCATCATGGTGTGGGGAGCGATCTCCTACACTGGCCGTACACCACTGGTGATCGTCGAGGGGACACTGAATAGTGCACGGTACATCCAAACCGTCATCGAACCCATCGTTCTACCATTCCTAGACCGGCAAGGGAACTTGCTGTTCCAACAGGACAATGCACGTCCGCATGTATCCCGTGCCATCCAACGTGCTCTAGAAGGTGTAGGTCAACTACCCTGGCCAGCAAGATCTCCGGATCTGTCCCCCATTGAGCATGTTTGGGACTGGATGAAGCGTCGCCTCACGCGGTCTGCACGTCCAGCACGAACGCTGGTCCAACTGAGGCGCCAGGTGGAAATGGCATGGCAAGCCGTTCCACAGGACTACATCCAGCATCTCTACGATCGTCTCCATGGGAGAATAGCAGCCTGCATTGCTGCGAAAGGTGGATATACACTGTACTAGTGCCGACATTGTGCATGCTCTGTTGCCTGTGTCTATGTGCCTGTGGTTCTGTCAGTGTGATCATGTGATGTATCTGACCCCAGGAATGTGTCAATAAAGTTTCCCCTTCCTGGGACAATGAATTCACGGCGTTCTTATTTCAATTTCCAGGAGTGTAATACGAAAAGACTTAAAAAACAGTATTTATAAAGAAGAGACATTTATAAATTGAATAATATATATTTTTATCATGTACCCGTAAAATAATAATTTCTCTGTGTAAGTTTCGAGTGAAATGATCTAAAGAGACGACAAGATACGCTCTTTTGTTAATTTTTTAGTCGTCTTCACTTCTTCTCTTTTCTTGGTTGCGGGTAGACGGACATCTTGCGAGTGCTGGCAAATGTATACATATTTGTACTAATTAGGCAGATAATATATTGATTTAATATTATTGTTCACTTTTAATTTGTAAGAGGTGATCCCGATTCATGTCCGCCTTCCTTGATTTAACCTGCATTCGAGCTAATTACAGTGCAACAATCGCAGCGGCCGATGCAGCCAACGACGCCATTACGTGACGATATTAACTTATAAAATTTAGCGGAAGCGAAAAACTCGCCCGCTATTAACATAATATACATTTTTCTCCACAGCCGCCCGACGCTGCAGAAAATACGTAGCTTTAAGATTCTTATTTTCAGTACCATAGCCGAGAGCCGGAGCCAGGACTCCGACTACGAAGCAATGGTTAACAGAGGTAAGAAAAAATAGTCTCGCGCGTGTGTGGGCCGCAATAGTAATTAATAACTAAAGATTTTTTGCTTTGAAGTGAGCTGACTAGCCGAGGAAATTAATATGAAAATCTTATTCCATTGTTCAACTTATATGCTCATGTTTTAAGATTCAGTGAGTCTAACGTTCATTAACGTAACAAATAGTTTATACTGAAGATTAATAGTGTTAACAAAAGGGAGAACCTCACAAAAGCGTTTAATTGTAAATCAAAATAAAATGAAATATAATTTTTTATTAACGCCCACCACGGAAGTCGGCAAAAACAAACAAATAATAATAATATATTAAATTACGACGGACGCGAGAAAGGTGAAGGTCGTCCTTACCTTCAGTGTGTGCCAGTACCTCTGTATCGCCGCATGTGGTTATACTAATGGTGTTTTCTGTTACATTATTGACAGGACAAAAGAACAAACTCTAAGAGGTTAGCGAATTGGGATGAACTGTTGCCACAGCTAAAGAATACAACCTGACAAATGAAGGTGTACCACGCACAACAACGTGGAACTTTAATCTCTTATGGTTACCTGTATAAGAACACAGGTTATGCAGTGTATGTGTATATCAACAAATACTGGTTGCCTTTTCCACAAAGGTCTGATATGTCGCATTTCCGCTCAGTCAGATTATTAGTTTAATTGATGTTTTACTGCTAAATACTAGATAACACGTTTCCTTGGTTTCTCTTCTGATCTAGAATTCAGATAACATGTTTTCTTGGTCTTACATACAAAAGGAAAAAGCCAATTGCTCCATTGTCTGATGAATATTGAAACAACCAGTAGTCTAACAAGTGTTATAGGCAGTTCCTCTGGGTAAAGTGCCAGCAATCTGCTACGTGGTTTCCGAAGAGTGTGTGGTTGAAAAGAACGAAAAATGTTTACTTGTGGTTTTGACACTAAAATACATTCGGCGGAATAGCCTCTTGACTGTGTGGAATTTTTATATATTGCGATTTCTGCTTTCTTCATATGTTTGTTATACTTTGTTTGTGTAAAGGAATTTCGACCTTGTATATACTCGAATGCATTCATAATTAAAATAGCGTAATTGGGCTTGCAAATGAAATGAGCGGAATATCCACGCTGTTCTCTATCAACCCCAGCAATCGATCTCGCCGGAAAATTTTGGGCCATAACTGTGGTAGTACTCTGCTATGAACTAGCGCTAGTACAAATACACGGCGCTCAAATTTCGCGCTCACCGGCTGGAGCATTTCCTTTTCCTGTAGAGTAGGAGGCAGCGGTGCCTTCAAATACTTTCCTGTCTGTAACACTAAATCCCTTTCTAAAGTCGTGGTCAATTCAAGGCGCCCGTCCTCCAGTCGTGCACGGGTTTTTAATTTATTATGCGCACTGATTGAGCGCTAAAAATCCGAGTTTGTTCGGGGGCATGTTTTGTGTGTGATGAATAGCCAGTAAAATCCAACGTCTTTCAGTATTTTGTATTATACAGGATAGAAATGAAACTACGTTCGAAGATGTATATGTTAGGCAATCAACATAACTAGATACCTATTTAAATATACACTACTGGCCGTTAAAATTGCTACACCAAGAAGAAACGCAGATGATAAACGGGTATTCATTGGACAAATATATTATACTAGAACTGACATGGGATTGCATTTTCACACAATCAGTACCCAGAGCAACCACCTCTGGCCGTAATAACGGCCTTGATACGCCTGGGCATTGAGTCAAACAGAGCTTGGACGGTGTGTACAAGTACAGCTGCCCATGCAGCTTCAACACGATACCACAGTTCATCAAGAGTAGTGATTGGTGTACTGTGACGAGCCAGTTGCTCGGCCACCATTGACCAGACGTTTTCAGTTGGTGAGAGATCTGGAGAATGTGCTGGCCAGGGCAGTAGTCGAACATTATCTGTATCCAGAAAGGCCCGTACAGGACCTGCAACATGCGGTCGTGCATTATCCTGCTGAAATGTAGGGGTTCGCAGGGATCGAATGAAGGGTAGAGTCACGGGTCGTAACACATCTGAAATGTAACGTCCACTGTTCAAAGTGCCGTCAGTGCTAACAGGAGGTGACCGAGACGTGTAACCAATGGCACCCCATACCATCACGCCGGGCGATACGCCAGTATGGCGATGACCAACACACGCTTCCAATGTGCGTTCACCGCGATGTCGCCAAACACGGATGCGACCATTATGATACTGTGAAAAGAACCTTGATTCATCCGAAAAAAATGGCGTTTTGCCATTCGTTGCCATCAAATTTTCGTGTTGTTCACAAATTGCAACACCTTCTAAGTTTTTCACGCTAATTAAGGCCGTATAAGCATGATCTTTTCCGAATGTACTTCTGATCAAAAACCAATACTGGTAGCTGGAGCGCAAAGTTCTTGTTAATCATCCCTTTGGCATTCTTGTGGAGATATCTCCATAGCAACTTTCATCCCCTAACAAATATTTCTTAATATGTAACAGAGAAGTAAAACACCAACTTTCATAAATTTAGCTATAAAATTTTTTTTATGTAACGAAATATTTAAAAAAAAAATTCATCCCCTATTACTCTTCCTTAGGGACCAAATTTCCAGAAACACTCAAACACGATTATTTAAATTTGCAACTGATAAGACAAATGCGAATCGACATAGCTGTAGCCTTAAAAATCCTTTGGTAGTGCTTTAGTAATATTTGTTTTCAAAACAACTGTCATCCGCTATTTTACCCCCTTAGTGGCTGCATTTCCAAAAATGCTGAAACATATATTTTTTATTTTCTAACTAAGAGTTTCCGTAGTTGTAATTTCGACATTGCTTCAATAGCGACATACTTTCAAAAAGCCTTTTACCCCCTATTTCGCCCTATTAGGAGTGGAATTTCGGACAATCCCTTCTTAAACGATGCCTATAGTGCAAGATCCACACACTCGCCGTACTTCAAGTTTCTGTCAGCGGTTTGGGCTGGGCGACGATGAGTCAGGGAGTAGAATTTGCAAAAACTAGGAAACATATTTTTTTTAATTTTCACAGATTTAGCTTTAAAAATTCTTTCATACTAAAATATTTTCATAAAAAATCTCATCCGTATTACATCACCTTAGGGTTTCAGTTTCCGAAAACACTTGAAAACAGTTTTTTATTTGTAACCGAGAAGTCAAACACCAGTGTCCAGAGATGTAGCTTTAAAAATACTTCGGTAGTTCTTCAATAATGATATACTTTGAAAAAAAGCTTTCACCCACTACTTCACCTCCGTAGTGTAAATTTCCAAAAATGCTGAAACACATATTCTTTATTTTTGATCGAGAAATCAAATACCAATTTTCGTAGGTCTGGCTTCAAAACTGCCTTAAATAGCGGCTTTTTTAATAAAAAAAAAACCTTCATCTCCTATTTTACCCCCTTTGGTTGGAATTTCGAAAAATCCCTTCTTAAACGACGCGTACAGCGTAAGATCCACACCTCCAAATTTCAAGTTTCTATCCATAGGCAGTTTGGGATTGCCGATAATGAGTCAGTCAGTCAGTCTTCAGGAGGTTTCCTTTTGTACATACAGTAGCAGATTTGTGAATCGTATCACGCCTCGGAATTCGAATACCTGGAAACTTCTGTTCAGACAATCGGTGGACGAAGCAAGTGAACTCTGTACGCACATATGAATCTTAAAGAGACACTCGTTGTGGAATGGACTAATTCCAGTTTGCCATTGTCGCAATCGAAAACTTCACCGTTACACTCGCGACGTTTGTTTCCGTGTTCAAATGAGACTGATAGCACGCTGGAACCACGTGACCGGCCTGCGCGACTCTGGTGGCCGGCAACACAACCACGGGCATGCGGCCATCAGATAAATGGAACACCCTGCAATAGGCACTAGATGTGTTATTCTTCAACGAGGTTGGCATGATTAAACTGTAAATCGATAATAATTAACGTCATGTCATGTTAGTTACTCAGTTGCTCAGCTTTACTCATTTTTATTTTTAGGCGTATATAGGAGCAAAATATCAGTGTGAGAGCACTGTTAAATATATTGCAGCGCCAAAGAAACCGGTATAGGCATGCGCATTCAAATACAAAGAGCTGTAAACAGGCAGAATACGGCGCTGCGGTCGGCAACGCCTATATAAGACAACAAGCGTCTGACGCAGTTGTTGGATCGGTTACTGCTGATACAATGGCAGGTTATCAAGATATAAGTGAGTTTCAATGTGGTGTTATAGTCGGAGCACGAGCGATGGAACACAGCGTCTCCGACGTAGCAATGAATGGGGATTTTCCGTACGACCATTTCAGGAGTGAACCGTGAATATCAGGAATTCGGTAAAACATCAAATCTCCGACATCGCTGCGACCGGAAAAAGATCCTGCAAGAACGGGACCAACGACGACTGAAGAGAATCGTTCAACATGACAGGAGTGCAACCCTTCCGCATATTGCTTCAGATTGCAATGCTGGGCCATCAAAAGTGTTAGCTTACGAACTATTCAACGAAACATCATCGGTATGGGCTTTCGGAGCCGAAGAGCCGCTCGTGACCGCACGACACAAAGCTTTACGCCTTGTATGGGCCTGTGTACACCGACATTGGACTGTTGATGACTGGAATCATGTTGCTTGGTCGTACGAGTCTCGTTTCAAATTGTATCGAGCGGATGGACGTGTACGGGTATGGAGACAACCTCATGAATCTGTGGAACCTGCATCTCAGCAGGGGACTGTTTAAGCTGGTGGAGGCTCTGTATTGGTGTGAGCGTGTGCAGTTGAAGTGATATGGGAGTCCTCATACGTTTAAATACGACTGTGGCAGGTGACACGTACGTAAGCATCCCATCTGATTAAGTGCATCCATTCATGTCCATTGTACATTCCGACAAACTTGGGTAATTCCAGCAGGTCAATGCCACATCCTATACGTCCAGAATTGCTGCAGACTGGCTCCACGAACACTCTTCTGACTTTAAACACTTTCGTTGGCCACGAAACTTCCCAGACATGAACATTATTGAGCATATCTGGGATGCCTTACAAAGTGCTGTTCAGAAGACACTCCACCCCTCGTACTCTTTCGGATTTATGGGCAGCCCAGCAGGATTCATGGTGTCACTTCCCTCCAGCATTACGTGAGACGTTAGTCTTCTCCATGCCACTTCATGTTGAGTCACTTCTACGTGCTCGCGGGGACCCTACACGATACTGAGCAGGTGCAGCAGTTTCTTTGGCTCTTCAGTGTAATGTTGAACGTATATGTGCGTAAGTTTGCCGTGTTACGTGTTTATACTACGTACTATTTTTCGCGGAGTATAATGTGTGCTCTCGAACAAGGTTTCATAACACGCTTCGCAGATGGGTCCACATCCCATATCTCTTCTCTCGGCTACAGCATCCCGCGAATAGGAGGACACGCGAAGCATACAACACTGTTCTCGGATTGGGATTCAAAATGGCGAATTTTCAGTGTGTGCAAGCAATGCCATGTTGTGTTGTTGTTGGCTACAATTCTCATAATCGCAACACTTAGGGACTCAACAATGATTCGTAGTTTCCCTCGCGATGCAGATCTGCAGAAGATTTGGCTGTCGAAATGCCGTAGAAAAGTCGCTGTGAATGTTGCAAATGCTAGATACGTGTCCTCGTCATTTCAAGGAAACTGATTATGTTAGAGACTTGCGTTCGGAACTACTGAAGTTCGGAACTACTAAATTTACCACGGAAACGAGTACTTAAGAGCGACGCATTTCCATTATGTAACTTGCCTTGCTGTAGTAGCGCCAGTGATAGCACATCAAGTGCAACACAAGAGATAAAGTAACGTTTCAACCAACGTTTTTGATTCATTGAAGAAGCATAGAGACTTCAGAAAAGGTTCTAGGCGCTTCAGTCTGGAACCGCGCGACTGCTACGGTCGCAGGTTCGAATCCTGCCTGGGGAATGAATGTGTGTGATGTCCTTAGGTTAGTTAGGTTTTAAAGTTCTAAGTTCTAGGGGACTGATGACCTCAGATGTTAAGTCCCATAGTGCTCAGAGCCATTTGAACCATTTGAACTTCAGAAAAGCATTCACCACGAAAAGAGAGTGCTGTTAAAAGTACCTATATTTATACACGAAATTCTTTGTAATGATTCAGATAAAGCCAGTTTACAGAATTCCGTAGCGGCATTACAGGGAAGATATGCTCGTCTGTAAAACATTTGCACGAAATTGCGAGAACGTCATAAAGATCTTCGATGTCAGTTGCTAAATATTTTCACCCATTCAAATCAGAAATTAGTTACTGTGTTCAAAACGGGTTCTGTAGTTCAAAGACGGCATTTACAAGTCGATTACTTGGCGTGCAGTTCCGCAAAAATTTTAAATTTTCTCAATGAATAACTCGGATATCATCTACCTGAACCGGCAACCTTGCGTTCTCGGATAAACCTCAGTTCCACTTGCCACCCAGATTATTTTGAAGAGTGTTTCAGATGAGTGAGCTAACTTAAATTCTTTCGACAAATAAGACCATTGTATAATTGCTTGAGTGAAAACGACAGTTCCCGTCTATTAGTTGAAGTTCTTTCGAACTTGTAACGAATTTAAAATTAAAGTATCTCCAGTATAGGTCTTGTTTACCCATTACTTTTTTTCTGAGCCAATTTAGAACATTGCAAGCTCGTTTCGAACATTTATTTCATCATCTAATTGAAAAAACGAGCTGTACTTTAAACTTTTCTTACATGTTCCGATTCGATAGATACCCAATTTTCTTTAAAAAATTAGCAGTGTGTGTTTATAAGGCGGATAAGTCAGAGAATGTAGCAGTAACATATAGCAATAGCAGAACAGCGACTTACATTTCGTTATTTTACTAGAAAAAAAGGTACCACAAATACGAGGGCGTCCTGCAACTAATGTCTCAGAATTTTTTATGTGAAAACTCTTAAAGTTTTTTTAAGTAAAACAAATGATATTAACATTCTGAGCTTTTATTCTTCTTGTCTACGGATTTCCATCCCTCTGCCACTAGTGGACTCCTAAATGTAGCGTCTGACATAGCGTTTTGTAACGTACCTTTGTCGGTGCGTGAGAAACAACGTGCTGTAATCGAGTTTCGAATTCGAAGAATCCACACATGCAGCACTGCCCCCTTCAGCATGACAATGCTAGACCACACACGAGCGCTGCGACATCTACAACAATCCGACACCTTGGAGTCCCTGTCATTGACCATCCTTCATACAGTCTCGACTTGACCCCATCCCATTTTCATCTTATCAAAACTGAAAGAACTGTTGCACCCATTACACAGCTTATCCGATAATACGGCTCTACTGTGCTTAACATTTGTTCGTAATCCACTTTATGTAACAGTAAACAGCAGTTTTATACCACTAAAATGATATTTTAATAATCTGCGAGTTTTCCAACTACTAGTCCTGGAAAGAAATGAATACAACCTCTTATGTAGGAAATATAATGTAATTTAATCTGGTACTGGGAAACATTTTTGCTACGAGCTGCGATTTTCGAGTAATTCAAGAAAAACGTAAAAAAGTAATCTCGAAATGCTGCCCCACCCCCACGCTTACACCCGCATGGATGAGGATTTTTGTTATGTTGTTCATGACACTCCTTCCTATGATAATACAAAAATTCGTGATTAGACCATTTTCCTCCTATTCGACCTTTCTTTTGGCCTACGAAAATTCGACAACGTGACCATGATATTTTGTTTTTTATTTATCTATTTAATCTGATCTGATTAGGGCCATCAGGCCGTCTGTTACATTGTACCAGGATTTAATATATACAGTACCTTTTTACATCATATTTTCCTGAGAAATAACAATTTAAATATGACAAATAGTATTAAAATTATTTGAGTGTCTACAGTCACAGCCGGCCGGAGTGGCAGAGCAGTTCTAGGCGCTACAGTCTGGAACCGCGCGACCACTACGGTCGCAGGTTCGAATCCTGCCTCGGGCATGGACGTGTGTGATGTCCTTAGGTTAGTTAGGTTTAAGTAGTTCTAAGTTCTAGGGGACCGATGACCTCAGAAGTTACGTCCCATATTGCTCAGAGCCATTTGAACCATCTACAGTCACAAAGTGAGTAAATGATACTCATATGAATTAATAAAGTTAATACTGGCATTACTTCTACTGCTGCTGCCACTAATGGTGATAATAATAATAATAATTATTATTATTACTAGTATTATAATTATAGTAATAACGACAAAAGTAATGATAGCGATAGTGGATTTTGATATTTGCGAATTGTTGAAGACAAGGAAAAATTACAGCCGTTATATTTCTGGAAGATAGTTTTAATGACGGTGGCATCATCTTGTGAAAAGTATTTAGGAGTTGAAACATTCGGTTCTCTGGGTGGGGCTATTTAAAACTCAGGAGGATGCTGTTAGCACAAAAAAAACACCTGACATTCAACAGATCAGGCAGTAAATATTGGATCCCTTCAGTAGGTATGTAAGTTAGGGAATATGAGGGGAGAAATCAGTGTGTTGACTTTGTACATAGTGAGAATTAGTGAAGAGCGGTGGCAGGAGGAATAAGTTGTTTGGTCAGGTGAGTGCAGGGTTATCAGTGCAAAATTAAATAGGGTAACGAAGGACAATGTAAGAGAGGGCCTGATGGCCCTAATCAAATCAGATAAAATAGATAGATAAAAAAATATCGTGCTCACGTTATGGAAGTGAAGAAGCATTACGTGCTCTGCTGAATGGAATGGACGTGCTGATGACTGAGGATGTGGGTTGAGTGTAAATCGAAGAAAGACAAAATTAATGAGAAGCATCTGAAATGAGGATAGCGAGGAACTTAACATCAGGATTAATGGTCAAAAAGCAGATGAAGTTAAGGACGGACGGAGCAAAGAGGACATCAGAAGCAGACCAGCACAGGCAAGAAGGGCCAAGGGAAGTCTACTAGTATCAAATATATACCTTAATTTAAGGAAGAAATTTCTGAGAACGTACATTAGGAACACAGCACTGTATGGTAGTGAAACATGAGGTGTGGGAAAACCTAAATAGAAGAGAATCGAAGCATTTGAGATACGGTACTACAAACGAATGTTGATAATTAAGTGAACTGATAGAGTAAGGAATGTGGATGTTCTGCGCAGAATCGGAAAGGAAAGGGATGTCTGGAAAACACTGACAAGGAGAAGGGACGGGATGATAAGACATCTGTTAAGACTTCAGGGAGTGACTTCCATGCTACTGGAGGGAGTTGTAGAGGGCAAAAACTGTAGAGGAAGACAGCGACTGGAATACATCAAGCAAATAATTGAGGACATAGGTTGCAAGTGCTACTCGGAGATGAAGAGGTTGGCAAGGAAAGGAATCCGTGGCTGGCTTCATCAAATCAGTCAGAAGCCTGATTACTCAAATAACAAAAAAACGCAGGAGTAGCTGTAATAATGAATAAAAAACTGAAATGTGGGTGCCCTGCAATGAACAGCAAAATGAATGCATTATCATAATCAAGAATATACAAAACGCTAATTTCACCATAGATAGTGAAGAGACTGATATAATGTATGATGATACAAAGCTAAAAGAGATGACAGTTTGATTGTGACGAGGAACTGAAATTTTAGAGTAAGAAAACGAAGAGAAGGAACTATAGTAAGAGAACATGGACTGGGGAAAAGGAAGGAGAAAGCCTGTTGAAACTTTGCACATAATAAAATTAAATCACTGCAAACAGTTGGTTTAAGAATATCAAAGAGGTTTATGAGTGTGGAGGATACATTGAGTCACCAGAAGGTTTTAGGGAGATAGGTTTAGAAACCACATTTTAAATTGTAAAACATTTTCGGACGGCAGATATTGACTCTCACCATAATTTATTGGCGGTGAACTGTAGATGAAAAGTGAAGAATGCTTTTGAAAGATGTATTTACTTTTGGCCTTCGGATATGATCCACTCAGCCAATCTCCAATACATGATGTGTTCACAAGTTAAAAGGCATATCCAATGACAAACATTGTAATAAACTAAAATGTCTCGCTATGTCAGAAATAAAACTATTCTCTTTATCACTGTTAATATGTAGTAATCTGTAATTTGGTTTTTCAGTTCTTTCAAAATAATTGAAGCTGTGAAAGTCTCCTCACTATTTCATTTTGTCTTCCGTCCGTGCTCATGTAAGGACGCATTTCTTTGGTATTCATAACTTAATCAATAATAACGATGCTATTTAAGTTCACTTGTGCTTTTATTTAGTAGGAATTTGGTTAAAATGCCTTTACTAGTGTAGTGTTCAGATTCTGCTTATCATTCAGCTATTTAACTACATTGGGAAGCGATGGTTTGGTGACATGTTGATTTCGCGTCATCAGTGCGACTTCATTTGTACATTTGCGCTTTCTACAAGTCGAACCTCGCAAACTAATTGTCTCATTAAGAAGTCCGGTTACTGTTTTTATGTTACGCAAATCATTTAAGTGTATTACACTCCATTTTACCACGGTCCGCGGTCACCAAGCTTTTCTCCTCCCGACTGACGACTCTTCGGCTAACACTGGAAGAAATCTTAAAAATGCAGGTAAAGTAACCGTCTTTAGACAAGGAAGAGTTTTTGTTTTTGATGTTGTGGACTGGTTTGATGCAACTCTCCATGCTAGCCTCTTCATCTTCGAGTAACTACTGCATGCCGGCCGGAGTGGCCATGCGGTTCTAGGCGCTGCAGTCTGGAGCCGAGCGACCGCTACGGTCGCAGGTTCGAATCCTGCCTCGGGAATGGATGTGTGTGATGTCCTTAGGTTAGTTAGGTTTAATTATTTCTAAGTTCTAGGCGACTGATGACCTGAGACGTTAAGTCGCATAGTGCTCAGAGCCATTTTCTTTTTAAATCACTGCAACCTACATCCTTCTGGTTCAAATGGCTCTGAGCACTATGGGACTTAACATCTGTGGTCATCAGTCCCCCAGAACTTAGAACTACTTAAACCTGACTAACCTAAGGACATCAAACACATCCATGCCCGAGGTAGGATTCGAACCTGCGACCGTAGCGGTCGCGCGGTTCCAGACTGAAGCGTCTAGAACCGCTCGGTCACACCGGCCTGGTACATCCTTCTGAACCTGCTCACTGCATTCATATATTGGTCTCCCTCTACGATTTTTACCCTCGACGCATTCTTCCAGTACTAAACTGGTGATCCCTTTGTGCCTCAGAATGTGTCCTACCAATCGATCCCTTCTTCTATTTAATTTGTGCCACAAATTCCTCTTCTCCCCAATTCTATTCAGTACCTCCTCATTAGTTACGTGATCTACCCATCTAAGCTTCAGTCTTCTTCTGCGGCACCACATTTCAAGAGCTTCTCTTCTTGTGTAAACTGTTTATCGCCCATGTTTCACTTCCATACATGGCTAACCTCCATACACATACTTTCAGAAAAGACTTCTTGGCATTTAAATGTATACTTGATGTTATCAAATTTCTCTCCTTCAGAAACGCTTTCCTTGCCAGGGCCAGTCTACATTTTATATCCTCTCTATTTCGTCCATATTCAGTTATTTTACTCCTCAGATAGCAAAGCTCATCTACTACTTTAAGTGTCTCATTTCCTAATCTAATTCCCTCAGCATCACCCGACTTAATTCGACTACATTCCATTATCCTCGTTTTGCTTTTGTTGATGTTCATCTTATATCTTCCTTTCAAGACACTATCCATTCCGTTCAACTGCTCTTCCAGGTCCTCTGCCACATCTGACAGAATTACAATGTCATCGGGAAACCTGAAAGTTTTTTCTTCTCCATGGATTTTAATTCCTACTCCAAATATTCCTTTGTTTCCTTTACTGCTTGCTCAATATACAGATTGAATAACACCAGGGATAGACTACATCCCCCTGTCTTACTCCCTTCTCGACGATTGCTTCCCTTTCATGCCCCTCGACTCTTGTAACTGCCATTTGGTTTCTGTACAAATTGTAAACAGCCTTTCGCTCCCTGTATTTTACTCCTGCCAACTCTAGAATTTTAAAGAGAGTATTCCAGTCAACATCGTCAAAAGCTGTCTCTAAGTCTAAAAATGCTATAAACGTAGGTTTGCCTTTCCTTAACCCATCTCCTGTGAGAAGTCATAGGGTTAGTATTGCCTCGCGTGTTCTTACATTTCTCTGGAATCCAAACTGATCTTCCCCGAGGTCGGCTTCTACCAGTTTTTTCGTTCGTCTGAAAGGAATTCGTGTTAGTATTTTGCACCGGTGACTTATTGAACTGATAGTTTAGGTACTTTTCACGCCTGTCAGTACCTGCTTTCTTTGAATTGGAATTATTATATTCTTGATGAAGTCTGAGAGTATTTCACCTGTTTCATACATTTTGCTCACAAGAGATGGCTGGATCGTCCAAAGCTTTTAGTAGCTCTAATGAGATGTTGTCTACTCCCGGAGCCTTGTTTAGACTTAGGCCTCTCAGTGCTCTGTCAAACTCTTCACGCACTATCATACCTCCCATCTCATCTTCATCTACGTCCTCTACCATTTCCATAATATTGCCCTCAAGTACATCCCCCTTATATAGACCCTCTAGAGACCGCTTCCACCTCTCTGCCTTCCCTTCTTTGTCTAGGTCTTGTTTTCCATCTGAGGTCTTGATAGTCATACAGTGGTTCTCATTTCTCGAAAGGTCTCTTTAATTTTCCTATAGACTGTATCTATCTTACCCCTAGTGACATATGCTTCTCATCCTTACATTTGTCCTCTAGCCATTCCTGCTTAGCCATTTTGCACTTCCTGTCGATCACATATTTGAGATCTTCGTATTCCCTTTTGCCTGCTTCATTTACTGCATTTTTATAATTTCTCGTTTTATCAATTACACTGAATATCTCTTGTGTTACCCAAGGATTTCTACTATCCCTCGTCTTTTTACCTACTTGATCCTCTGCTGCCTTCAGTATTTCATCTCCCAAAGCTACCCATTCTTCTTCTACCGTATTCCTTTTCCCTCTGCTTGTCAGTTGTTCCCTAATGGTGCCTCTGAAACTCTTCACAGTGTCTGGTTCTTTCAGGTTATCCAGGTCCCATCTCCTTAAATTCCTACCTTTTTGCAGTTTCTTCAGTTTTAATCGACAGTTCATAACCAATAAATTGTGGTCAGACTCCACATCCGCCCCTGGAAATGTCTTACAATTTACAACCCGGTTCCTCAATCTCTGTCTAACAATTATATAATCAGTCTGAAATCTTGCAGCATCTCCAGGTCTCTTCCACGTACACAACCTACTTTCATGATTCTTAAACCGAGTGTTAGCTATCTTTAAGTTATGCTCTTTGCAAACTTCTACCAGGCGACTTCTTCTTTCATTTCTATCCCCCAGTCCACATTCACTTACTATTTTTTCTTCTCTTCCTTTTCCTAATATCGAATTCCAGTCCCCCAAGTCGATTAAATTGTCGTGTCCCGCAACTATCTGAATTTTTTTTTTTATCTCATCATACATTTCTTAAATCTCTTCATCACTTGCAGAGCTAGTTGGCACATAAACATGTACTACAGTGGTGCGTGTGGACATCGTCTCTATCGTGTCTACAATAATGCTTTCACTATGCTAGCAGGAACACTATTTCATCGGGAAACCCTAATTAGTCACGTCCTTTAATATGTTCCTGCTGTCGGCACTGTGACGCATCCCACTTCCGAGCAGTTAGCTTCGAAAGATTTAATTTCAGTTATTTTATTACGCATTAATTCCACCTTTGTCTTCTCATGGGATAAATTCCTACATCACATACGCACATTGACCCAAAACTCGCATAGAATATTTAGATTGATTCTATACACAATAGTTAATGGGTAACATCACTGTAGAATTTTCAAAAAATAATTTTTACTGGCTCTAAAATATGAGGCAAAAGGTCTAACCCCTGAAAAAAAAATTGTTGTTTGGAATTCCGAGCTGTTCCTCTTGCGCCTCGCATGACCCGAAAAAGTTTACTTGCGCCAACTCGATACTGCCTGTACTGTGCAGGAACATCTTCGTTGCGTCTGCAGAGTGCGGCCGAGAGTTGTCTTGAGGTAGGAACCACTTGACATTTATGTTATGTGGGCTGCATGATATCTGCCGAAACCTCTCACCAGACTCTCATACTTGGCGGCAAACAGGATTTTCTAGACGTCTTTACGTGCTTACTGTGTGCTCAGAAACGCCTCGAAAACTACGGGGGCTACGTTGAAAGGTAGCGTAAGTGTTGTAGAATTTTGTGAAATAAATTGCTTTCTTTATCTGTACTCGATTCCTTTTTTATTACCAAGTCGTACTTATTTCCCGAACTACCCTCGTATATGTCTATAGAGTGGTACAATTAGTGTCTTTACTGTGGTAAATAACTGTTCACGAAGCACCAAGCACTACAGCAATGCTGGAAAATGATGTGATCGAGGTCCTCCTCCGCACTCAATCATACTGGGTGGGCCAGTCAGTTGTAGCCGACAGAGATGCAGTAGAAACTGAAGAAACTGCAGAAATATAAGATATTAATGAGACGGATCTGTGTAGGTTGAAAGAAACAGAGAGTGTAGAGAGGTTCCAAGTAGGTATTAGACAACTATTGACTGAAACAGGGGAAAGTAACACAATAGATGGCGAAAGTGCAGCTTTGAGAGAGGAAGCAGCGAAGGCAGAAGAAAAAGGCAAGGTGCAATACAAATGTTTGGATAACACATGTGATATTAAATTAAGACTGGTCATAGAAGAAAGCGTGATACCGCAGCAAGTGAAGCAGGTAAAGGGAATACAGATACGTAAAAAATGAGATTTCACAGAAAGTGGAAAACGGCGAGGAAGGAATGCCTATGGATATATGAAGCCGCAGAAGCAGGCATGAGAGGGGAAGGATCGAAAGCGCGTATAGCAGAATTAGAGACAGTTTTGGAGAAAGCAGAAGCAAGTATATGAATATCAGGAGCTCAGAGGGTAAACCAATTCTAAGCAAAGAAGAGAAAGTCAAAATGTGGATGCAATACAAAGAAGGGCTATATAAAGGAAAGAAATTTAAAGGAAGTGTTGTTAAAACATACAGAGGAAGTGAATGAAGATGAGATGGAAGATTTGATACTGTTTCACAGACCACAGAAAGACTTAGGTCGAAATAAATAACCTTACGTAGACGAAATTCCTTCACAAGTGGACCGTACGACTTTCCTATCACCAATTTGATTCGTGTTGACAGGTTATGTACGGCATGACTAGGACTTCAGCATAAGCAAACAGGAAGACGCAACTCTCTGTTTTCGAGAGAATCGAGTTTGAAAATTTTACGCGTGCTTATATACTCTGTGGACAAAGGCCTTGGCGCAGTGGATACACCGGTTCCCGTCAGACCACCGAAGTTAAGCCCTGTCGGGAGTGGCCGGCACTTGGATGGGTGACCATCCAGGCCGCCATGTGTTGTTGCCTTTTTCGGGATGCACTCAGCCTCGTGATGCCAACTGCGGAGCTACTCGACCGAATAGTAGCGGCTTCAGTCAAGCATACCATCTTACAACCGGGAGAGCGGTGTGCTGACCACACGCCCCACCTATCCGCATCCTCAACTGAGGATGACACGGCGGTCGGATGGTCCCGATGGGCCACTTGTGACCTGAAGACGGAGTGCTTCTGCTGCTCAGTGCGCTTGCTGATATTCAAGGGGTCTGCAACCGAGGAATAAGCACTTGCTTTCAGACGAGCGAGGTCGTTGGATCAAGTCTGCTTACCAGCACTTATTTTTTTCTCATTCCCACGTCATGCTAACAATAGATTTATTATGACTGTGCAAATTATCAGTATTTAATGATGCAGGTGTTATTTTCATAAACTTTATCCGGAGAAGAAAAGAAAACATATTCGTGAGGTGATTGGGAATAAAAAAAGGATACACAAGTACTTCAACCAAATCAGTACAGTAATTTTATTTATATTACTGTATCTACATTTGTGACAACTATAGTGTGAGACATTTGGAACACTGCACAAAGGATGATATTGAACACAGAAACAAGGAAAACAATAATTATTGCGCTGTACACCACCTGAATGAACGTCGAGTTTCTGAATAGGGATTTTGTTTTTCAAAGATCTGTTGCAAAACAAACTGCGTTTACATTCACAAACGGCCCTCGATTATCACAAAGTTTCGTGGCGTACCATGCAATCTGTTGTTAGAATTACGTGGGAATAAAAAGGAAAGTATACCAGCAGCGAGATTCTATTCACGTACTTCAGACTTATGAAACTACGCGCTTACTCGCTCTACTGCTGTGGAATCTTTCAATAACAGCGACCATACGACTTATATAAGCTCGCCTAAAATATTAAAACCCGATTTTCTTGGAAACGGATTACAATTGCGTACTCATGCTTACATATGTTGAAGTCCTAGCGATGCTTTAGACACCCTGTCCATATGAGTGAAATCAGTGACGGGAAGTTCGTAGAGTCTCCATGCCAGATTTATTAAAATATAAAAAGAACCAACCATATCAAGACTTCCACTCGGTATGTAGGATATGTGAGGCTTGATAAATACCTTCAGGCACCAAGATGTATGGTAATAGTTCCAGTCCCAAGTAAAGCAGGCGCTGATAGCTGTGAATATTACTGAACCATCTGTTTAATAAGCTATGGTTGTCAAATACTAACATGAATTATCTATCAAAGAAAACTGGTAGAAACATGCGACTGTACGCTGTTTAAACTTAAACCGTGTTGGTGTGTACAAATGCACGACGTAAAACATTATTAGTATGAGTCCCTTCAAGTCCCAAATGTTTCATATATAAATGCTCTCAAAATTTTTAAAGGTGCTGAGGAAGGCAGAAAGAGGCTGCTGGTACCCCACGTTTCAGCCAGAGTCTTTTAAACAGGAGTAAATTCGCCTTTTTTGTCACGCAATGCGAGCAGAGCATTTAAATACTGCAGCATGTACAAATAAAGCTCATACAGCAGCAAATTGACGGTCAGAAGTCAGCAGAAAATACTTGAAGTTCGACAGCTCGAAAATCTTACGTACAGGCGAAACTAAAAGTTCATAAGTTGCAATCACTATCAGGACAAACATTAACAAGTTCGTCACACGCTGAATATTACAGTTCACAGTTGCCTTAAAAAGCTTAAACAACGTTAAAATTCCTGTGGTCACGAAACAGTGACCTAACACCCCACAAATAATTCGAAATATTATCAGAGTTTAGAATCGCGGAGAGAACTGCGAGGCTTTTTCCTGTGAGGCTAAGTGAAAACCGAAGTTTGTTCTAACCCTGCGGGCTTAGAGGAGGAAATGTTTCCAAGAATTCTTGCACCGGTCATCCAAATGCACAATGCACCATACATTTTCCATCGAACAGCGGTGGCTTACCATGACGATACCAGCTCTGTGCTGGAGTTAATAGCTCACTCTGGATATTTATTGTAACAGCCATCAGAACAATGAAGGACTGAAACACATTTAATACTATTTTAATAACCAGTTAATAAGCTGGATATTCCGTACTCATTCAATGGGCATTTCCGACACTTGGTTTCTTAATGAAATATATTCGTTGTCTTTGTCATCGTATCTGTCTCTCTAGGCATTGAAATTTTGAAGATCTAGTGTATAAATAACGTAGAACTTTTGGAGAGTGTCGTTGGTAGGGTTCCTGCAATTAACTTAGGATCCACTTAGCAACTAATAAATAACGAAACCCTCCATTGCCAAATTTACCTTAATTGTAATTTTAATTAACGTGGAAGCCATAAAAACACCAAATATGGAGGCAAAATGTACGCACCTAAAAGCTACTTAAAAAAGGAATAGAATCATTTAAATTTGTTTCCACAAGAGGAGAATACAACGTCCCAATTCGGACCTCGCTGACACTTACATTTTACTGACATTAAATATAACAAGATAAATAATCATACATGTGACGAGAACAAATGAATAATACTATCAATCTTTACAGATGAGAGTAAGACTATATCCACGAAGGTTCGCGCCCTGGCAAGGGAGGTACTTAACTTCAACATATAAGTTGATTACAGTAAGCCCTAATTCCACTAGACAAACGTAGTAACGATATAAGCGAGCCAAATGTACTGATGTAGGACAGCCGGATGTGCCGTAGTAAAAAGGGCCACTATCAGCCCCGTCAGGACGCGACCCCCGTGAACACGTCAGTTTCAGCTACCTGCAACATACACAGAGTCATTTGTAGCTTCTTAAAAACAATTAACATGAAAAGCCGCAACGCTTAACACACTGATAAAATATAAACGACTACTTCACAGAACTAGCTCCTCTTTAGACAAAGCAAACAGCAGAATATTAATAACACGTAAAATACTTGTAACCTGTTACAAACTAAGGTAACACGTAATAGAATATCGTCTTGAGCTCAAAGAATACTCAGTTTGACTTGCCTGTTTATAGGTCTTACAACTCAACTTAATAGTGTCAGCTTGAGCAAACCCGCGAATACAAAACTTGAAATAAGACAGGAATAATGATTGAAGCCACTGACAATGCTAGGCTGCCACACAGAGGAGACAATAGTATTTTACAGCGGCACACAACCGACCTTACATCTCCAATTTAGTATAATCAGAATAAACAATTTTGTGTATAATAATTACTTACAGTACCATACAACCTCCGAATAACACTTATTACCCAAGGTAGGTGCTGGTATGGAAAGACACCTTTAATAATACAGAGTTCGAGTGTATTCACTTATTGGAAGGGTTTCAACTTTACATTCCTTTCCACACAGCTCTCTGTTTACACACTTCTATAACTCCTACAACTAAAGAAGGGAATATAAATGCACATATAACTGATACAGATTTAAGCAGAATAAAACAGTACCTTAGTATGGCGCAAATGGCTTCATTTGCTTTACACGTGGGATATCTTCACCATTCAGTAATTGTCTCTGAGCACTATGGGACTTAACTTCTAAGGTCATCAGTCCCCTAGAACTTAGAACCAATTAAACCTAACTAACCTAAGGACATCACACACATCCATGCCCAAGGCAGGATTCGAACCTGCGACCGTAGCGGTCGCGCGGTTCCAGACTGTAGCGACTAGAACCGCTTGGCCAACATTCAGTAATTCCGAAATATATTCAACAACGTGTGAGAGCAAGACGTCGCCGTGGTATCAGCTGTTTACTTCACATAATTTCCTGCACAGACACAAGGCAGACGAAGCGTTTTCACATGCAACAGCGGCGAGCATCACACATTTCCTCCGTCACACCATAGACACAGCTCTGTTTCAATGGCCAGTAACAAGAACCCATACATGTCCTCGCAGCAGAAAAGCCCCAAAACACAACAGTGCACCACCGCGATACCAAACCCTAGGTCCCATCAAGTCACTGCCGGGATCTCTCGCTCACCCTGCCCATAGCGTACAGGCGTCGTACCACAGGCCTCACGGTAAACGTCAACAAGCCACCTCCGACCCTGCGAATCCACTCACCTGTCTCTTTTCTCTCCCCGTTAACCACCCGACCACCGGCCTGATTCGCGGAAGGCAAAGATAGTGACCCTATAATCGATGGCAGCGATGCCATTGTAAGTGCGAGAACACTGGCGCCAGCCGCGCCACGGCTCAGTCGTCTTGCAATGATTCGTAACAAATGTCAACAAAAATTGTGTTCTTATCAGGGTCCGGTTCATCGTTACAGAGAAGGCAAATGGTCGACTTCGGCTTAATGGGAGAATGTTAGGAAAGTGTGGTTCATCTGTACCTCATATAAGACACTAGTGCGATCCATACTTGAATAGTGCTGGAGTGTTTAGGATTCGCATCAGGTCGGATTGACAGAAGACATCGAAGCAATTCAGAGGCGGGGTGTTAGTTTGTTACCAGTAGGTTCAAACAAAACGCAAGTATTACGAAGATGCTTCAGGAACTCAAATGGGAATTCCAGGAGACAAGGCGACGTCACTTTCGAGGAACATCATTGAGAAAATTTAGAGAGCCAGTATTTGAAGCTGACTGCCGCCAACGTACATTTCACGTTAAGGACTGCGAAGATAAGAGATATAAGGACTCGTATGGAGGCATACAGATGGTCGTTTTCCCTTCGCTCTTCTTGCGAATGGAACAGGAAAGGAAATTAGTAGTGGTACAGGGTACTCTCCGCCACGCACCGTACGGTGGCTTGCGGAGTAGGGACGTAGATGTAGAGGTGGATGTTTTTCTGTTGATGAGAGACGTCATAATACTCCCGCTGCAGACTTTACAATTTTATATACTTATTCACGTCTTCTGGTATGTCAGACGTGCTGTAACCATTTAACTTAAGCTTTATGTTCATAACACTGAGCAGCGTGATTAAAATTTTTGGGATGAACCATACGTTTTTATTATTGAATGTGGCTCTTCTCTACAAATTCGCTACTTTCGAAGTGACGTCATTTAGCTGCATTGTATGAACTGACTACGTCCCAATGCTGCATCATTTTACAGATACTCACAAAGGGAAGACTTCAGACACGGCTAATCAGTTCGTCTCATATTTGCCAGATTACTTGTGTACAACCCAAAATGAAAGTCTCCAAGATAGTTTGGTCCAACACCTCCCCATTTTTGAGAAAACCATGACGCGCAATCGACTCAAAATAGACGAGGTCGACAGATAACTGAAAATTGAGCGTTTCTCATCATCATGCGTATATAGGGTCCGGAAACGCTTATTTACCTAGAAATCGAGGAAAGAAACTGTTTTGACTGCCGCTTAGGTACCCATAAGGTAAGCGCTCTGCAACGAAAACGTCGCTGGTGTAACGACGAATATCTCTGGCTGGAGAACAGAGCCAATATCTCTGGCTGGGGAACAGAGCGAGTGAGTTCGAGTCCCAAATGCATTATTTTCTTCATTTTTTTTAAGATTCAAAATTGGCATAAATACAAGGGCTAATAAAGTAAGTAGAACAATAACGAATAACAAAGTAGGAAGATAAATTTCTCAAACGACTAGGACTAGTAAGGAATTAAAATTTTAAGCCTCGTTTTGTGAAACCAGTTCCCAGCAAGAGAGCTGCGAAAACGAGCATTCGACGCGCGTTATCGCATGAGCGAGAGAACGAAGCCCTGTCCCAGTTTGTAGCGTTCACAAAATAACGCACTAGTATACGGCGCAATATTCCGTCACAGTGTCCGGAAATTTTGTTGCCTTTACGTTTTCTTGCGCTTATAAGAAACTAATGATTAATTTTGTTCCCGTGGTGTAGAAGAGATCAGTGGTTTAACCGACTCCTCAAAAAATGTTCAAGTCACTTCCACCAAATTCGGTAAACTGACAGATTTAGAAATCATATCCTGAGAACATTTTAAAACCATACGTTGCTAATAACAATTTGTCTGATATTCGATTCCTGGGGTGGACAAAATAACACCGTTACGTATGATGGCATGTTTATAGATGACAAGAGTCAACCGACTTGGACGGCAGAAGTAATTCCTCCAAACTGCGCAATTGTATGCCAAATTTGTCATGTGTATTTTCATCGCTAAGTTAAAAACTTTATTTCGAGGATTCAGTACTGAAATCAGCTTCTGGAAATGCAGCGGAAACTGCACAACCGTGCAGATGCAACAACTATTCATGGCATAATGTATGATCAACTTTCAGCACCGATCTTTCAGGCAATCTCATAGTATGGGTGGTACGCATCAAAATTAGTTAACCAAAAAGAAATGTTTTTAATGTAAACCAAGTTGATTTTAGGCCGAGTATTCGAAAAGAACGATGTAATCGCGCGAAGACTGCGTTCAAAAAAAAAAAAAAAAAAAAAAAATGGCTCCGAGCACTATGGGACTCAACTACTGAGGTCATCAGTCCCCTAGAACTTAGAACTACTTAAACCTAACTAACCTAAAGACATCACACACATCCATGCCCGAGGCAGGAGTCGGACCTGCGACCGCAGCGGTCACGCGGAGACTGCGTTCATTAGATCTTCTTGTGTCCCGAGTATATTTGTGTCGAGTGTTTATTGACGAATACCATCCATCTAGTTGTTCGAAAGAAATGGAGGACGTGTGACAGACTAAGTCAAAGAGCCATGAAAAGCGATCAGTGTTAAATTTTTAATTTTGTAATAACCGAAGTGTTTTGAGATATTTATTTGCCTACCTTGTTAGTCTTCCTTATTGATTTACTTATCTATTAACTCCTCTACTCCTATCAGTTGCTAAAAGGAAAAAAAATGTAAACGACATAAGCGGCACTCAGAGAAGTTTTTTTCCTTGATTTCTAGAAAAATATGCGTTCGCAGACCCCATATATGATGATGAAAAATAATCAATTTTTAATTATTTATCGACCTCGTCAGTCTTGAGTCCATTGCGTATCGTAAACTTATAGGTGTGGTTTCCTCAAAAACAGGAAGCTAAAATATCTTAAAGACTTTCATTTTTGGTTGTGCACCAGCGACGTACCAAATATGAGTCGAATCGGCTGGCTGTGTCTGAGGGCTTCCCCTTGTCAATAATGTATCATTTATATTTATTGTGTTTCATTTTGTAACACTGTTTTTCTTGTGTAAATCTAAATTAATTCGCATGTACTTCTGAAAATATCACATATCATCGTGTTCGGCTAGGTTATGTGCGCCCCACACTCAGTCTGTTAATATTAGCAATAATCCGTCTGAGAATGTACAATTCGGAGCTCAGCTTTCTATGGTAGTGAAACACGGACTGTGGCAAAATCGGAAGAGAAGAGAATTGAAGTCTTTGAGAGGTGGTGCTTCAGAAAAATGTTGAAAATTAGGTGGACTGATAAGGTAAGGAATGAAGAGGATCTCCGGAGAATCGGCGAGGAAAGGAACATATGGGGACGCGATGGTAGGGCATCTGTTACGACATCATGGAGTGACTTCCAAGTCAATAGAGGGAGCTGTCGAGGATAAAAACTGTAGAGGCAGATAGAGACTGGAATAAATCCAGCAAATAATTGAATGTGTAAGTTGAAAAAAAAAAGAGACTTCCAGTGGCCATTAAGATTTATTATAAGCATATTTAGCAATGAGATTCACTCCAAAGCATTTCTGTGTTCTGCAAAATTTAATTTGTAGACAATGGTAGTGACAACAGTTCGTTGTAGGATAAACTCAGTGTTTGCCCGTTATAGTTAGATTATCTACTAAAATCTAAAGCCATATTTGACAGGCACATTACGTGCTTTATGTAATAACATACAGAGTCGTTCTGCTAGACATGGCTTCCTGGTGATTGGACTAAATTGAGAATATTTCTGAATCCGTTTGGCCGATAATAACAATCGATATTTTAACCTGCAACATTTTAGAATCTGATAGAAAAAACCTGGGAAGAATGAGGATTATGGAAATAAGAAGAGGACATGGTTCTGAGGTTAAAGTATCTGTAATTGTGTCTCAAGTAGAATTAAAAACAAACTTGTTTATGCTACTAGGTATAGAATTTTAGTTACCCTGAGCTCTGTGGTATATTGAAACGAGCCGTTTGCTTATTATTATGTAACTGAGCTTTATTTCTGTGCTCTGTAGCATGTCCTGCGCCTTTGGCGGACAAATTCATAATCTTCCATGTCTTCCAGGAATAGGCAACCTCCATTGTGATGTGTTGAGCTGGACAGGACTGCGACATGTACAAGTGACATGGTATCCATTGTGTTTTATCACTCGTGAATGCCCTGAATACACATTAGGATGACCTCTTATCTTCTCATCCAGTTAATGGTGTCCATCAAGTTACAGAACAGATAGATATTGACTTGCGTTATCAATGCTAATGTTACAGAAACTGCCTCTTCTTGTCATTGGTAAAAACCGCTGTGTGGCACTGCATAGGGCGCATAGTCTCCTTTAATCATTGCTGCTCAACCTCCAGTAGAGTCTAACATTGCTTGGTGGCAACTCAAAAAGTAGAAGCCCAAATCACATCTACATTCATCAGTGGCACACTAATCAAATCTGGTTCAAACTCGACACCGTGACAAATAAAAATGGTATAAAATTGCCTGACAGATCAAAACCGTGTAGCTGACCGAGACTCGAACTCGGGACCTGTAAAAGTAAAGTTGTGAGGATGTGTAGTGGGTCATACTTGGGTAGTTCAGATGGTACAGCACGTGTCCATGAAAGGCAAAGAGTGAAAATCTCATTCTGGGAAACTAGTATAATTAACAAAATGTGTGTAAAAATAAAGTCCTGACTTATTTTCTTTTACTACTAGGAACAAGATATTCTCTCACTGCCTGAATCTTTACTGTATCTGACTAGATACCTTCCACTGGGATAATGTTACCTAAAAACTTAATACTCCGGCAACGAAATTGTGATTTATCTAAATTTACTGCGACTCCAACCCGCGCATATATTGGCAGTGGTTCCCCTCAAACCTAATATTGGTCTGCCCACGACCTTTCACCAATCTCCTCAACATTTAAGGCAATCCTGTTCTTCAGGTCATAAGGGAGGATCGTGTTTAGTTGCCTATAATAGACCAAAGGGAAGCCCCCTGAACTGACAACATGTGCCAAAGCACAAAAATGTAGTATGTTTCCGACACTTGTAATGCAGTGCAATCTGCCAGTAGCTTATATGTAAGTTGATGGAAGATGACACTTGTATTCAGTAAAATTTTTGCAGTGACACTTCCAAGCTCTTTGGCCAGTTGGTCTCAGGCAAGATGACTGTATTAATCTGCTTGCAATAATCGAGGACCAAGATGATAGGGTCATCCTCCTTCAGTACTACTAAAATGGGGGCTATTATATGACCAAACTGCTCTTTCTGTAATACCTCACACCCATGTATCTCGAACCTCCTTTTCCACCTTTGCTTTGTATACACGAAGAGTGGAGTAAGGCTTAAAAAATTGTTATGCTCACATGCCATAAACTCGTATTCAAAAGTCCTAATTGCATAGGATAGTCAGAGTACACATATACTTGTGTAAGATGCTGTAGAACTCGCCTCAATCTGCCTCAAAACTGCATTCTACAGATTTAACACTCTCTCCTACTATACTTGCAAGAAATTCATCTCACCACTGCTGGGAGAGCAAAGTACCTAGCCCACTCTCACTACCTGTTCAATGTCAGCTTGCAACTCCATTTCAGTAAGAAGTTTAAGACAACTTACTTCTTCAGATTCTCCTCCTGCAACACAATCTTCAAAACGTGTTCTCCCAATAATCCCCCTAACATTCAACGTTGCTTCACCTCCAGTCGAGTCTAACATTGCTTGGTGGGAACTCGAAAAGTCAACGCCCAAAATCACGTCTAAATTCAGCAGTGGCACGATCATCAAATCTGCTTCAAACTCGATACCATGACAAATAAACACTACATGAGTCGGTCTCTTCACCTCTTATACTCTTGCTGAACATCAAAAATGGCTCTGAGCACTATGGGACTTAACACTTAGAACTACTTAAACCTAGCTAACCTAAGGACATCACACACATCCATGCCCGATGCAGGATTCGAATCTGCGACCGTAGCGGTCACGTGGCTCCAGACTGAAGCGCCTAGAACCGCTCGGCCACACTGGACGGCTGCCGAGCATCACTCCCTTAACTCTGCCCCTCTTAATGACAAAATTAGACAAGCCTACTTCCTCCACGTTTAAAACACACTCTCACTGATAAGAGAAAAGAAATGTCCAGTGTTGAAAACACAAGTTAGACCCAATGGATCCACAGGCATCGATATGACTGGATTTATTGCCAGAGCTTTTACTTCAATGACTTCACCTAAGAGTGTCTCCGTTAAGTATTTCTTACAGACAATGTTAACAAGTCCAACTTTACCTCCACCTCCTGTATCCTTATTCCTTCTGTCATTGACACTTGTTATTGGTGGGGTGCTGGCCTGTTCTCTGACGGATTGTTATGTTGATCCATGGACTGTATCAGAGACACCTTGCAGAACCACAAATCTGTTTTTGTTTCTTGCCTCATGTCTTTATTGGGGTTTGTTCCCATAATTCTCTCTGTTAAAGTTTCCCCTGTCCGGGCTTTCCTGATCATGTCTTCTCCCACACTCGTTATGGTGGTGATTCCATCTATTCTGTCGGTAAGGTTGGTGCCATACGAATAAATGATTTAGCCTATTGTACCTGTTTGCCGGCTGCGGTGGCCGAACGGCTCTAGGCGCTTCAGTCCGGAACTGCGCGACTGCTACGGTCGCAGGTTCGAATCCTGCCTCGGGCATGGAGGTGTGTGATGTCCTTAGGTTTAAGTGGTTCTAAGTTATAGGGAGCTGATGACCTCAGATGTTAAGTCCCATAGTGCTCAGAGCCACTTGAACCATTTTGTACCTGTTTCTACTTTGTCCTGTGTTTTGTGTTGACCCATCATAAGGGTTTTGCTGCGTCTGGTCATTACATACATTACTGTCTCCTACATTGTACTCTAAATCTTGCGAGAAGCTCTTGAAAGCCTCCACTTCACCATTGTACGAAACAGCCAAAATAATGAGCTTAAGATGCACAGGTAGTTTGGTGATCCAAATTCCGGTTAGCTCATTGAAGTGTTTTTGTGAATCGAATTCCAAGAACCACGTCAGGTATGTAAGTACCGACTGGTTGTAATTTCATGACATAAATGATGTCATGGTTGGCAGTACGTTGCAAAGCCACCGACCAGCAAGCTAATAAGAACGCCTGCCATACTTGTATGGTGCGTACGACACCTGTACAATAGGTCTCATTTGGAGTGTTGGCTCTACCTCTAAATGCCCACAGAAACTCAATCCTATACCCGCTACGCCATGTGGGAGGAGAAGAATTGCTCCAACCATTCCCTGGGATGGATGCCATTGAACGAATTACTAAAAAGCTTGAAGTTCTGCATCAACAATAAATGTTTATAGGCAGAGCCATCCATTTCTTGCTGTGGTGAAAATCCTTGGACATTCTTAGTATCATTAGCCCTGTTGATGGGTGCTTATGCTTCCAGTCCACAATCCCATTCATCCTCTTGCCCAGAATCTTCTGACTCTACCCCACAGCATCTATCGCAAACTACGCAGTTCTCTCTTTAATGGCTGTGGCCTAATCTTCTTTCTACATACGTCACACATTTGTGAAGCTCGTGTGTCAGTCTGTGATGCCACCAATTAATTTTGCTGTGTCCATCTTTAAAACATGTAAAGATAGAACTTCGTGATTGTCTATCACTGCAACAGATACCATACAATCACTACTTTCTTTGCTCCTTGCTGCTTCCTTCGTGATAATTCACTAGCTCATATTTTAAATCTGAGGTTAATATTAACGCTTCAAATTTCTGTTCTAGTTCCCAGGCTGCCGTTCCTTGTTTTGAAATCTGTCTCTTCGATTTCGGTTGTCTGTCCATACCGTTTCATGTTCAGTGCATATGTTTTTGTCACATTCTGTCGTCTTCTTGCGCAATTTCAACAAATGTGCTTTTACTGCCACACCCCTCTCCCCAATTTTGGAGAACCTAGCGTCTTGCTCTGATCATAGTTCATGGCTTACCTGGATAGTGAAAACATGGAACTACTCTTCCAGACTATCTCACACACCTCTCTCATTTCCTTCCGTAAGTGCTCAATTTGTTTTCTCGCTTCGTCCTGTTGCTTCGTTACT